>NW_023458555.1:105168570-105175084 GCF_013731165.1 Rhagoletis pomonella | reverse complement strand
ATGAAGATGAAGATGAAGATGAAGATGAAGATGAAGATGAAGATGAACATGAACATGAACATGAACATGAACATGAACATGAACATGAACATGAACATGAACATGAACATGAACATGAACATGAACATGAACATGAATATGAAGGTGTAGATAAACATAAACATAAACATAAACATTAAAAGCGATAGAGACAAAGATAGAGAGGAAGAAAGTGATAGGGATAAAAAGGAAATACAACTGAAGAATGTGCGATGTTATATTGTGATGTGTTATTGAATCTAATGCTATTCTATGTTATGTTATGCTAAGTACTAAGCTAAACTCCCCTCCACTTAACCCATTCCAACAAATTTTATTTCAGCTCAACTCAACTCACATAAACTATCCTTAATTTAAGCGGTTGAATTTCAACCGCTGGGCGAACACTAGTATACAAAAAATACATACAGTAACTTCTCCCCTTACAATAGTAAAAATATGTAATATGCTTTGTAGTGCAATCTTGCGGTCCTTTAAATAGATATCAGAAATTTTTCGTATCAATAAACTCCCAAGCACAGGTTTGTAGTAAAAAAAAATATATCCTATCACTTTATTAAATATTAATCTGCATATTTTATTAATTCGTCGGAATATTTTTTTATAACGGGTGATTTTTTAAGAGCTTGATAACTTTTTTTTTAAAAAAAACGCATAAAATTTGCAAAATCTCATCGGTTCTTTATTTGAAACGTTAGATTGGTCCATGACATTTACTTTTTGAAGATAATTTCATTTAAATGTTGACCGCGGCTGCGTCTTAGGTGGTCCATTCGGAAAGTCCAATTTTGGGCAACTTTTTTCGAGCATTTCGGCCGGAATAGCCCGAATTTCTTCGGAAATGTTGTCTTCCAAAGCTGGAATAGTTGCTGGCTTATTTCTGTAGACTTTAGACTTGACGTAGCCCCACAAAAAATAGTCTAAAGGCGTCAAATCGCATGATCTTGGTGGCCAACTTACCGGTCCATTTCTTGAGATGAATTGTTCTCCGAAGTTTTCCCTCAAAATGGCCATAGAATCGCGAGCTGTGTGGCATGTAGCGCCATCTTGTTGAAACCACATGTCAACCAAGTTCAGTTCTTCCATTTTTGGCAACAAAAAGTTTGTTAGCATCGAACGATAGCGATCGCCATTCACCGTAACGTTGCGTCCAACAGCATCTTTGAAAAAAATACGGTCCAATGATTCCACCAGCGTACAAACCACACCAAACAGTGCATTTTTCGGGATGCATGGGCAGTTCTTGAACGGCTTCTGGTTGCTCTTCACTCCAAATGCGGCAATTTTGCTTATTTACGAAGCCATTCAACCAGAAATGAGCCTCATCGCTGAACAAAATTTGTCGATAAAAAAGCGGATTTTCTGCCAATAATAAAATGGTAATAAAATTCAATGATTTGCAAGCGTTGCTCGTTAGTAAGTCTATTCATGATGAAATGTCAAAGCATACTGAGCATCTTTCTCTTTGACACCATGTCTGAAATCCCACGTGATCTGTCAAATACTAATGCATGAAAATCCTAACCTCAAAAAAATCACCCGTTACATGTTACCGCATAACTTGGATTACGTTATCCGTTTTCTATAATTCTTTTTTAAAGGAAAGGTGTTTCCTCAGAGGTAGTCTCCTACTAATTGAGTGTAGATCAGATAATTGGGCCACGAAGAAAATAACGGTACTCTTAAACGTATATGAGAATTGAAGTCGGTTTTGTTTTTTGTTTAAAATTTACTCCAGTGTAAACAGCTTCTATAAAAGAGTCGTAGGCCATATTTTTTTTTATTATTATTTTCCGTGGGCCAAGGTTAAAAATTCAATGCTATTGGGTTTGGAGCTTTTTGGCCGGTTATATTGAATAAAACAAGTGTCTACTTCTTCTCCTACGCGTTTCGACGCATATTCGCGTCTTCTTCAGGGAGTCTATATATTTATAAATACGATAAACATAATAATAACGAATAAACGTGTTTAACGTGTCTTAATGTTTTTAAATATGTTTAATTTATGTTGTGATAATTTTATTGCTTAATATTAAAGTAAGTGTAATTAGTGTTAAATTATTTTGTATTGTATTATTTGCTCCTTGTAATAATTATTCGTTATTATTATGTTTTTCGTATTTATAAATTCCACAGTATTCCACATTGATGCGAGCCTCAAAAGCTCTGAATAATACTTGCGAGTATGGCTTTTAGTTTTTACCGCTCAGGTAGGTGGCAGGCCTATAGAAAATATTTCTTAATCAATAATTTTTCAAATACTTTTCGTTTGACACCTGTATTATAATACATACTTTATCTTATTAACGTAATTGAATTAAATTTTCGAAATTGGTGGCAACTCGAATCAAAAATATTTTCAGTAATAAGCCTTCTTAAACCTTTTTAATTTGATACCCATATTGCAATATTTATCTTACCAATTTAATTAAATTAAATTTTGAAACAGGTGGCAACCCTCCTCAAAAATATTTTCGCTTGTAAGCCTTCATAACTTCTTTCTTTTTACACCCATATTGCAATATCTAATTTATGTCATTAATTTACTTATTCTGAAATTTTTAAACAGGTGGCAACTCTACTTTTTTCTGGTTTTAACCATCCGGATATTATAAAAAACAAACCAAAAAAATAAAAATATTCAAATCGGTCAAGCCGTTTTCGAGTCGTAGCGAGGCTAACGGACAGCAATTCATTTTTATATATAAGATATCTTCTTTTAAAAATGCGCAGGCTCGAAATTGACTTTAGACTATGGTCTGGAGAAATTTTGTTGTTAGAATTTTGTGGAGAATTTGAATATGCTAGGAACAATGTCGAAAAAAATCGATCCATACAAATTGACCCGCCCTAATATATGTATATATTTTTTTTATGAGAATTGAAGTTGGTTTTTTTGCTAAAAATTACTTGTATCTATCTCTCTTCGTTTTGGCTGCTTAAAACAACCGTTATGTAAATAAAGAAAGGTATAATATCCTTGTGCACATGTGCGTTCGGGTATAGAAAATGTTTCAGCAATTTAATTTAAAAAAAAAAAAATTGATTTCAGGTCAAAAAATAATTGTTTTAGAAATTAAAGAACAAAAAGGAAAAAATTCGTTTAACATGCCATATACTTGCTGTTTATGTAGAAGCACCCACAACAATGAGGTAGGTATGTTTCGTGTGCCAACAGATGTTACGCAAAGAAGGGAGTGGATGAATGCGTGTGGTGTTAAACTAACTGGATCATCGAAAGTTTGCGCTCTGCACTTCAAATCGAATGAAATCATTTACGCAAGTATTAATGCCAAGAGAAGACGCCTCTATCCAGATGCAGTACCATCAAAGGTGTTACCTGCTATTTCATCAGATGAAAGGTAGTGATCAAAGTGCGGGTATGTTCTCAAATTCATTAGTGCAAAGGCATATCGTGAAAAATACAACGTTCAATAACTACAACCGCAGTGCGCCAAACAAATGTGAAGAAGTATCGCATAAAATGTATACTTTCGCCAATTCAGTAATAATAGATGGTCCTGATTTACAGTAATAAATTTGAGTTTTAAGTTGTAAATTGGTATTGTGGGACACAACCCAGCTCAACTTTGAAACGTAGTTGTCTGTCAGTTTTCTGGGACCAGCATCCTCGGGCTCATCGGTAAAACATAATTCGTAACTGATTTCCATTTTTTGCTTTTAACTATCTTAATATCATCAAAATAACATAATATTATTAATATACCTAAATTTGTATCGAAGTTCGGACTTTTTCAATGGCTACAGTCAACTGAAAACAGTTGTGAACGGCAACAGCAATCAGTGTCACACAGAGCCAAAAGTACCTAGTAAAATTAATAAGATTGTCTCTATGAACAATTTTTAGGCTGAGGGGTAGGCCAGATGCCAGGAACGAAAAAAAATTATGTGGAATCTCTTTGGTTTGCCGCTCAAATTCTTATTAATAATATTAAGAATATTTCTTCGTATTTTATTGAGATCCCTTTTAATATGTGTTATTTATATGAAATTCTTATTACTTCCTCTTGATATTTCTGTCAAAATAGGGGAAAAACGGAAAATCAAGAATTCTTATTTCTCTAAGATATCTCTTTAGAAATATTTATAAGAATAATCTTATTGATCACATTTTTAAAATACAATTAGCAAAACTGCGCAACAAATAAAATGAACCGTAGAAAAATCATTTTATTTTTCGAAGATGTCTCCATATTTTTTCCGTTTTTCCGCCTGGGTTGAAAGCCTGGTCAAAGCAACATCGCAAAAATATAGAAAAAGGTTTTTTCTTAACAGCGGTCGTCCCTCGGCAGGCAATGGCAAACCTCCAAGTGTATTTCCGCCATGAAAAACAGCTTCTCATAAAAATACAATCGCCGTTCGGAGTCGGCGCAAAACTGTAGGTCCCTCCGCTCTGTGTGACAACATCAAGGCGCACACCACAAATCGGAGGAGAAGCTGCGCCAAACACTAACATATGTGTAAGCGCCAATCTATTATTATTTTTAGTTGTGGAAAAAATAATTTCGTCGCTCTAGTATTTTTTATATTATAAGGTGCTTTGCTAATTCAATATAAAGTTAGCAAAGCACGCCTCCACACTGAAAGACAAACGACTAGGCTTTATGTCAACATTTGCCGTTTTTTTGCCGTTCTAAGATGAGCTAGTTCACTTTTGAAAGAAAAAAAAATAAAAAAATGTTTGCATTTTTTTTGTTTTTTCAATGTTCAATAATTTTTAGAAGAAAAGGATAATAATATAATAGAGAAGCAAACCCGGTTTCTTTATGTACCACAAACAATAATCACCATGGTTAAAATTCAAAAAAATAAGAAGCTTTGTTATCACCAGGGAACGGATTTTATGGAAATTGCCTTTTTTTCTGCTAAAGAGATAGAGTATTTTCGATTAAGAATGTCCACGATTAAGCTTTCCCTGATTCCATATATACACATTTGAAGTTGCCTTTTTTTGCCTTTTTTAAGATATTTGCCTTTTGTTTGCCTTTTTTAAGATATTTGCCTTTTTTTGCCTTTTCTACCTTTAAAAAAGTGATTATAACATTTACAATATTTTGTTTTACGATTAAAAAATATACACATGCCCATGCAGCTTCTAGAAGCACAGGGACCTCTTGCCAAATTGGTGTTGAAAAAATTCAAAGCCGTTATCTCAGCTAACGTAGGCTTGAAGACAATAAGGAATGTGTATAAAATTGTAAAAGGCGAGGAAAACGCCCTTATTCCTGATAATATGAACGTTTCAAACGTTCCATATTCAAATCGGGCTCCACTTGTATCAACTTACGTCGAGCGCACATTTAGTACATTCAAGGCTTTTCTTCGCGAAAATCGAATGAAAATGCTGCCAGAAAACTTCAAAATGCATCGTGTGGTTCAATGTTACTACAACTATATAGATTAAAGTTTTATGAGTTAGAAACTCGAAAGGATAAAATAGTCAAAGATTCAAAGTACAAATTTTTCATATAATGAAACTACTTCATAGTTTTTCTCTTTTTACTTGTAATATAAGCATTTCCAAAATAAATATATTTATTGATTGTTCTTCGTATTTTCTGTCTTTTTTAGTGCCTTATTTTGCTTTTTTTGCAATACCTTTTTTTTGCCTTTTCCTGCCTTTTTCGTTAATTTTTTTGCCTTTTTTTGCCTTTTTTGCAATACCTAGTGCCTTTTCCTGCCTTTTTCGCTATTTTATTTTGCCTTTTCCATCCTATTTCGTTACTTTATTTTGCCTTTTTTGTAGGTTTTTAGGTCCTAAAAATCCGTTCCCTGGTTATCACAATCAAACGACAAAATCAAAAAGAGTTTTAATGCACAAAAAAATTCAAACGGCAAATTACGCAACAAAAAAATTAATTATTTTTATTATTTTTAAACAATTTTTAAACCGCTTTCCAAGGGCCTATTTTTTTAAATAAGGCTGTTAAGTAAAAAAAAAAACTTAAACGACAAGATCAAAAACAGTTTTAGTGCACAAAACAAGCCAAATGGCAAATTATGTCACAAAAAAATTAATTGTTTTTATTATTTTTAACAAATTTTTAACCCGCTTTCCAGGTCCCTATTTTTTTTTTAATAAGGCTGTTTAAACAAAAACAAATTTAACGACAAAATCAAAAACAGTTTTAGTGCACAAAACAATCCAAACGGCAAATTAGGCAACAAAAAAATTAATTATTTTTATTATTTTTAACAAATTTTTAAACCGCTTTCCAAGTGCCTATTTTTTTTTTAATAAGGCTGTTTAAACCAAAAAAAAAAATTTAACGAAAAATTAGTGCACAAAACAAGCCAAACGGCAAATTATGTCACAAAAAAAATAATTGTTTTTATTATTTTTAAACAAGTTTTAAACCGCTTTCCAAGTCCCAATCTCTTTTTTAAATAAGGCTGTTTAAACAAACAACAATTAAACGACAAAATCAAAAACAGTTTTAGTGCACAAAACAAG
>NW_023458555.1:105162741-105163570 GCF_013731165.1 Rhagoletis pomonella | reverse complement strand
TGTCGCCAGTGTCACCAGTGTACCAGTGTCGCAAGTGTCGCCAGTGTCACCAGTGTTAACTACGTCCCTCTGTCGTGGTGGCGAGTAAAAGTGGTTTTCATCCCAAAATCTGGAAGGCGAGAAGGAGGCTTTTACCAGTGTACCAGTGTCGCCAGTGTACCAGTGTACCAGTGTCGCCAGTGTCACCAGTTTCACCAGTGTCGCCAGTGTACCAGTGTCGCCAGTGTCGCCAGTGTCACCAGTGTCACCAGTATACCAGTGTCACCAGTATACCAGTACCACCAGTTTCACCAGTGTCACCAGTTTCACCAGTGTCGCCAGTGTACCAGTGTCGCCAGTGTACCAGTGTACCAGTGTCGCCAGTGTACCAGTGTCACCAGTTTCACCAGTGCCGCCAGTGTCGCCAGTGTCACCAGTGCCACCTGTGTCACCAGTGTCGCCAGTGTCACCAATGTACCAGTGTCACCTGTTTCCCCAGTGTACCAGTTTGACCAGTGTCACCAGTTTCACCAGTGTCGCCAGAGTACCAGTGTCTCCAGTTTCACCAGTGTCGCCAGTGTCGCCAGTGTCACCAGTGTGACCAGTGTACCAGTGTCACCTGTGTCACCAGTGTCACCAGTGTCGCCAGTGTCACCAGTGTACCAGTGTCACCTGTCTCCCCAGTGTACCAGTTTGACCAGTGTCACCAGTTTCACCAGTGTCGCCAGTGTCTCCAGTTTCACCAGTGTCACCAGTGTCGCCAGTGTCGCCAATGTCACCAGTGCCACCAGTGTCGCCAGTGTCACCAGTGTACCAGTGTCGCATGTGTCGCCAGTGTCACCAGTTTCAC
>NW_023458555.1:105140104-105162731 GCF_013731165.1 Rhagoletis pomonella | reverse complement strand
TGTCGCCAGTGTCACCAGTGTACCAGTGTCGCAAGTGTCGCCAGTGTCACCAGTGTTAACTACGTCCCTCTGTCGTGGTGGCGAGTAAAAGTGGTTTTCATCCCAAAATCTGGAAGGCGAGAAGGAGCCTTTACCAATGTTAGGGTAGAAGTTATCCAAAAATCCCTTTAAAAGCTAGGCGTCGAGGAGTCTATTAGCGCGTGGCTAATGGCGATGCTTCGCAGCAGAACGATTTCAGCTGAACTTGGTAGCTATACATTAACAAGAAACGTTAGTAGGGGCACTCCTCAAGGGGGAGTGATCTCTCCTAGTTTATGGCTCAGCACTATCAACTCAGTACTACTGAAGCTCAACCAGGGAGAAGTAAAGGTAGTGGCCTACGCTGACGATGTAGTGATTTTAATAACCGGGTTATTTCCATCTGTGGTGAGTAACATCATGGAGGGTACTCTAGCAAAGCTTAGCCGGTGGGTCGAGCAATGTGGCCTTAGAGTGAACCCTGAGAAAACAGAATTAATGTTCTTTACGACAAGAAATAAGGTCCCAAGCTTTGAATTACCAAAGCTAAATGGACAAAGGCTGCGATTATCTAAATAAGCGAAGTATCTGGGAGTCATACTGGATCCTAAGCTAAGTTGCAAAATAAATATTGAAGAAAGAGTAAAGAAAGCGAGCATTGCCTACTATTCCTGTAAGCGGCTTTTTGGGAAGACATGGGGTCTCAATCCAAAAGTTGTACTCTGGATGTACACAGCGGTTGTACGTCAGATCTTATGCTACGGTTCTTTGGTGTGGTGGACAGCCTTAAAGAACCAATATAATCAAGTGAAACTAGGCAGAGTTCAGAGAGCTGCATGCATCGGGACCACGGGGGCAACGAGAACTTGCCCTACCGATGACCTAAATGTTATTACAAACCTATTTCCTATAGACCTTCACATACAGCATACCGCATCACTATCGGCTATAAGACTTAGAGAACTAGTTATATGGAAAGAAAGAACGATCGGGTATAGCAGTATAATTTCCCGTTTGCCACCTAAGTTGAGGCTGGCAACCGATTACATTCGACCTGAGGTAGAGTTTCACAGGCCTTTCGGGGCCATTCTTCCGTCGAGAGCCGACTGGGATGGGGAACTTGATATCTCTATCTGGACACATCATATGTACATGGATGGCTCCAAAATGGAACGTGGAGTTGCAGCAGGTATTAACTCTGAGTCACTGGGAGTAAAAGCATCAATTCATCTGCCCGATTTCGAGAGTGTCTTCCAAGCAGAAGAATTCGCTATAGCCGAAGGCTGCCATCTCTTAGAACGTAGAGGATTACGTCACGTCATTAAGGCCTTAGCGTCTTTTACAACAAGGTGGAAACTAATCAAGGACTGTAGGACACTGTTAAATACAGTAAGTCGTCAACTCGATCTAGATTTAGTTTGGGTCCCTGGTCATAGCAACATTCACGGAAATGAGGCTGCAGACGAGTTAGCCATTGGTGTCGATCGAGGACCGGATCTCATCCCGAATTGCAACCTTATATAAAGACATATTTCTCCACAATCTCCGGAAATCGGACCAAAGAGGGCCCACCGTGGCAGGCTGCCGAATATCCAAACTATTGTGGCCTGCGTACAGCCCTGAGAGAACACAAAACCTACTAAGGAAACCCAGATCTGACGTTACTAGGCTTGTTGCGACTCTTACTGGACATTGGCCGATTGGTACCCACGCGAAAAGGCTGGGAATCGCCTACAACGACTTCTGTAGAAGCTGCAGAGATGAGAACGAGCAGGAAATAGTAGAGCTTTGTAAATGTCCAGCTCTAATGAGTAGCAGAAATACCATGCTGGGAGCATATGAATTCACATCGTTACGAGAGCTATCTGATGTAAGTCTGCACAACATCCTCAACTTCATCAGCCACGCAGGCTGGTTCTAATATACTCATTCGAGGTATATGGTATCATAAGGGCACTTAGCTGCTATTTGGGCGTAATAGTTTTCCGCCACCATTCTAACCTAACCTAACCTTCACCAGTGTCGCTGGTGTCACCAGTGTCACCAGTGCCGCCAGTGTCACCAGTGCCTACGGCGCATTTTCTATAAAAAATATTCAATACATCGAGCCCTAACCGCCAAAATAACGTAAGCGACATTTGTTTAAAAATTTTGTTTCTGATGCAGAAATATTACTAGAGCATCTAGATATATTTCTGCACCAAAAAGGAAATTTTGAAAAAAATGTCGCTTACGTTATTTTGGCGGTTATGGCTCGATATGTATAGTAAAAAGGATTAAAAAATTGGCCGATTTCGTCTGCGGCGCTTTTCTATATAAAACAATATGCCAACACTGGCGACACTGGTACACTGGCGACACTGGTACACTGGTGACACTGGCGACACTGGTGAAACTGGTGACACTGGTGACACTGGCGACACTGGTGACACTGGTACACTGGCGACACTGGTGAAACTGGTGACAATGGCGACACTGGCGACACTGGTGAAACTGGTGGACCTGGTGAAACAGGTGACACTGGTAAACTGGTGAAACTGGCGACACTGGCGACACTTGTGACACTGTTACACTGGTGACACTGGCGACACTGTTACACTGGTGACACAGGTGGCACTGGTGGCACTGGTGACACAGGTGACACTGGCGACACTGGTACACTGGCGACACTGGTACACTGGTGATACTGGTACACTGGTGACACTGGCGACACTGGTACACTGGTGACACTGGCGACACTGGGACACTGGCGACACTGGCGACACTGGTGAAACTGGTGACACTGGTACACTGGCGACACTGGTGAAACTGGTGACAATGGCGACACTGGTGACACTGGCGATACTGGTACACTGGTGGCACTGGTGACACCAGCGACACTGGTACACTGGTGAAACAGGTGACACTGGTAAACTGGTGAAACTGGTGACACTGGCCAGTGTACACTGGTACACTGGTGACATTGGCAGAGCTGAAGACACTCGACAATGGTACACTGGTGACACTTGCGACACTGTTACACTAGTGACACTGGCGACACTGTTACACTGGTGACACAGGTTGCCCTGGTGGCACTGGTGACACTGGCGACACTGGTAACACTGGCGACACTGGTGAAACTGGTGACACTGGAGAAACTGGTGACACTGGTACACTGGCGACACTGGTGTACCTGGTACACTGGTGACACTGGTGACACTGGTGAAACTGGTGACACTAGCGACAATGGTGACACTGGCGATACTGGTACACTTGTGACACTGGTAAACTGGTGACACTGGCGATACTGGTGACACCAGCGACACTGGTATACTGGTGAGACTGGCGATACTGGTACACTAGTGGCACTGGTGACACAGGCGACACTGGTACACTGATGAAACTGGTGAAACAGGTGACACTGGTAAACTGGTGACACTGGCCAGTGTACACTGGTACACTGGTGACACTGGCAGAGCTGAAGACTTCCGACACTGGAATACTGGTGACACTGGCGACACTGGTGACACTGGCGACAGTGTTACACTGGTGACACAGGTGGCACTGGTGGCACTGGCGACACTGGTACACTGGTTTCACTGGCGACACTGGTGAAACTGATGACACTGTTGAAACTGGTGACACTGGAGACACTGGTGACACTGGCGACACTGTTGACACTGGTGACACTGGCGACACTGGTGACACTGGCGACACTGGTGAAACTGGTGGCACTGGTGACACTGGAGACACAGGTGACACTGGTACACTGGCGACACTGGTATACTGGTGAAACTGGCGACACTGGTACACTGGCGACACTGGTGAAGCTGGTGACACTGGAGACACTGGTGACACAGGTGACACAGGTGACACTGGCGACACTGTTGACACTGGTGACGCTGGCGACACTGTCGACACTGGTACACTGGCGACACTGGTACACTGGTGAGACTGGCGACACTGGTACACTGGTGACTCTGGCGACACTGGTGGCATTGGTGACACTGGTGGCACTGGTGAAACTGGCGACACTTGCGACACTGGTACACTGGTGACACTGGCGACACTGGTACACTGTCAGAGCCGAAGACTCCCGACACTGGTACACTGGTGACACTGGTGACACTGGCGTTACTGGGGGCACTGGTACACTGGTGACACTGGCAAAGTGCGAATAGACACTCCCTTACTTTTTTCTCCCTATTTGCATCACATACATACATATGTATGTTTATGTATGTACATGCCCAGTACAAATTTGATGCATACGGCATCGCTGTTGGTGGCATGAGCTTGCTGCTGTGTATACATGCCAGTATAAATAAACCTTCATTTGCATTTAACACGCGTGGTTTCTCAGAGCGTATGCGTACTCTAACCATACACTCGTACTACTACTGTATGCATATGGCTGTATTAATATTTCAAACATACAAAAATGCATTAATGGAACAGTATTAAAGCATTCTTACAAGATATGTATCCCCATATGTAAATGATACATTTCTGATACATTTTAATATACGGGGACATAAAAAAACTAGCATTTTCATATGCAAATGTATATCTTGTAAAAGCCCGTTAGTGCTGAAAATAGTATCGCACAACACGTCCGTTCACTAAAATTTTTGTACAATATTGAAAATATTACAAAAATTCGACTTCAAATTTATCAAGAAACGTACTTGAAACAACAAAAACGTACGTTCGCTTGCAGCTTGCTAGAATTTAAATTTATTTGTGGAAATTCATGACTACGCATGAATTGTTCACATTAATTCACTCATATAGCAAGCATTCTTCATGAATGCATACAACCCATGTATGTAAGTGAAATATTTTCGACGCCAATAACAACGGTACTTTGTATTTTTTCTTATTTCTATTCGATTAAGAAATTACAAAATGCTTCTTGTTTTTTAGTTTTAGTTCAGCAAGGAGTGAGTGCAGATAAAAGTGCTAGTAATAATTTGATGATCTATTTTATATACTATATTTATTACTATTAATTTCGGTTATTATATCGCTGCTAATTATTTAAAACAATTAAATAATGGATCAGACAACAAATATGGGAGAACCGTGTATTGAAACGAAGCCATTATTTAAAATGTGTGTGTACTCTTTTAAAAACTCATGGAATCAGTGCATTCCTAATTTTGAAAAAAAATGGAAATTGAAGATGTATTAACGCTTTTCAATAAATTTGATACGAATTTCTTTGGCGAAATGTTTAAGTTCAATGCGGGGCTTAGAGAATGGCGAAATAGTATGGTAAGTAATTACTCATAATACACTCCTTGTGATTTGAAAGCGCACCCTTTTTATCCTTAGTATTTACGGTTTTTCTTTTGTTTATTTAGTATTCATTAATTTTTTATAAAACTATAGCATATTGTGTAACAAAAGCCACTGAAATCCGACATTAAAATTTTGTACAAATTAAAAAAAGTCAACAAAGCGGTGTGCAATCGCAATGACTAACAGTGAATAAGCTAATAATATTTTTAGAAAACTATCGGGTATACAGTTTTGTAGCCCATATAATTTTAGTAAATAAAGTCCAAGTTTCAAATGGCTACAATGTTTGACAATTTTTTTTGTTGCTCGACAGTTTCTTTTATATGGAAGAAAATTCCCAGCAACTTAAAAAAAATTCAAAAATCAACGGTATTTTGTAGCCATTTGAAACTTGCACTTTATTGTACCCAAAATTGTATGAGTTACAAAACTTGATATCAGAAATTTTTCCGAACTGGACTCTTAATAATGGCTATCGATTCCTATATGCCAATATTTGCTTGGATTCCAGCCGGTCTCCTTTACATAAACCATTATCTTTTACGTTTTTTATAAATTAAAATTCTTTTTAGAATATGCCACTTCTCTGTGACAGGGAGACGTTATCGGATAACAGTCGAATTATAGCTTGGCTGGAGAAAATTTCATCAAACTTGCGTGTTTCTAGAGAATCTACACCCTCCGCTCAGTTGCCACCAGTCTCCTCAATAAACAAAACTAGGCTTATCAACCTTTTAAAATGCACAGTACAACGAAAAATATGGATATCTGGATGCAAAAAGCCAAAGTTGCATTGTGGATAGTTATGTCGGAAACTTTGTGAAAATGACATACGCAGAAATACAGAAATGGGCTAATGCCATCTCCGAAGTTTTCCAAAAAGAAAAACCGGTAAATATAATAAATATAAATATAACGCTTATCGTAATTAGTTGTAGATACCCACATGTTTACAAGTAGGGATGTTGCGAATGTGGAATTTTAGACATCCGCGGATGCGAATATCTAAAAGCTAACATCCGCGGATGCGGAAGTCAAGTATTTTTAAGAAACAATTAGAATCTAGCATAATGGCGAGATCGTTCTTTAAACAGCGCTTACAAAGCCAAACCAGATGTGTCAGGTTTTTCTAAAGCCTTTTAAAAATGTTCTCCATTGTCATTCCTTTGGCTGTTTCAGAATTTGGGGAATCTGTAACTTCATCAGCGTTTTTCGATTTTAGTTTTTGTAGTTCATTTTAAATACTTTCTTCTGCGACTGGTTTGAACAATCCCTGCCTATAGCGACCTAAATAGGTGGATATGGAAAATAAATTATTGTTTTCCTGGAATGAAAATTTTGAACAAAATTCTGTTTTCAAAGTCGTGGCTGTCAGCGGAATTTGCTAAGAACACTGTTATTTTTTAAAAAAGCACCCCGTTTTTTTAAAGCATTTGAATCCCAGATAGTTACGTAATTCTTACCTTATTAAAGGTCAGACCTATAGTTTTTTAATTATTTGAGCATCGCTGCTCTTTATAGCCACACGTTGATCATTTCTGCTGGAAATCCCTATTGAAGGAGCTTACTCTTTGACTTTAAATAGCAAAGAAGGGACAGTATATATCCATCCGAAAAAAATATTGCCCGACAAGTAAACAAAATTATTGTTCTTTAATTTTTTGCTAAAAATAAATTCCCCAAAGAGCCCCATTTGAAATTATTGAAACGAACATCCAAAGCAAGTCACGAAATTTTGTTTAAGAATTACAGTGCACACTTTCTTCTTTTGTGTCTAGTAGTTTTTTAAGATTGGTCCAAAAAATCATATTAATGAAAGAAACCAATGCAGGTATTGAAAGAAGAGAAAACAAAAATATTGTTAAAAAGGCTAGGTTCCCTTTTACGTACGGCAAAGGTCAAGTAGAAGTTGGAACTTGCATGCCTGCCCATTGATAGCTCAGTTATATAGCTTAAGAAATAATAAGTTTAAATACATTTTTATCCAAGTTGATAAATATGACCAGTTTTGTTACACAAATACTGCCACGACCACAGGAAAAAATATTGGCTACAATTTGTCCTTTTATTTGCCATATATACGTTTTATCGGTGCACTTGCACAACATTCGCAAAAGTTCCGCATTGATTATTGCGAATGCGAAAGCGAATGCGAATGTTAAAATTAATGCGGAAGCTCCGCCGTTGCGAATGCGAATGCGAATATTCGCAAAAACCCTGTTTACAAGTTTTGAATATTTATTTTTCCTTTATTTAATCCTTACTATCCTTACTAATATTATAAATCCGAAAGTGAGTTTGTTTGTTTGCTACGCTTTCACGCTTTATCTACTCAACCGATCATTATGAAATTTCGTACACTGCTGTCATTTAGCCCAACTTAAAATAAAGGATAAATTTAATCCCGATTAGAAAAGGGGGCGTGGCACCTCCCATACAAACGGAATATTTCATACTGCATATCTCAGGAAATATTTTTGAAAGATTACTGGAACTTGGCATGGAGATATATAAAATCATTATCTACTCACGGATGAGAGCTGCCACCTTTAAAAAAAATTAAATTCAACTGTAATTTAGTTATTTTAAATTTATATTAAAAAATGGATGTCAAGAGGCTTTAAAAAGCTGTACTTCGAATATATTTTGAAAAGGGTTGCAACCTGTTTGAAAAGTCAAATATAAATTAATTATACGCAAGCTATCACAAGAATTAAAATATGGTTGTCTAACGAAATATTGTTAAGAAACATTTAGTTTAAAAGTTTTGAATAATATTTAAGTCTTTCGCAAGGGTTGCCACCTTTTTAAAAATTAAATTTAATTATTCCAAATTAAATATTACAGTAAAAGGCGCGCAATGGTTCTGGCGGTTGATTTATCGGTGGTGATTTGAGATTTACACACCGATTTACACAACTCAGCCCTGGCGTCTCGGAATGAAGCTTTAACGCATAATAATACTGGTAAATCGCATCCATTGGGCCAATTGTAACACACAAGCGTTCGATATAGTCATTGGTGCAACAGATCGATTTAATCTGACATCCACGGCGCGTTTTCTAACTTGGCGATTATTCGTAATGACTCCAGCACCACTTGGCAGCCTTTTGTGGCAATAGTATTGCCTTTATCGTTACCAACACATCCTTACTTCCTTACTAATATTATAAATCCGAAAGTGAGTTTGTTAGTTTGCTACGCTTTCACGCTTTAACTATTCAACCGATGATCATGCAATTTTGTACACTGCTGTTATTTAGCCCAACTTAAAATATAGGATACATTTAATCTCGATTAGGCAAGAGGGCGTGGCACCTCCCATACAAACGGAACTTTTCATACTGCATTTCTCAGGAAATATTTTTGGTAGATTACTGGAACTTGGTATGGAGATATAAAAAATCATTCTCTACTCATGGATGAGGGCTGCCACCTTCAAAAAAATCTAATTAAACTTCAATTGAGGGAGCTATTTATTTGAAAATTAAATTAAAAAAGTGATGTCAGGAAGGCTTAAAAAAGTTGCAGTTTAATATATTTTTAAAAGGGCTGCCACCTGTTTGAAAAGTAAAATTTAAATTAACTATACGTAAGCCATCTGAAGAATTAGAATATGGTTGTCAAAAAAAATAATTTTTTTTATTGAAACTTTTTGGTTCAACATTTTCACCAACAAGTCACGTTTAAGATTTCCATTGGCTCGCTCATCGGCTAAGATTATGGTTTGGGGGTCGTTTTCTGCCTTAATTAACCTAACGTTATGTCCGTGATGTAGTTCTTGAAATTCTCTAATTGTGTAATATTTCATAGAACGGTTAATCTCATAACGAAATATACTTGAAGAACATTTCCTCTTCACGAAAGAAATTTAATTGAAAATAATTTTTGTTTACTTGAACTTATTACAGTTAAAGGCGCGCGATGGTTTCGGCGGTTGATTTATCGGTGGTGATTTGAGATTTACCCCTGCACAACTCAACCCTGGTGTCTCCGAATGAAGCTGTAAGGCATAACAATACTGGAAAAAATCACATACACTGGGCCAATCGTAACACATAAAAATTCGATATTCTCAATGGTGCAACAGGTTTATTTATTCTGACAATCAACGCACCTCTTCTAACTTGGCGATTATGGCAGCTCTTTTTTGCAATAGTATTGCCTTTACCGTTACCGATACATATTTTGAATATTGGCCAAAGTGGTGCCAACTGGCGGGTGAATTTGTGAATCTACACTATCTAGAGAGTTACTCAAAAACACAAAAGAAATCTCTCACAGATGAATTATATATACGGTTGTGCGGCGCTACGCCCTCTTTTTAAATAGACCGTTTTTCTCCCTGAGTATAAGATTGATTTCATATATCTCCACACCAAGTTCCAGTACTCTACCATGAACATACCCAGAGATATTCGGTATAAAAAATTCGGTTTTTATGGGAGATTTCACGCCCCCTCTATATATCTAACATTTTTTAGCCTATAATAATCCTTGGGACGTCTGAATCAGATACTGAGCTGTTGCGCCTTCTGAACGTGCCCAATAATTTAAATGAATTATTACAATATGGCTTCAATCAAAATGATTTTAAAAGGCAATAATTTCAAAACTACATGTAAAGGGTTTCCATCTGTTTAAAATCTCAATAGAGTTGAAAAAGTATGACAAGTGAGAAGGTTAAGAAAGTTTAAGTGTGAAAATATTTTGAAGAGGGTTAAACAAATTTTAAACGTCCTGTTTTTGAATTGAAATTTCTTTAAATAAATTTTACTCAATGTAGCACGAAAATATTTCATACACTCAGCGAAGCGGGTCAGGGCGATCTAGTGTTTTGAATACTAACCAAAGTGGATCATAAATAAGATTTTTAGTAATAACTTACCTCCAGCGCCAACTTGCGGGTGAAATGAAACTACACTCAAAAGTACACAAAAAACTTCGTTAAAATCGGTCCGGGCATTTAGGAGGATTTCACTCACCATTTTTCTCCATGACTATAAGGTTGATTTCATATATTGCCATACCAAGTTCCGGTATTCTATCATGAACACTTCCAGAGATATATAGTAAGAAAAAATCGGTTTGTATAGGAGGTGCTACGCCCTTTTTATCCTTGGGACGTCTGAAGCACGTGTTCAAAATTTCAAAATAATCGGCTCGGCCGTTCTCGAGCTTTGCGAACACATAAAAAACGTCTTTCAAAATATATATTATTATAGATTATAGATTATAGATTATACATTATAGGTTGTAGATAATAGATTATGGAAGATTGGTATGAATCGAAATGATTTTGAATATGAGTGCCAGAGGAAAGAGGTTTAAAAAGGTTGCTTAAAAGATTAAATTCAAACTATTCAATAATTTAAATGAATTATTACAATATGTATATCAATCGAAACGATTTTTAATGGCTTTTATTTCAAAACTACATGTAAGAGGTTTCCACCTGTATAAAATCTCAAATTGAGTTCAGGTTAAAAGTAATTGAAAAAGTATGACAAGTGAGAAGTTTAAGAAAGTATTTGTTTGAAAATATTTTGAAGATGATTAAACAAATTTTAAACCTCCTGTCTTTTTATTGAGTTTTCTTGAAATAAATTTTACTCAATGTAGCACGTAGAAATTTCATACACTCAGCGAAGCGGTTGAGGGCGATCTGGTTTCTAATATTTTTCAATTAGAATAAAGTTCATTAACACAAAACTATATAAAATTTTTGCTCATGAACTATATTCTAATTAAAAAATATTATAAATTAAGTATAAGAAAAATAAATATTCAAAACTTGTAAACATGTGGGTTTCTATAATTATGATGGGAATTTTTTTAAAGGAGACTGCATATCTTATTTTATACAAATATTTTGAAATTTAGGAAACATACTAATAGCTCGGAAACACAACAAGAAAACCCCTACAGGCAAATTATTTTCACGCTGGACAAATGTGAATAAAGCTGGTTTCACAGAAAAAACTGTGTCAGAGGAGTTAGAGCCAATTGTATTAATTTCCACTGGTATGTATTGTATCCATTTTTTAAAATCCTATACTTAACTAACTTTTAAAATACTAATATGAATATTGCGAAAGAAAGTGCTGGCACAACTGCAGTCCATGGGAGCAGGTTATAATGTATCGGAAAGAGACATCGCAGTCTAGAGTTGCAGAAATTAGGAAAACCGCTTTCTTAAATGCCACTTTTACGGAATGGCCACGGTATAATGACTACAGTGGTTATGATCTCGTAAGTATCTGTTACTATATTATATTATATTATGTTACACTATATTGTGTTATATTATATAGTATTATTGAGGGATTCACAACGGTGTCGTAAGTGTCGTATTGTTGTATATCGTAAACTTTAAAGGCTTAAATAAATGTCCAAAGAACTTAAAACGACAACCAACTATTTTTTAACACTGCAAAAATTCATAATATGATTTTGATGGTACTTTGCGAACCCCCTTAATATATTTGTTAAGCATTTAAAGTTTATGACATTTATAAGCAATAACCGCATAAGCCGACTTAAGAAAGAATTAAGTTATATATGTATGCTATCGTACGTTAGCTTTCCCCATAAATTATTAGGTATTTACATAGGTGTATATTTAGGTATAATTTATGTATAAGTTATTACGTATTTAGGTTTCCCCATAAGGCTAACATTACAATCCAAATCTTTCGAGCGTTTTTTCTCGAATTTAGGTTTTACGACTTAGTCGGTTATTGCTTATGACTACATATAGTGTATTGTATTGCATTATAACTATTACACTCTAAAAAGTGCTTGTAAAACTACTACTGAAAAGTGTTTATTTTTCAAACAGAATCTGTTCAAGTATACGCACAAGATGTTCAAGATTTGATTTTGAACATGAGTTGTTTAAAATATACACATAAATATACACGTGAAATGTTTAAAATTACAAACATTTTGAAAGCAAAAATATATTTTTTTACAAATAATAAATACTAAGTGCCGGGGGCGCACGCAGGAATATATTTTTAGGGGGAAAGAGTTTATACTTCTAAATATATATCATCAGAAAATACTGAAAATTCGCTCTTTAAAATACATTTATGCAAGTTCTATGTACAGAATGAAATAAAAAAATAAACTTTCTAAAGTTTCATAAATTGCATTTTATTTACATAAAATTTTCAAAGAACTCAGACATTTTCAACCGGCTTCAAAAAGGGGAGGTTATCAATTCTTCGAAGTATTTTTACTTCTTCTATTTATTCCATCGCATAACTTTGCATTGCGTGAACTGATTTTTTTACCGGAAAGATAGTACCTTAAAGGTCGTCCCGTAATTTGGGGTAGATCCGATCATTAAATCATGAAAAAAAATAACGGTTAAAGATGCACTCAACTTTCAAAAGTAATACAAAGTTTTACAAAAGAATTTTAATATAAATAAATAAAATAATTTCAAGAAATGTTTACACTTTTTATTCATTTTCGTCGATTTCTGGTTTCTCATTTTTTAATACTTCGAATGTCGAAAATTTAGCTAAAGTTGTATTCTTATCATGTAGCTCATTTTGGTGGAACGAATTCCAAGTTAGCAAATTAAATCTTCGAATGCTTGTTTAGTACATATCAGTGGTACTTAGGCTGTAAAGTGGAAAAAGCAACAGTAAGTGAGCATGCATTGCATATTTTTAGGACAATGTTTTCATTCGCTGTTAAACTTTAAAGAGCTCTCAAGAAAAAAGAAAAATTCTTACAAAATGACGCACAAGAAATGGAAAAGAAATTTTTTTCTATAAAAATTTCTTAAATCATAATAAATTTAACCCTAAAACCCACCCTCTGTGTGCGCTACGTGACAAATTTGATATTAAAAGTAAACAGACAGTGTTTAATTTTGCACACACTAGGAGAGGAAACTGGTTACCTCTCTTTATATGCGTAAATATAAACGAACATTTTTTAGAGAGAAATTTTAAACATTTTATGTGCAAACTATGAAAATGTGAACAATAAATGTTTAAAACTCAAAAAACATATTTGAAATTTACTCTACGCCACACATAAGATAAGTAGAAGTAAGCAAGCAGTGTGTAAATTTGCATTCATTAAGAGAGGAAACTGGTTACCTATCATAATATGTGCAAATTTAAACAAAGAATTTTTAGAGTGTATGTTATATTATAAATATAATTGTTTTTCATTTGTATTAGATCGAAATAGACTTTGATAGCATATACCCAGTGAAGGGGAACTTGTTTTTGAAATTGGAACCTTTTTATAAAAGCATATAGGATATTTTTGAAAAGAAATAAAGGATCGTCCTTCCAGAGAATTGTATTTAAAATATTTATACAACAAGGACATTTCAAACGGTTGGTATTTGGTTTTACCTTTAGTGTTTAAATTTTGTTTCACTATCGATATTCTATCTATAGATACTAAATATTGCATCACTACAATGCATGAGGCATTTCGCTGCCCCCTCAGCGCCTTAATAAAACCGATAAGCCGACAATAGCCGATGCTCAAAATGACTTTGTCACTTTCGTTGCAACACCAAATGATATCCAACCTAAAGTTATGGAAATAATTAATCGCTTCGCTGAAAGAAAAGAAAAATGTCTACCCAGAATTATCGCCGTTGGAACCGACATTACGTGTATTTCCGAATTGTATGCTTTTGCGACGGCATAAAATGGAAGTGCTGTTCCTACATGAAGTGTGTTGATATTATTATAAAATTATCGTATGTTTTTAATACAGAATACTCACAAAGAAGCAAGCAAGTAAGGGCATTTTTGAAGCAATTTTTTTGAAATTAAAATCAGAGGATTTTTCCTGCGTAGCAAGTCTCTTAAAACTAGTATAATAGATATACCTGTCCTGTATACTTTTTGCGAAAAATGCATCTACTTGTTTGCTTCATTTGTACAAAAAGTCATCGAACACCGAACGACCTGATTAAACATTTAAAATCAGACCATGGCGTCCCAGCAAATTACGAGTTTATTTGTATGGAAGAAAAATGCAATCAAATTTTTAATAATATGTACAGATTTCAACAACATCGAACAAAGCATACTAAAACTAAAAGTACTGATCAATTATCGTGCAAGCAAAAGGAATTTATACAAAATTCACCTGTTGTTACAAGTTCTGAGGAACAAATAAAACCAACATATTTTTATAATGTTTCTTTTTGGTTTTTTTTTGTTATTCTTAAATGTAATTAAAAAAAATATATATTTTTTTTCTATTTTTTTATGGCACAAGTATTTTTTCCCATATATTTGTTTTTTTTTGTAATGCAACTAGATTTTTAAGTTTGTTATTTATATTTAAATTGAAAGAATTATCTAACTTTAAAAATCTTCAACACCTCCAAGCGGCCTCGAACCTGCGATCCCAGAACCAGTAGTCTTCACATGACGCCACAGCCGACATTTGTAAGAAAAGCAATTAATTGCGTTTTATTTTAGGCTTTGGTAATTCAAAGGCAGATGTCGCTGAACGAAAATGCCGAACTGGTAGGCACATACTAGTTTATGAACTAGTATTTTTTTTAACTGGTTTGAGGTTTCACTGCAGGGTACATATGTATGTACATCTATACTAATTATATTAAGAGAAGTCCCTTTTTTTTTGTAACAGGTAATCTCGCGAACGGCTGGTCCGATTTTCATTAAATTTTGTATACAAATAGCTTTAGGTAACCACCATGTTTTAGGCTAAAAAAATTTTACTTTTTTTCGGGTAGGTGGACCAGGGACCGGTCTATTCGAAAAAATCTTATTATAGTCCGATTTGCTTAAAATTTAGTACGTAAATAGCATTTTGGCATATATTAGCATATATGACCCATTTTTTCCGGGAAGTGGTCCAGGGACCGATCTATTCGAAAGAATCGAATTTACGGTCCGATTTGCTTAAAATTCGGTGCGCAGATAGCTTTTTGGCATGTATTAGCATATGTGATCAATTTTTTCCGAGAAGTGGACCAGGGACCGATCTATTCCAAAAAATCGCATTTATGGTCCGATTTGCTTAAATTTCGGTATGTAAGTAGTTTTTTAGCATATATTAGGATACTAGCAGACCCGGAGAACTTCGTCCCGCCCAAAATTTGTATATATTTTATTGAAACTTTTTGGTCCAACATTTTCACCAACATTTCACGTTTACGTTACGATGGTGGACCAGGGACTGATCTATTCGAAAAGATCGTATTTACGGTCCGATTTGCTTAAAATTCGGTACGTAGGTAGCTTTTTAGCATAAATTAGCATATATTATCCATTTTGTCCGAGAAGTGGACCAGGGACCGATCTGTTCGAAGAAATCATATTTATGGTCCGATTTGCTTAAAATTCGGTTCATAGGTAGCTTTTTGCCTGGATAAGCTTATAGATTCCTGTTTTCCAATTTTCATGCAATTTCGAATATAAATAGCTTTAAGTAACGACCATATCAAGGGGCGAATTCGTCACTAGGCAAGATTTTTTTGCGCCAATCAGAAACAACGGATACTGTCAAAATATAATTATAATATATAATATATCTCAACTAATTTATATTTAGAAAGCCGTTTGTTAGTTTTCGCAAGGCTCGAGAGCGGCTGAACCGAATTTTTTGAAACTGCCACCTGCCGCACGTGTTCCAAGGATGGTTTTAGACTGAAAAAATCTATATGTAAAGGGGGCGTGGCACTTCCCATACAAACCGAATTTCTCAGGCTACATATCTCTGAAAGTGTGCATGGAGTTTTGGAAATCGGTATGGAGATATACGAAACCAATCGCATACCCTTGGAGAAAAATTTTAGCTATAGTAAAAAGGGGTGTGACATCTCCCATACAAACCGAATTTTTCATACTGCTTATCTCTGGAAATTTTTTGGTAGAGTTCTAGGGTTTTGTATGGAGATGTACGAAATAAATCGCATACTCTTGCAGAAAAATTGGAACTATTGGAAAAGGGGGCGTGGCATCTTCCATACAAACCGAATTTTTCATACTGCCTATCTTTGGAAGTGTTCATGGTAGAGTTCTGGATATTGGTATGAAGATATACTAAATCAATCGCATACTCATGAAGAAATAGGGCAGCTGTTGGATAGGGGGCGTAGCTCCTCCCATATAAATCGAATTTTTATACTGCATATCTCTGAAAGTATTCATGGTACAGTACTGGAACTTCGTATGGAGATATGTATATAGTTGAAATCAAGCCCATACTCATGGAGAAAATTTGGGCTATTTGAAAAGGGGTGTGAGGCCTACAAACCTACCGACCTTTAGCTATCTTTGAATGAATTTTTTATTCTTCTGTAGGTGTGTTGGTGAGAGAAATCCTCCTAAATGGTTGTACGGATTTTAACGAAACTTTTTGTGTATTTGAGTGGGTCTCTGGATGGTTTAGTTTCACAATTTAATCCGACAGTTGGCGCTGTAGTTGAGTTATTACTAAAAATCTTATTTATGATCCGATTTGGCTAATGTTTTAAATATGTATGCAATACTATTGCAAAAACGTGCTGCCAAGTGGTGCTGAAGTCGAGCTATTACTAAAAATTGCCAAGTGAGAAAAGGGGCCGTGAAGGTCAGATTAATCGACCTGATGCACCATTGAGTATATCGACGGTCCTGCGTTGCAATTGGCCCAATGGATGTGATTTTCCAATATTATTATGCGTTCAAACTTTTAAGGTATTTCGTCTGAAATAAGTATATGTATATTGCATTTCTGTAGAACAATGATTCGCATCCAATTTGAAATTGCCACCTACTATACTGTAAAGCTTCTAGGACATTCACCATAAAACCGGGTCATTGTTGCCGCCAGGGAGTGAAGGGGAAAAAATTTATTTCGCTTTGCGAATAACCGTGCTATGAAATGCCGCACAACTGGAGAATTTCAAGAATGGATATAACACTTTCCTTAGGTTATTTAAGGCGGCAAATGACCACCAAACCTTAATCTTAGCAGACAAATGTGCCAATGAAAATCGTAAACGTGAATTGTTGGTGAAAATGTTGGACCAAAAAGTTTCAATAAAATATATACAAATTTTGGGCGGGACGAAGTTTGCGGGTCTACTAGTACATACATATAGCAGCAATTAATTTCATTTAACGAAATGGCATGTCGTCCATTTCCGCGGTAGCGTATGTAGTGCATATTTTTAACTTCTTCTGGCGAGGCGACATCTATGTCTAGAGTTTTTCTAATTGTATGTCTTTGATATGATACCTACGACGAGGTTGATATCTAGACTAGGTTTGCCATAAATACCTTTGCTATATTTATAGTATGGTGGTCTGGACATACAACATTGCAAGTTGATAAAAGCGTTGTAAAAATTAGGACCTTTAAAATATTTATGGTCGTTTAGATTCGAGGCTGCACATCAATTGCATAAGCAATATGCAAGAAACATCACCTCTAGAGAGATTCGCAAATTATATATTAAATATTTTTTTTTTCAATAAGAATATACATTTAAAATTATTAAAGCTATTAAACCAGAAAATAGTGCATACTTATGTTAATTTGTTCCTGATTTAAACTTACATACAACAACAAATGAAATTATTTTTCAAGTCATTACTTTTCATATTGGTCATATAGTCACAGTCTTTCCAGCAGACAATATAAATATTTATGAAATAATGAATTTTTTAATTAAAGACAATGCTGTAAAAATCTGTGTTAAAAAATGGGACTACATAAGTTTTTCCCAAATTATCAATCGTATTTAATAGATAATTCCAGCAATATACACATAAAAATCTTTATGACCTTAACAATGGACTTAAAGTATTAAGACAAAATAAAATATTGGCGCTGAGTTGTGCACAAAATAATAGGAGTGCGATATGTTGACCAGTTTTGACTATTTCCTTTTGTTTATTTAATGTTAATTAATTTTTATACCTCATTATCTAACAAAAACCATACAATTCCAAATTTCACACTGTGTACAAAATTACTAAAATTCAAAATGTTTTCACGAAATTTTTTTACTTTTTATTCAGAATTAAAATATGTGGGTATTCAGTTTTGTAGCCCATACAATTTTAGTACAAAAAAGTGCAAGCTTCAAATGGCTACAAAATTGCGTTGTTTTAGGCCTTTTTTTGTTGGCCCTTTCATGCATATTCTTTCTAACAGAAAAATTTCCGAGCATAATTTGTATGGAAGAAATTCCTAGCCTTTTGAAACTTGTAGTGTATTAAACAAAAATTTAATGGGCTATAAAATGCATTCTTAAATTTACTTTAAATTCTGAATAAAAAGTTTGAAATTTGGCTTTATATGGGTAATAAAAATAGTTAGAACAAGTAAAAATATTCCACTCCTATAATTTTGTGGACAACTATGTAACAAAATAATTTTGTTGTAATTTTAAACTAAGTACAAAAAATATGTGTTAATAAATGAAATAAATAAACCGAAGTTGACTTTTTATTGAGTTATAGTGTTAAATAAATCAAAGAGGGTACCCATTAAAACTTGAAGGATATCTATATATCTTCTCAATAATATGTAATATCTCTTTGGAAACATCAATAAGAATATCTTCACAATAATATGTGAAATCCCTTTGCAAACATCAATAAGAACATCTTCACAATAATATGGGATTCCTCTTTGCAAATATCAACAAGAACATCTTGTCAATAATATGTGATTTCTCTTTGGAAATGTCAATAAGAACATCTTCACAATAATATGTGGTATCTCTTCGCAAATGTTAATAAGAAAATCTCGTCAATAATATGTGATATCTCTTTGGAAATATCAATAAGGATCCCCTTTATTTTTCGAAGATACCTGTTTCGAAACTTTAAAAAGATTTTCTCTACCAACATATGAAGAACTTCTTCTTAAAAAAAATCCATAGAGATATCAGCTCACTTTTGTTCTATTTTATTAGGTGCTTTTCGCTCTGTGCACCGTTGTGCGACTAAAGTGTCAAATTGGCACTTTTTGGAGATCAATGCCCCCTGACACCGACCTTTTAGAAATAGGCTTATTTTGAAACTTTTCTTAAAAACCATGCGACTTTTGCCCCTTTTCTTTGATTAAAAATTCTATATACACATTTTGATAATTTTTTCATAAAATATGTTTTGTTTCTTACATATTTAAAAGCGCTTCAAATGTACATCTCTGGCAAGATTTTGAATGATTTCATCCATTTTATAATCTCAAAATTTGTCCGCAAAATGTCCAGAAATAGCAAGAATCAGTGTACCGTTCTCGCAGCTTTGCATTTCCCCAAGATATTTCTGTTAAATTCATTTTCATAGCTCCGGGTTAACTGTTATTTTCTTTTCCATTAACAATTTACTAAAAATAATGCGGCATGCTCATAGATGAAATAAAGTCGAGTCTAATGTAAGATGCAGCTTTTTTGACAGATTCCATTGAAAGTTTTGTTAAAAAGCTATAACTAGCCTAAGAGTAGATTTTATTTCGACTATGAATATGCCCTAATAAGTTTCGAAAGGTTAAATAATGAAAGTCTTTATATACAGATATAAAAAACTTTAATTACTTGAAGACACTTTTTTTCGGCTGTGACAGTTTTTCTGTGACTTTCGAAAAAATTTCGGCGGTAACACTGATAGCAAGAAATAGTTGAGTTGTCTCATACCTTGTTTATATGGCATCAAACGCGGTATGGAATTAACTCGTGTCAGCCTAGCTCGCTTGAAATGCAAGTGTTTATATATGCAACACAAGAAATGATCGATCGAACACACTTTCAAGCCGAGTTTATTCCGATGCGACCCTGTTAATACAAGTGTCAATTCTTGAAAATAATTAACATCGAAAAATAATAATTAAACACTCAAACAGTCATGTAAAAATTATCTTAGCTATTAATTTTGTAACAAAGCTTAGGACAAATGTAATTTCAAGAACTACAGTGAAACCCGCTTAAGTACCTAACCCGCTTAGGTTCCCAACATTTTTGGGCACCGTGAATTTTTTAAAGTATTCTGAAGAAAATCCCTCTTTTGAGTACCTCCCCGCTTATGTAACCAACCCGCCTAAGTAGCTACATTTTTCGTACCCCATTTACCATGTTACTTATATTTGTCCCCTTTTAAGTGCTTTTTTAAATTTCTTCAAACATTTGCATATTTTGAAATTCAGTGTCAGCGCTACACACTAGAGGTATACGCCGCCGCCGCCGAGTTACGTAAATATCGGCGCGGGGCCGCGGCGGCGGCGGCGTTCGGCGCCTAAAGAATTTTCTACAAAATTTTCATGATGTATGCACATTGAAAAACATCGTTTGAAGGAACTAAATACTACTCGTGTAAAAATAATATTTTACGAAAAGAAAATTACATGTTTAAAGGAGTTTTTTTGCATAATTTGGGCCACTGAACATTTCCAAAAAAGCGTAACTCAGAAAAAACATAGGTAACACGTTTTTCGATCGAAATTAAGATGTTACGTTTTTATATACTACAACAACAAGAAAGTTATAACACATCAAAACTTTAACGCCAATATCTCAGAAAGCAGTTTTAACAGAAGCGCCCTTATTGCATCTAAATCCTCAATTATTGGAGATAAAACAAAGACAAGTTGATTTTCCTGTGTATATTCTTTGTTAATATTTAAACACTTAATAAAAAGCAAACACTTTTTTGCTAATTTTTACATTCGTAAGTTGTTTTATTCCGGGGTCCCGCAAACGTATACAAGTATTAGGTGGCTGTGTGAAAATTACGTTAGCATTCCTAAGCAGGGCTGCCAACTTGGCTCAAACAGTGCCATTTTTGGCCCTGTTTTACTTCAAAAGGCACTCAATTTTTCAATTTGGCACAAAGTGCCAAAATGGCACTTTTGGAAAATAGTAATATTTCAATACATTTTTGTGAAATCCTTTGCGTGTACTTCTTTTTCCCAACTAAAAATTTCTAATTTATATAGTGAATAAAACTGGTTTATCTTACTTTGGCATTGGACTTTTGTTTTAGAAATGTGATTATAATTTGAATGCT
Source organism: Rhagoletis pomonella (assembly GCF_013731165.1). NCBI lineage: Eukaryota > Metazoa > Arthropoda > Insecta > Diptera > Tephritidae > Rhagoletis > Rhagoletis pomonella. The sequence continues at coordinate 105,141,411 of NW_023458555.1, read as the reverse complement.
AAATGGGAAGAATTATAAAGAACGGCACCTTTTTTGTCACTTTTATTTTTCTATTTGGCACATTTTGGCACTTTTTAACACCCTTCTATTAGCTTCACCCGTATGTCTGTATGTATGTATGTTTGTAACCGACTCATTTGGAATCGATTTTGACCCACTTTAAACGGACAGATTTAATTCAAACTTTGTACACTTATCAAGAATCAGCGACAATATAATAATTTTATAAATTTATCTCATTATCCTGATTAGGATCGCCAGGATTAAATAATTTCCTCACACAGCCTCTGTGTGAGAGCAAGTGAGACAACTACGCTGTTTCCGACTCGAGCACTCGGCTTATTAGTGTTAATACATTCTATCCCTATCAGTTGCACAGTTGGCCAAGCGCGCTAAGGCGCAAGACGTAGGTGCGAGACAACGAACTTACCAGACATGATTTCAAATCTCGTCTATGGCTGAAAATAAATGATGTAACGCTATCTTCCACTGCTTGACCGCGGTACTGATATTAATTGCAGAGATGAATTTGGCAATACGCCACTTCTTTTAGCAGTAGAAAATAATCATTTCCATGCATTTCGCGGAGCCGATTGTGAAAAATAATTTATATGTTACACCACTGAGTCTCGCTGGTTATATTGGCAAAATAGAAATCTTTGAATATCTTCTAAATCGGGGTGCCACTGTTAATATAACTTCTACTGTTAATGACTTAGAAGATTACTCGTTGCTGCACCTCGCTGTCGTTACTAATAATAACCACGGAAAAAGGATGATCGAGTATCTTCCAAAAAAATTAATATAGTTTAAAAAACTAAAAAACACGTTTTTAAAGCATATCAAACTAAAAAGTAAAAAATAATTCTTAATATAAGTTGAAAATAATAACCCAACAAGCATTTCAGTAAACGTTTTTAAAAATAACTTAAATTAAGTTTGCTATAATAAGCGTTAAATACGCATTTTCAATATTAAGCTTATTAAAAGTTTTTTCAAATAAACCTTTAATAAGTTTTGACAGCGAATGTTTATAAATAACTTAAACTTATAAATGAAATGTAAATGCCAACGACATGAAGTAGTAAATATAAAATTTTTTCAATCGTAAGTGACGTTTTTTAAAATATATTATTAATAGAAAAAATTAAATAAAACCGATGTGGTAAAAATAATCGAATCCAGGACCCGCAGCGCTAATCGGTGGAGCATTCGAGTCTTCAACTGATGAGTTCCCCTTATCCTTTCTTAGTTTAACACTCAATTAAAAATGTATTAAATTTTTTTCAGAAAAGTTCATCAATGAG
>NW_023458555.1:105135528-105140004 GCF_013731165.1 Rhagoletis pomonella | reverse complement strand
TTTTTAATTGAATGTTAAACTAAGAAAGGATAAGGGGAACTCATCATTTGAAGACTCGAATGCTCCACCGATTAGCGCAGCGGGTCCTGGATTGGAATTTTTTTATCACATCGGTTTTATTTAATTTTTTCTATTAATAATTTATTTTAAAAAACGTCACTTACGATTGAAAAAATTTTATATTTATGTCGTTGGCATTTACATTTCATTTATAAGTTTAAGTTATTTATAAACATTCGCTCTCAAAACTTATTAAAGGTTTATTTGAAAAAACTTTTAATAAGCTTAATATTGAAAATGCTTATTTAACGCTTATTATAGCAAACTTAATTTAAGTAATTTTTAAAAACGTTTACTGAAATGCTTGTTGGGTAGTATTATTGTGAAAAAGTGTGGGTTGCTCGATAGACGAAAAATATGGCAGAGTTTTAGTTTTTTTTAAACTATATTAATTTTTTTTCCTCAATATGGCACTTCATAGCTAAGTATGGTTGAAAGCCCTGTTCCTAAGTGGTGGTCAAATCCCAGGGAGCTTTTGCTCCCGCGCATCGCAATGTCTTCTACACAGGGTTGAAGTCCCCCCCTTTCGTAAAAATTACTATTATTTTTCATTCCGTTCTGGTGGAAGTTGACCAAACCTTGTTTTCAATATATAACCCCCAAAAAAAAGTAACTACTCCGTAATTTAAAATAACGGATAAGATTATTGCAAAAATTTTTGATAGCGGCATAAATTACCCTAATAACTTAACTTTTTAAATTTTTTATTTCTTTAGATTTAAGTAGTATATACGGATTTGTAGAGAACATAGAGATGTATTTATATACATCGGACTTACTTCTGTTTGCCCATCCATCAGCAGCAGACACTCAACATTTTAATTCAAGTGGAAAGTAACGTAATTTTAATTTAAAACTAATTCAATGAATTAATTAAATACAATTACAATCTGAACTGGCATGGAAAATGCCTAACGCTGACGAGATGACATAATAAGATTAGTAGCTTCATGTCTCTTTGGAATCGCTGTCGCCGCCGATTCTTTTTCAAGTTGGCCCCGCAAAGCCTGTCGGCGTAAACCTCTACTACACACGTTCGGCAAAGAATTCTAAAAAATTAATGGTAATTCTTATCCACTTGAAACTTGCGCATTATTACACTAAAGTTGAATGTATAAAACTGCATACTCATAAAAATATTTAACACTTCTGAAAAACATGTTTGAAATTTTGATGAAATTTTTTTCAGTCTTCTGCAGAACTTTAACTTTATATTTTAATGAATGAATTTTGTTTAATTGAAAAATTTTAAAAATAAAAAAATTGACATAAGTGGCACACAATATCATTTTGAATTTGGTTCTAAATGATATGCCCTGTTTGTGTATATGTATAAATATATATAATCAATGGCTTTTTGATTTAATTCTTGTGAAAATGACTTAACATTGCTTTATCTGTTTTTTTTTAACAAAGTCTCCCTTTATATGGTTACTTGTTTAAATAATGCTACGATCTTGGTTTTACTTCATTAAATGTTCATGTTTTATTCAAGGACTTCTTTATGTAAGTTAACAAGAAGATGTAACTACATCACAAATTATGTCCGCTTAAGTACCTGCATCGAGGTACTTAAGAGGGTTCTTTTAAGTGCCTAACCCGCCTAAGTACCTCAAAAGGCTGACATTTTTCGTGAGGTGCTTAAGCGGGTTTTACTGTATTTAAATGGTTTTCTTTATTTAGAGTTGCATGAAACAACCGTGTGGACAAATTCCGTGTTTATGTCCACTCTTAACACGATTCCACAACTCGTGGCACGGTTAAAAGTTTCAATTCGATTAGAGAATGTGTTTACATGTGTGTGGCCATATAACATGGTTTGACTTAGAACGAATTGAAGCATCACATAAACGTATCAGATACAAGTTGAGTTGTGGCAGCAGTGACACTAATGGTGTTTTCGTTTCTACCAAAAAATTCCACCTTTTGATTTCCCCTTTCTCTTTTCGTGTGTGAATAAGGACTAAATTTGCAGTAATACACTTTAATAGGGTTGAGTGTAACAGCAAATACATTTTGCACCGTGGAAGCCCAACATTTCGATTAAAATGCTCCTTTTGGTGTTCCCATCGCAGACAAGTTATTTCTCTTCTCTTGCCAACGAAACGACGACCCTCTTCAGGGGAAACCAACATGACCTTGCAAAAAAATAAGTTGTGTTTGAATCCGCTAAACCATAACGCATACGTACATACATATGTATGTAGCTTTTGTTATATGCTTCATCGTACCATAAACGAACCAAAGCCGAAAAAGGGTTAATGTAAACAAATATACGAATTGTTTACATTTAAATATTCAAAAAGCGTACGTCATATATTGATTTCACTTTGTTTATTACATTGTGATAAGGTCGTAGTATAGTAGAATAGTAGTAATTCATCCGCCCGTAAGGAAAACGCGAAATCGAAAGTGAACCATTTCGGGCGAAAATAAAATTCTTGATAAGGTTGGTTGCCTTTCGTTGCGTTGCTGATCAAAATTAAAGTTTACGTATACGCGAAAGGCGACCCTGTAACATGTAATATGAGTTAGTTATACCATGTTCTGACCGACAACGAAAAATCTTTGAAAACGAGTTTTGGGATTGTGGGCTGAAGGCTGTTCACACCTGCTGTTAGTGTTTTCGTTGACATTTCTTAAAAAAATTGTTCCTTTCATTTTCATTTCATTAACAACATTTTACTTTTATTCTTAAAATGATAAATATATCTAACATACTAGTGCAGACACCGATTGGAATGAGTGAAACGTGAGTTTTCAAGTAGTTTTCAGCGAAAGCTGGTTTTCGTTTGATAGACTTTACATGGACGATAGTTTTAGGTCGAAAGCCAGTTTTATGGTCTGATTATACGCATAAATTTCAAACTGTCAGGTGAAAATCTATTGAATGCATTTTGTATGTATTCCATTACCCAGAAATTAGCAGAACTTGTAAAAAATTAGCGATCTGTTGAGTTTAGATTTTTCCTAACGTTTTATTAAGTGACATTTCAATTGCAGTGGTAGCAATATCAATATTTTTACAGAGGTGCATGGAAAGCATATTAGGGGAATTCACGACTCTATTAATGCAATTTTAGGAACAAGTAAAGAATAGAGCCCGTTGAGCAAAAAAAAAGTGAGCATGGCCGTTGGGACATGATTTTAATGGAATACATTATTTTTTGTGCGGTGCTAGGGAGGGTAAACGTGGAACTTTCAATATTTTCAAAAGCTTATATTTTGAAAAGTTTTGAACCAATTTTCAAAGTATCGATATGTTTGGAAAGGTAATTAAAAGTCTTTTGACTTAATATTAAAATAAAAATTATTTTGTTAAAAATTTGTCTTTTAGTTTTAAATACGTAACTAACTATATTAAAAGATATGCACAAGATAAGAAGGAACAGAAAAACACCTTTAAATATATGATTTGTAATAAAAAAAATCTTTGGTAATATCACTAAATATTAAAATATAATTTTATATGTTAAAAGAAAAAAAGCTAATTTGCAGGCGAACATTTGGAAGAAAATATCGTGCTATTTTTTATTCAAAATTTTCATTCTATATTAAAATATCAATACAGTTGTTTTATTTCGCTATTGGCTGTTGTCCTTAAACCTAATTATATATCAAATGAAAGGAATTTTTATGTTCTTTCTAGTAAATATATCGTTTAATATATGTAGTTTTACTAAAAACATACGTATTTTATTTACATACTTTGACAGATATTGAATTGAAAATTATGTCAAACTGCAAAGAACTTCAGTGTCGACTTAATTTCGACTACAAATATACCCATCAAACCCACCTGAATGAATTTTTCTGTAAACAAATCTATTTACCTTAAGAAACCAAAAATCAGCTGTTTTTGTTCACACATCGTGAATAACACTATTTCGTCGATGCATAACGTTGGTAGTACTGATAAATTTAATTAGCATGCATAATCAGCCTTAAGTTTTGTAAAGTTGTGTAACGTTTTAGAAGTTGTGCGAAGTATTCACAATCAGACCTTTAGCAGCAAAAACATGTTTTCGATGTCGGTCAAAACATGGTATTACGTAAAAATGCTTTAAAATAGTTCTTGGTTTGTTTTCTTCCACTTACGTTAAGAAGTACAAGTACGTTCCTGAACTGAACAAACATTTTTCTTTGTTCTCTAATAGTCAAAGCTGTGTAATGGTTGAATCCACGATGCAGCGAAACAAAGGTGGCGCCTTCCGCGGACCGCTAGTCCTCTCTTTCTCGATTTGACAGCATCCACCCTTTCGCTGACGTCACATTATTATTTTTTCGCACTAGTGATGAATACTAAACATTCATATTGTACCTAAAAGTAGATACACGTACCTAAACAGTAAACATACATTTTTATGTGCATACATTTTTGGTAGTTGGTGGATTACATCTTCCTTTTGTACCATA
>NW_023458555.1:105134213-105135428 GCF_013731165.1 Rhagoletis pomonella | reverse complement strand
CTGCGATATTTTAGTAACTACTGAAGATAATTCACTCAAAATTGATATTTGCAATGAGTTTTAGACGAAAAATAAGAATATTACAAAATTTTGGCAAATGGGCGTAGCCACGCCCACTTATGGTTACATGTGTATATCTTGGTAACCGCTACACCAATTTCTTCCAAGCTTGGCACAGTTGTTGGTCCTGGTACAGTATACCAACTGGCGGAAAATTTCTAAAATCGGACAATAACCACGCCCACATCCCATATAACGGTAATTTCGAGAAATACAAAATCTTCGATAAATCAGTAAATATTGAAGCTAATTTATTCAAAATTGATGATTGCAACAATTCGTTACCAGGAAATACGTTTATGACAAAATTTTGGAAAATGGGCGTAGCACCGCCCACTTGTGATCACATATATGTATCTCGCTAATCGTTCTAGCAATTTGTACCAAGCTCGGTATGGTTATTGTGCTTGCCACATAAAAGCAAACCGTTGAAAATTGTTGAAATCGGACTAAAATTGAGGCCGCTTTTCATACAACGGTAAATTTCAGATATGCTTGAAATTTCAATATTTCGAAATTTAAGGACGCTAATTTACTTAAAATGTATACACTCCGGCTTATCATGTAGCGGTAGCTTTCGGAAAGGTGGAAAACATATATTTAATACTTGCGCCGGGTATTTAATGTTCGGCTCCGCCCGAACTTAGACTTTCTTACTTGTTAAAGTTACAATATATGTCCAAACTGTGTGGAGCTGCCGATACAAACATATATTCAGGCTTATAAGCCTGTAATTATACATTTTTCTACATTTAATTTGAAGTAGTATGCACCAACAGATTAAAAGTAGTAAATAATTAGTACCTTTTCTAGTACTTTAAAATGCGTGACTGGAATAGACCTGCCGAAAAAGTGAGGTTAAGTTACTGACAACACCTTGTTATTATTACACCATGAGTAAAGCCAGCCTTTCGACATAAGCTACTATTCCATATGAACACAGCAGTGGCGGATCCAGCGGGAGGGTTTTGGGGGTTATACTACGTGTCAGTCAGTGGCGGACGCACGGGTCTGTTTTAATACTTAGACGCCATATTTTACATACATACCCCCAAAACCCCCCGCTGGATCCGCCACTGGTACAAAGAAATAATACCGCTTGTGTACACATACATTTTTGGTAGTTGGTGGATTACATCTTCCTTTTGTACCATA
>NW_023458555.1:105126536-105134113 GCF_013731165.1 Rhagoletis pomonella | reverse complement strand
CATACATTTTTGGTAGTTGGTGGATTACATCTTCCTTTTGTACCATAACAATTTTTCTACTTACATACTACGTTCCAAATGTACCTAAAATAACGTGCTTGTACCGAATTTACTTTCAAATTTAAGAAGCTGAAGAGTAGGTACAATTCAACCTTGTTTTACATCACTATTTCGCACCACTTGTTCGCTTCTTCCTCTTCTTCTTCAGTCGGTGACGTCACACCCAGTTGCTCTCAGCTCAATTGGCGCAATCTTGTATTCTATCATTCTTGGTTGAATCCATCATGTGTGCATTCTCATTTTATTCGTTTAAAAAATGTGATTGTTTGATTTTAAAAATTTAACAATCACTCTTGAGATTCGTTACAAATTGTAAACACAAAATATGTAGTGTGTTATGGAATGGTTGAGATCCATTCACATAAAAAATGTGAAGGCAAAACAAAACTCAATCATGTATGTTTGTACGTTTATGTGATTGTAATCTGTCATTATCATTCAGTACTAATACTATCTGTTATATCAGCGTTGAGTTTTTTGTACTCAAAATGTGAAACCAGAAGACTGTCATCTACCTTAAAATAAGTAAACAAATAATATATTTGCTGCTAACATATTTTTCTAAGTGTTTTGCCGAGGTTCTCCTCAAACTTGAGGTATGACTGCTGTTGTGACACAAATGGAGACACCTACATACCCTGCGAGAACAGTAACTATCATTTGACAAATCATTTGAGTAGCAAGACTGATATAGATTTCTGTCACTGGCTACCTAAAAGTTTCTATCAAATTCTAAAGGGCAGTGTGAAAAATCTGATGAAAACTTTTGTGTACCTGTGATGCTTCATCTCCTTCTAACATATACGTTCTGGCATATTGCTAGACTGCTTACTCCCATTGAGTCCGGCATTTAAATTTTAATCCTCAGTGATGTAAATCTTCGACAATTATGAGTGTTAAACCTTGATAGAATTATAAGTCAGTAATGTGCAATCAAATTTGATGTAATAACCGATCAATCATGACACATCAAGTCTGTCATGTTTTCATATCATTGTTGATTACTCACAGTTGATGTAAAAATTCGTCTAGTCTGATCTCTCTCCCACGATATAGAAATGTATCATTAATGACACATGTAATACTTGTTTTTTCTTTTATTTTCATAAAATCTTATGAACTAATTATTGATCGTCAAAAAATTAGAAGCTAAGTACATTACATCAAATTAGAAGCTAAATACATTACCCTAAGCACTTTAAACATTAATAAACAAAGGAAGTGTGGCCAAATATTAGGCAAAATAAGGCGTTTCTATTATTTTTGCCACCAACGTACATAAGTACATACTTAAATCCAATATCCTAATATTATACATTTCCAGCCGATATGTTTTTAGATTTTACGATGCCACCAACGTACATAAGTACATACTTAAACCCAATATCCTAATATTATACATTTCCAGCCGATATGTTTTTAGATTTTACGATGCAATCGGTGATGGCTGAGCTCAATTGCCTTCCTGATTTCATTTTCGAACTCCACAGGACCTTTATTTTTAAATGCATCTACGTGGATTGAAATAGATTATCAAAAAATTTTTATTGTTAAAAGATATGTACATATTTATGTATATATGTAGTGGCGACATAGTTAGGGATACAACTTATTTATAAGTTTTGACCATTTATTTAAGAACTTGCGTCGATTTTTGAGAATTTTTGACAAAGTATGTTAAAAAGGTTTATATATAGGTATATAGTTATAAATAAATAACGAAAAAATAAATGGTCAGAACTTGTTGTGTCCCTAATATGTGTGCATATTACCTCGTAGGATTGTGTCAACCAGTATAAGTTTGTTTAGTGGTTTTCTCTCCCATCTGCCGTCACAGTTAAGCTGCAGCAATGCTTCGTCCGAAAATGAATGTTTAATACCGCTGGCTACGTCCTCAGACACACCTTTTATTTTTGATATAATTGACCTTTGAAAAATTTATGTACAGCAATTAGAACGTGAAAAATATATTCCATACCCATATGTACTCCATACGTAATATGACCAACTAATTCATAACTCAAAGAAGTACAGCAACTTAAAACCAAAAATAGTATGAAAGTAATGGGAAAATGGTAAAAGCAGAATATACCGAAAGGGTAGCAGTGTACCTATTCAACAAATAAATTTTATTAATTAAAAATCTATACTATTTATTATTCTAAGACAAGGCGCTTATTCAATTCAATTCAATTCAATTCAATTCAATTCAATTCAATTCAATTCATTTATTAAGTCAATGGCAAAAGGCCTTACTGACTAGATTTACAGATTCCTTAAACTTAAACTTAAAACTAATAAAATATTAAATCAATGGCGGATTATCTCGGTAGTAAGATTCAATATCTGCCTTGAAATGGGACCTTGACATTGCGAAATCGAGATCAATAATTCTGCAGATGCGATTTAACTCGTTGAGCCCTCTTATAAGTGGGGCAAATTTGAGATAATTCGATCTCAGAATACCAATATAAAAAATATTAGTAGAGCGTAGAGCTCTATTGGGGATATTAAAACATATCTGTCCAAGAAGAGCTGAACAATCAATGGCACCGGAAATTATGTCAAAGATAAACATTAGATTTTGAACAGCTCGCCTAATATCGAGCGGCTGAACATTAATTAACATACACCTGGCAGGATAGGGTGGCAGAGGACTAATAAAATTGAGAGGTTGAACAGCAAATCGTGTGAATTTGCGTTGAACTCTTTCAATTCTAACAGAGTGTGTTTTATACATGGGATTCCATATAACCGAGCCATACTCTAATTTTGATCGCACTAAAGAATTAAACAAAATTTTCCTAGTATAGGGGTCTTTGAAATCCTTCGCATAGCGTCGAAGAAAGGCCAAGTTAGAATATGCTTTCGGTATAATATGGTTGACATGGTTAACAAAAGTGAAAGAAGAGTCAAAAATTACTCCCAAATCACGAAATTCCCGAACCGATGCAAGAGCTACATTAGAAACCAAATATGTAGACGCACGCGCATTCATAGACTTGGAGAACGTTATGTGGCAGCACTTACTACCATTGAGGCACTTTTTATTTTGAATAGCCCAAGCGTTAAGAGCATTCAGATCTTCCTGCAAAAGCAGGGCGTCCGATTCAGAAGAGATCCTGCTGAACAGTTTTAAATCATCTGCATACAATAGATAATTTGTGTGCTTTAGGTGCAAGCCAACATCATTGATGAAAATTATAAATAAGATGGGACCAAGAATACTTGTTTGCATCGTTTATGTTGGTAGCGTTACCGGGCGAATCATTCGGTGGTGCAGGTAGTGGCAAGTCGTTGGTGTCTGCCAAATTGTTATTGTTGTTATTTGTTTTTGATAACTCTACGGAGTTCGTATTCTGTGATGAGTCAGATTTGTTTGATTTCGTAGCAGCACTAGATTTACTGCCTTTGTTTGTCTTTTTAGATTTATTAGCAGGTTTTTTTGTTGTTGTAGCAGAAACAGGTTTTTTGTTATTCACTGAGTTTCCAGTTTCGTTAGTCATATGTTTGTTATGTTTGTTATTGTTTCCGCTTAGACCATTAGCATTATGTTTACCATCAATTAGCATACGGAGAGAGCTAATCTCGGCAGATAAGAGATCACATTTTTGCATAAGCAAAGTATTATCACTTTTAAGAGCATTTATTATCGTGAGAATTTGAACATTTTCTGAACGAAGAGTAGCAATGTCACTAGCTATACAAAGCAAAGTTACTTGTTTGTCACCTGTTTTCTCACTTGCACTCCCTTTTTCAAAATTTGACGTAGGTTGAGTGGTTGGGGGCGGTGTAATTGTAGAAGCACGACTCTCAGCCCAGCAAAAGTTACAATAAAAATGTTTATTGGATGCAAGCAGAAAATCGAGATCCATCACTGACACGTTGACACAGTCCAAGTGAAAGAGGTCATTGCACTTAGCACACATCACTGTTCGTTGAGTACGATCAACCTTTTGTCCACACACACACGGCATAATGGAGATTAATTTATAAATTTACTTATTAAATATAAATAAATTATTAGAATAGAATTTAAATTTACAATTTAAATTCGCAAAGAGTCACTGTCTCAAAATAATTATAGGCAGCAATTATTTATGATTTGCAAACTAAGCAATTATGAACAAAAAAACACGGAGCGAAAAATAACACGTCCGCACCGATCTACTAATCGTACAGAGACAAGTCATGTATCAAATTTAAATGCTCGATCTGAAACTTTGCACGAACATTTCATTTCGTTTCATTTCAGATTCAAAAATCATTAGACCGCTTTTGAAATATTTGCATGGAAAAAAATGTAAAGTTTTACATTGAACAAAGCATTGCTGCTGCGGAGCGCTCTGAATATGGAGTAAAAAAGAACGCCCACAGCAACACCTTGAAAGAGCGGTTTCGAAGCACCTCGAGTGAGTGTTCTCGGAGCGCTCCGAATATGGTGTCAGAAGGGAATCAAAGTGATTTTTGTTTTCTTGTCTTTTTTATCTTGTCGGTGAATTGAAAAAGAAATGTTCAATCAAGAAGAAACTGATCGTTGTTTCCGAACATTCCTGAAAAGGGACGCCGCAAAAAAAGCTGTTGACGGTATGGCAGTTTCAAATGCATTTAGAGGTAAACAATAATGCTTAAAAAATTACTTTTTTCTAACTATAGAACTTTTCGGATGTATTTAATAAATAATATGCTGTGTCTGGCAAAGAAATTCCATAGAGTGGGCGGAAAGTGGTTCCAAACCTTAAAAGGAACGTTTTTTTATTCACTTCAGGTTTTTTCCGTTTTTATCTGTTTTTTCTGAATAATATGTAAATCTGTAATTTATAGCCTATTTGCACCAAAGACTTAACTGCAGTTAAGAGCTCAGAGAGCTTGTTCTGTATGCGAAAAGGTTTCACATGCAAAAAGATTTTGACATTTTTATTTTTTGTAAGAAGAAATTAAAAATATTTGACATTTTAGAGACCGAGTAATTTGACAAAAAAATCAAATAAGCTGCTCTACTGAAAGTACCTGTTCAATGTGCCTTGGGTAGTACAAAACACTGCAAAGAAGTACATTTACAACGGCTCATAAAGAAGTACTGTACTTCCGAAAGAAGTACGGTTGGTCACATTATCCATACCCATACCATTCATTACCATGGCTTGTGCATACTCTGGATCAGCGATGCCCAGCGCAGGGCACTTGCTTATGGAGTTCTGCCGGCGTTGGGCATGCCTGCTCTGGATCCTTTAATTTTGTTTCTATTAAATTCACAGCGCAATAGGACTGCAGTGGTAGAGAACTGGCGATGCGATGCAATTTTTTAATATTGGATTTGTAAATCCGTTTTTCTTGCTCATGGCGGTATTAAAAGCCCTTTTCTTCATTTTAAATGAAATATTTTATAAAATGTATCTTTATTTTTCCACAGCACTTTCGAGTTTTGAGCATCATTTCGTTTTGCGTCTTTCTTTTTTCTGTTGATGTGCGCACTTGAACTTCTTCAGTACCAAGTACTTTATAATACGGTTTTATTTATTACGTTTATATATAAAAAGAATGTCATACCACAATGAAAACTTTTATTATACCCGAGCGCACTTGTGCACAAGGGTATTATAACTTTGTTCACATAACGGTTGTTTGTAACAGGCAAAACGAATCGAGATAGATATAGACAAATGTATACATAAATGATCAGAATGAAAAGAGAAATCGATTAAGCGGTGACTGTCTGTCCGTCCGTCCGTCCGTCCGTCCGTCCGTCCGTCCGTCCGTCCGTCCGTCTGTGCACACGATAACTCGAGTAAAAATTTAGATATCTTAACGAAACTTGGTACGTGAACTTCTTTTGGGCGTGGGACGGATGGTATTGAAAATGGGCGAAATCAGATAATAACCACGCCTACCTTCCATATAACGGTAATTTTAAGAAATACGAAAACTGCGATATTTTAGTAACTACTGAAGATAATTCACTCAAAATTGATACTTACAATGAGTTTCAGACGGAAAACATGAATATTATAAATTTTTGGAAAATGGGCGTAGCCACGCCCACTTATGGTTACATGTGTATATCTTGGTAACCGCTGCACCAATTTCTTCCAAACTCGGCACAGTTATTGGCCTTAGTACAGTATACTAAATGGCTAAAAATTTTAAAAATCGGACAATAACCACGCCTACCTCCCATATAACGGTAATTTTCAGAAAAACTAAAACTGCGATATTTTAGTAACTACTGAAGATAATTCACTCAAAATTGATATTTGCAATGAGTTTTAGACGAAAAATAAGAATATTACAAAATTTTGGCAAATGGGCGTAGCCACGCCCACTTATGGTTACATGTGTATATCTTGGTAACCGCTACACCAATTTCTTCCAAGCTTGGCACAGTTGTTGGTCCTGGTACAGTATACCAACTGGCGGAAAATTTCTAAAATCGGACAATAACCACGCCCACATCCCATATAACGGTAATTTCGAGAAATACAAAATCTTCGATAAATCAGTAAATATTGAAGCTAATTTATTCAAAATTGATGATTGCAACAATTCGTTACCAGGAAATACGTTTATGACAAAATTTTGGAAAATGGGCGTAGCACCGCCCACTTGTGATCACATATATGTATCTCGCTAATCGTTCTAGCAATTTGTACCAAGCTCGGTATGGTTATTGTGCTTGCCACATAAAAGCAAACCGTTGAAAATTGTTGAAATCGGACTAAAATTGAGGCCGCTTTTCATACAACGGTAAATTTCAGATATGCTTGAAATTTCAATATTTCGAAATTTAAGGACGCTAATTTACTTAAAATGTATACACTCCGGCTTATCATGTAGCGGTAGCTTTCGGAAAGGTGGAAAACATATATTTAATACTTGCGCCGGGTATTTAATGTTCGGCTCCGCCCGAACTTAGACTTTCTTACTTGTTTTTACTTACTTTTGCTATGAACGGGGTCGAATAATGATAAAATTAAAATTAAACTAATTAAGTTCTAAATTATTTTCAAGTACTTCAGTACTCGACATTTGGCAGGTACAACTACTTTTGTTGAGCACAAAATACAGCCCTAGTGAATCTTGTGGTTACTATGGCAACCAACTACCGTTACTTCAATCAGCATCGCCACTCACTTGATCGATCAAATGACAGTCATTCGCTACAGAGGCAAACTGGTATATAAAATTTTGCATATGTGTTAGTTTTCGTTGTGATTGTGTTGGAGTTTCTGTCAATCGCGTCTTGTAGGGTATTTAAGGCTGACACCGAACGCCAAATGATTTTATAAGAAGAGTTTTCAAGGCAGAAGTATACTCGAGGGTTTGCCATTGCGTGCCGAAGGACGACTGCTATTTTGAGTTATGATCTGACCAGGGATCTAACCATATTCCAATTGAGTGGAAGTACGGACATGTAAACACTCTGCTTCGGCGGCCGCCGTAAGTACATGCTATACATACCTATGTATGTATACATACTCGATTATTTGTTCTCAAAATGCATGAAAACTATAGTACGC
>NW_023458555.1:105125291-105126436 GCF_013731165.1 Rhagoletis pomonella | reverse complement strand
CGATTATTTGTTCTCAAAATGCATGAAAACTATAGTACGCTTGCAAACAATTAATAACATGTTGTGATAAATAGTTTTACAAATAATAAAGTATTAATTAAATAAATTATTATTGAAAATTATTATTTTAATAAATAGATATAAAAATGTTTATATTTGGTAACTCTTAGACTTTTCTTTATTTGTAACAAATGGCAGATGTAAACAAAATAAAAAAATAATTGTAATTTTACAAATTTAAAGCAAATGGGCGTTCTTTACAAAAAAATATAGTTAGGGATCGAATTGCCCTTATTTTTTTACAATACTCTGCGCCTCCAAGAAGTGTTAAACCACTAAATAGCTTAAAAAACGCGGGTTAAACTACGTGTCAGTCAGTGGCGGACGCACGGGGGTGTTTTAATACATAGACGCCATATTTTACATACATACCCCCAAAACCCCCCCGCTGGATCCGCCACTGGTACACAGAAATAATACCGCTTGTGTACACAGACTTTAAAACCTATTTAGTTCCCAAAATGTCTGTTAGCAACAGATAACAATAAAGGAAATCGGTTCAGATATGCCTGCTTAACTGGCCGTGCGTACACAAAACAAGCAAAAGGTCATTAAGGGGCTATTCAGGTATTATGTAACCACCAGTGGGAAGCGGGGGTCTTTGGTTTGCTTATTTTTGATGACAAGGGGAAACATTTCGTCATATAAAACATTAATTACACACGCACAAACTTTGCCTGCAATTTCGATCACATTTCAACACTGCACTTCATCCTCATTTCGAATTTTTGAAAGCGTTTTTTAAGCTATTAAGTGGTTTAACACTTCTTGGAGGCGCTTAGTATTGTAAAAAAATAAGGGCAATTCGATCCCTCACTATATTCTTTGTAAAAAACGCCCATTTGCTTTAAATTTGTAAAATTACAATTATTTTTTTATTTTGTTTACATCTGTCATTTGTTACAAATAAAGAAAAGTCTAAGAGTTACCAAATATAAACATTTTGCAAGCGTACTATCAAGGTGTATTAAACAAGGTGGTGTTGGGGCGCCAGCTGAGTTTTTCGCCGTGAAGGCCATTACGTCAAAATGATGTGTTTGTTGTAACTCATACCAATGACAGTATGGACATCAGCGTATAATTTG
>NW_023458555.1:105114702-105125191 GCF_013731165.1 Rhagoletis pomonella | reverse complement strand
TCGGCTGGGCGGGGTTCTTGCCTCACTCCTGTTCCCTGCGCCATAGCAGAGAAAAGTCATGCCTTGTCAAACGTCTTAACGGACGGACACATAGCAAAAAATAAATAAATAAAAAATCCGTTAAAACAAAAAAAACAGCTGAAAAAGAACATTAAAATATAAAACAAGCTGAAAATCAAAAGAAAACGAAATACCAATCTAACAAAAAAAAAAAGGAACCTAAGGCCGAATATAAGGGCGCCACTGGTGGAGTTGTGACGCCCGGTGCTGGCCCACCCTCATCCATGGCTACTGTCGCACTCTAATGTCGGTAGCCCATATAAAAATGCTAATGTGCCTCCCTAACCCAGGAAAAAGGTCAACATTCCCATTTAATTACAATTTATTCGAATAAATTCATTTTCTTAACCCAATTCTTAAAGCTAATTATCCTAACACTAAGAGTTTCTAATCCTATCAATTCTAAAAAAAACTAATTTCTAACATCAAAAAAAAAACTATCATCTAAAAAGGTAAGTATACCTAAATAACGACGTATGGGTTTTCCGTAAGTCTAGGGGAAAAAAGTAATTAATCAATTAAAATTAAGTCTAAGTTAGGGTAGGTAAGGTAAGAAAGGTTAAGTCTAATTTTAGAAGTGAATATATATAGGGTTCAAGTCCTTTTTGCTTATATCTCTATTAGTATTTGTTAAATTTCGTTTTAAGTAATCCAATTATTTTCTGTTTTTTCTTTTCAGGTTTATTGGTATTATTAGTATTATTTTATTTAATTATTTATAAGTTTATTAGGTTAAATTACTATTTTATGTTGTGGCCATTCTTTTGTTATAATCATTAAATATTTATTTATTTAAATTTTAAATGTTTATTTATTTAAAATCATTTCTGTTGAATTTTTGCGAAATTGTTATTTTATGTTAATTTATATTAGGTTCCTTTGGTTATATGTCTTCCGTTTTCATTTATTTAAAGTGAAGTTATTTTAAGTTTATCTACCAATTATTTAATGTTATCTAGCTTTAGTTAATGTTAAATTACTTGATTGAATCTTTATTTAGTTTAAATTAATTCAATTTAATCTAATTTAATTTAAGGTTATTTATTTATTTAAATTATCAAGATTTCTCCTTTGCTTTATAAAAAAAATTCATGGGTGTTCATATTATGTGGTTTAGCTAAGTTAAGTTTCTATATCATCTATATATTAGATGTGATACACCTATACACGTCCATATGCATATATACCTGTATATAGGTGTATATACGTATTTATCTTCTTATATCTACCCTGCAGTTAAAAGCTAAACCAGTATGCACAAATTCCAGTTCATGAACTATTATTTAAGGATAAAAGTCATACCAGTTCGTTATGAACCATAATTATACCAGTTCCGCGCAGAAAAAAGTAAACTAGTTGGTAGAAATTCTCTTTCGAAAACTGGTATTAAATGGGAGAGTCATACCAGTTCGTCATGGACTATAATTATACCAGTTCTCCGCAGTGATATGCCAAACCAGCCAGTATAAATACTAGTTCACTAACCAGTATGTGCTAAGGCGACGGCCTACCATTTCGGCGATTTCGTACAACTTATGCGATCAGCGACATCTGTTTTTGAATAGGCATAACCAAAACTAAAACGTGGTTAATTGCTTTCATCACAAATATCGGCTGTGGCGTCGAGTGAAGACTACCGATTCTGGTTCTGAGATCTCAGGTTCGAGTGCGTGTGGACGTTGTTAAAGTAAAGTAAGTAAATTAATTTAAATAATTATTTCAATTTAAATATAAAATAAAAATCGTACATAAATTTAATTTGATTTGAAAAAAACCTAAATACTCAAATACCATAAAAAAATTAAAATAAATAATTTTTTGTTCTTTTTAAAACAATAAATTTAAAAATTACATAAGAGATATAAATAAAAAAAAAAAAATAAAAAAAAAATAAAAATAAAAAAACATGCTCCCACTGAGATTCGAACTCGGATCTCTTGATTTGGCGTGCCAAATCTTTACTCTGTCGACCATTACCACTGTTGCAGCGCCGCGAGAAAAATGACATACTTATGCTTTTCACGGGGGATGAATAGGCAGTCTATCTCGTCAACTGGTGTCACCAGTGTAACAGTGTCACCAGTGCCACCTATGTCACCAGTGTAACAGTGTCGCCAGTGTCACCAGTGTAACAGTGTCACAAGTGTCGCCAGTGTCACCAGTGTACCAGTGTCGGGAGTCTTCAGCTCTGCCAATGTCACCAGTGTACCAGTGTACACTGGCCAGTGTCACCAGTTTAACCAGTTTACAAGTGTCACCAGTTTCACCAGTGTACCAGTGTCGCTGGTGTCACCAGTGCCACCAGTGTACCAGTATCGCCAGTGTCACCAGTGTCGCCATTGTCACCAGTTTCACCAGTGTCGCCAGTGTACCAGTGTCACCAGTTTCACCAGTGTCGCCAGTGACAACAGTGTACCAGTGTCGCCAGTGTCACCAGTTCCACCAGTGTCACCAGTGTACCAGTGCCACCAGTGTCGCCAGTGTTGGCATATTGTTTTATATAGAAAAGCGCCGCAGACGAAATCGGCCAATTTTTTAATCCTTTTTACTATACATATCGAGCCCTAGCCGCTAAAATAACGTAAGCGACATTTTTTTCAAAATTTCCATTTTGATGCAGAAATGTATATAGATGCTCTAGTAATATTTCTGCATCAAAAACAAAATTTTTAAACAAATGTCGCTTACGTTATTTTGGCGGTTAGGGCTCGATGTATTGAATATTTTTTATAGAAAATGCGCCGTAGGCACTGGTGACACTGGCGGCACTGGTGACACCAGCGACACTGGTGAAGGTTAGGTTAGGTTAGAATGGTGGCGGAAAACTAGTACGCCCAAGCTCGATTGAGTATGTTAGAACCAGCCTGCGTGGCTGATGAAGTTGAGTATGTTGTGGAGACTTACATCAGATAGCTCTCGTAACGATGTGAATTCATATGCTCCTAGCATGGTATTTCTGCTCCTCATTAGAGCTGGACATTTACAAAGCAGGTGCTCTACTGTTTCCTGCTCGTTCTCAACTCTGCAGCTTCTACAGAAGTCGTTGTAGGCGATTCCCAGCCTCGCGTGGGTACCAATCGGCCAATGTCCAGTAAGAGTCGCAACAAGCCTAGCCACGTCAGATCTGGGTTTCCTTAGTAGGTTTTGTGTTCTCTCAGGGCTGTACGCAGGCCACAATAGTTTGGATATTCGGCAGCCTGCCACGGTGGGCCCTCTTTGGTCCGAATTCCGGAGATTGTGGAGAAATATGTCTTTATATAAGGTTGCAATTGGGGGTGAGATCTGGTCCTCGATCGACACCAATGTAGAACCCTCTCTGGCTAACTCGTCTGCAGCCTCGTTTCCGTGAATGTTGCTATGACCAGGGACCCAAACTAAATCTAGATCGAGTTGACGACTTACTTTATTTAACAGTGTCCTACACTCCTTGATTAGTTTCGACCTTGTTGTAAAAGACGCTAGGACCTTAATGACGTTACCTAATCCTCTACGTTCTAAGAGATGGCAGCCTTCGGCTATAGCGAATTCTTCTGCTTGGAAGACACTCTCGAAATCGGGCAGATGAATTGATCCTTTTACTCCCAGTCACTCAGAGTTAATAGCTGCTCCAACTCCACGTTCTATTTTGGAGCCATCCGTGTACATATGATGTGTTCAGATAGAGATATCAAGTTCCTCATCCCAGTCGGCTCTCGACGGAAGAATGGCCCCGAAAGGCCTGTGAAACTCTACCTCAGGTCATGTAATCGGTTGCCAGCCTCAACTTAGGTGGCAAACGGGAAATTTTACTGCTATACCCGATCGTTCTTTCTTTCCATATACCTAGTTCTCTAAGTCTTATAGCCGATAGTGATGCGGTGTGCCGTATGTGAAGGTCTATAGGAAATAGGTTTGTAATAACATTTAGGTCATCGGTAGGGCAAGTTCTCGTTGCCCTCGTGGTCCCGATGCATGCAGCTCTCTGAACTCTGCCTTGATTATATTGGTTCTTTAAGGCTGTCCACCACACCAAAGAACCGTAGCATAAGATCTGACGTACAACCGCTGTGTACATCCAGAGTACAACTTTTGGATTGAGACCCCATGTCTTCCCAAAAAGCCGCTTACAGGAGTAGTAGGCAATGCTCGCTTTCTTTCCTCTTTCTTCAATATTTATTTTCCAACTTAGCTTAGGATCCAGTATGACTCCCAGATACTTCGCTTGTTTAGATAATCGCAGCCTTTGTCCATTTAGCTTTGGTAATTCAAAGCTTGGGGCCTTATTTCTTGTCGTAAAGAGCATTAATTCTGTTTTCTCTGGGTTCACTCTAAGGCCACATTGCTCGGCCCACCGGCTAAGCTTTGCTAGAGTACCCTCCATGATGTTACTCACCACAGATGGAAATAACCCGGTTATTAAAATCACTACATCGTCAGCGTAGGCCACTACCTTTACTTCTCCCTGGTTGAGCTTGAGTAGTACTGAGTTGATAGTGCTGAGCCATAAACTAGGAGAGATCACTACCCCTTGAGGAGTGCCCCTACTAACGTTTCTTGTTAATGTTTAGCTACCAAGTTCACTGAAATCGTTCTGCTGCGAAGCATCGCCATTAGCCACGCGCTAATAGACTCCTCGACGCCTAGCTTGTAAAGGGAAACACTGGTGAAACTGGTGACACTGGTGAAACTGAAGAAACTGGTGACACTGGTGAAACTGGTGACACTGGCGACACTTGCGACACTGGTATACTGGTGACACTGGCGACACTGGTACAATGGTGACACTGGCGACACTAGTACACTGGTGACACTGGCGACACTGGTACACTGGTGAAACTCGTGACACTGGGGACACTGGCGACACTGGTGAAACTGGCGACACTGGTACACTGGTGACATTGGCGACACTGGTGGCACTGGTGACACTGGTGAAACTGGTGAAACTGGCGACACATGCGACACTGGTACACTGGTGACACTGGCGACACTGGTGGCACTGGTGAAACTGGTGACACTGATGAAACTGGTACACTGGCGAAACAGGTGACACTGGGCATACTGGTACACTTGTGAACTGGCGACACTGGTGACACTGGTGACACAGTTGACACTGGCGACACTGGTACACTGGTGACACTGGTGACACTGGCGACACTGGCGACACTGGTACACTGGTGACACTGGCGACACTGGTGACATTGGCGACACTGGTACACTGGTGAAACTGGTGACACTGGCGACACTGGTGAAACTGGAGACACTGGTACACTGGCGACACTGGTGAAACTGGTACACTGGGGAAACAGGTGACACTGGGGATACTGGTACACTGGTGAACTGGCGACACTGGTGACACTGGTGACACAGGTGACACTGGCGAAACTGGCGACACTGGTACACTGGTGACACTGGTGACACTGGCGACACTGGCGACACTGGCGACACTGGTACACTGACGACACTGGTACACTGGTGACACTGGTGCCACTGGCGACACTGATACACTGGTGACACTGGCGACACTGGTACACTGGTGAAACTGGTGACACTGGTATACTGGTGACACTAGTATACTGGTGACACTGGCGACGCTGGTGACACTAGCGACACTTGCGACACTGGTACACTGGCGACACAGGTGGCACTGGTGACACCGGCGATACTGGTACACTGGTGACACTGGCGACACTGGCGACACTGGTACACTGGTGAACTGGCGACACTGGTACACTGGCGACACTGGTGGCACTGGTACACTGGGGAAACTGGTGACACTGGTGAAACTGGTGACACTGGTACACTGGTGAAACTGGCGACACTGGTGACACTGGTACACTGGCAGAGCCGAAGACTCCCGACACTGGTACACTGGTGACACTGGCGACACTGGCGACACTGGTGGCACTGGTACACTGGTGACACTGGTACACTGGTGACACTGGCAAAGTGCGAATATACACTCCCATTTAAAAATACTTATTACACAGGCCAACAAAAATGGGAAAAAAGTAGATGCAGCAAATGTTAACGCCATTTTTGCCAATTTTTTGTGTGATGATTACCAATCCGTAAGCATAGAGTTTTCATGAGCTCCAGGTTTTAAGAAAAACGAGGTCAAACTGTCAAAAAATCGCGTTTTTTTAATATTTGAGAATCTCTAGCCAAGAAACAAAGGGAGGTAGAACCTTTCACTTAGGCTTTGATTAAAGCTAAAAATCTCTAATACTATCCTTGCAAGTTCCCGCACCTTTGCTTTATGGTCACTTTTAGTCATTTGTTGAACAGGAATAGCTGATTTTGGGTAGTATGAGTTCCTACCGGAATTAATCAAAAGGTGACAAACCTTCCACGTAGGCTTAAATTAAAGCTAGAACCACAGACTACCATCACTGAAAGAACTATTCCTGCACCTTGCCCAAATGGTCACCTTACTCATTCACTTTTTATCGTCAAAAAAAGGTGTAAAAGTCAGTGTTAGCTGTTCAATAAATGACTATAGGTAACCTTAGGGTCAAGGTGCAGGAATGGTATTTTCAGGCAAAAAAAATGGTTTTCATTCGTTGAGTTGAACGGACGTGCATAAATTTCGCTCTTGCTTTTGTTGGCTATCGTTGTGTTAAATAAGTTGTTTTTATCGTGCTTTCGCACACTCGTGGAGTTGGTAAACGCTTGCTAATAGAATTCGCGTGCCGCTGATTGTATGGTCTGTGTTATCTTCTTAAAATAATAAATTAAAAACAATACAAAAACTGCAAAATCTTAAAATTTTAACAACGGAAAATGTCGCCTACTACTTTTGCTTCATCCCAAAAGCGTCGTTTGATCAAAAGCTCTCCGGCTGCTAAAGCCGTTAAACTGGATGAAGACGTTACCCTCATCGCTGTCTTTGCTAAACTAAAAGAAATGGGGGGAAATTCCAGCAGCAAACCGACCGTCTTATGTCAGTAGTCGAGAGTGTCTCTCAGAAGCTGATTGAACTGGAACAAAATTGCTGTGCTGTCGAACAAAGTAGCTGAGACGACTGCACACATTACTTCGTTGGAGGCGAATATGAAAAAAGCAGAGTCGGATATTGAGAGCTTGCAATTACAGCTAGCAAGTGCGCTACAAAACAAACCCGTTCCGGACCTCGCTGCTGATGCTGTTGCGATTGGGATACCGTTTACAAAAGGGGAGAATCTGAAGAGTATATACAACCAAGTTTGTGTCTCAATCGAATTTCTATCTCCTCAAATTCGTGATATATTTCGAACGAAGCCCTCCTCTACCAGCCGCAACAGCGCTATTGTGAGAAAATTTCACTCGCCGCTTGATCGTAATCGCACTCTACGTGCCTTTGGCGAGTACCGTAGACGAGTTAAATCCGCGGTCCCCCTTATGCCTATTGGTTTTGATGGTACATTCCATATTTTTGAGAGTCTCACTCCATAGAATCGGCGCATACTGCAGGAGGCCATTAGAATGCGAAGAGAAGGTAAACTCTCGTCTGTACGCACAGTCCGTGTCTATGTACATGTTCAGAAAGAGAAGGGGAAAAATAATTTGGCGACATAGATTATGTGTAAAGAGGACTCTGCCCAGTTTCACTAGTTGCCGCTTGTTATTGTTATTATTTTTCAACCACGTATATTTTGTTAATATTGTTAAGATAGCGCACCTCTTCTTAAGCTGTTTGTTTTTGTCTAACTTCGCTGTCTGTTGTTGTTGTCTTAAAGTTGCTTACTTTATTTTCCACTATGAACGTAAACAACAGCGAATCGACTACCGTTGATGACTGTAGTCTTGCTATGTTAAATGTGTTATGCCGACGCCAGAGCGGATTTAATATAGTGCACTTTAATGCGCGCAGCCTAAATCCTGAAAAAATGGGTGTGGTTAGAAATAATTTTGAATTTTTATCCGTAGACATAATCTGCGTTTCTGAGACCTGGTTCAAAACTGATATTAGTGACTCCCACTATGATATTAAAAATTATAAACTTTTCCGATCTGACAGAAATGCAAAAAAGGGTGGGGGGGTAGCGATATATTGTAAAAAATACTTAAATACGAAGCTGATTTCTCAATCAGTCGATGGCAATACTGAATACTTGCTTGTTGAGCTGTCTAACTCTGTATGTAAAGTACTTTTGTCATGTGTTTACAATCCTAATAAATGTTGTAGAGTTTGTGATTATTTTAACGTTCTGTCCCCTCTAGCTGTTGATTATGAAAATATTATTGTTTGTGGAGACTTCAATGTTAATTTGCTTAGCCAAGATTCCTACAGTTCTCGATTAAGAGATGTCGTCGCTACTGTTGGATTATCGTTTGTTAATACATCTATACCTACAAGGTATGGAAATAACTGTTGTCCAAGTCTGCTTGATTATTTTATTGTGTCTGACCCTCAAAGTGTGCTAAAATTTGATCAGCTGTCCTTTATATCAGACCATGATCTCATTTTCTGTTCTTTTGATTTGAATCTTAATTCTGACCGTACTAACTTAGTAAACAGCCATATGTCATTTGACTACCGTTTTCTAAACGTTGATAATCTCTTAACTGACCTCTCACACATTAATTGGTCTATGTGCCGGGGAATTTACACAGTGAATGAGAAGCTTGCCTTTTTGATTGACAACGTTCTGAGTGCTCTTAGAGCTCATGTCCCGCTACGCACTTTTGAGAACAGATCCTCATCGTGCCCTTGGTTCAACTCTGCGGTCCAAACTATGATCAGAAAGCGTAATAAGGCTTATTCTCGGTGGAAAAAGAACCGTTCAGATGCAAATTGGTCTGAATTTTAGGCAGTTAGGAATGAAGCCACTTCAGTTATTAAACGTGAAAAGCGCAGGTTCTTTGGAAAAAAGTTGGATCCCTCACTCCCCAATAATGTCCTGTGGCGAAACCTGAAAAATCTCCGAGTACATGTCAGTAACAGCACTAGCTGCCTACTCGAGCCTGAAACTCTAAATAACTTATTTGTGAGCCGTGCGTCTTCCCTTTTCTTACTCGCCCCAAACATTTCATTTTCGTGTCCTCGTCCTTCTGTTGGTCAAATGTTTGAATTTAGTGCTGTATCTGAGTGTGATGTAGTAAGATGTATCAATGAAATACGGTCCAATGCAATCGGCGATGACGGCATTCCAATACGATTTATTAAAATAATTTTACCGCTTATTTTACCTACCTTTACTCATATTGTCAATCATTGCTTCACCACCTCTTGTTTCCCTCACGCATGGAAGGTTGAAACTGTGATTCCGGTAGCTAAAAATAAATTTGCATGTAGTCCTTGTGATTTTCGTCCTATTAGTATCTTGCCTGTCTTGTCTAAAGTACTTGAGTCTTTGATGTCTGAACAAATATATGTCCATCTTGAGAAATTTAAGTTACTGTCCCCATTCCAGTCCGGATTTAGAGCTAGACACAGTTGTTCCACGGCTATGATTCAAATACTTGACGACATTCGGATATCCTTTGATAAAAACCACCTGACACTATTATGCCTTTTGGATTTCTCCAAAGCTTTCGACTCAGTTAGCCATGAACTACTATGCCTCAAACTCAAAAACTATTTTGGGTTTAGTGACTTTTCCGTGCAGTTAATGAAGAGCTATCTGTCCGGCCGAACCCAGAGAGTAAAAGTTGGTGCTGAAGTATCTAAACTAATACCACTATTAACGGGTGTACCCCAAGGCTCTATTTTAGGGCCATTGCTATTTAGTTTGTTTATTAATGACATCTTCTGTACTTGCCAATATGCAAAAATGCATGCTTACGCGGACGATATACAGATTTATTTGTCAGGAACTTTTGAAGACATGGCTAACTTGTGCGCGAATTTCAATAGAGAATTAATGTCTATATCGTCTTGGTCCGCGAAAAATGGTCTTTGTCTCAACTGTGATAAATCCTTTGCGTTGCCTGTATGTAAAAGAAATATTAAATTTGATATTATTTCGTCCTTGTACATTGGTGATAAGTCCCTTAAATTTGTTTCTAAAGTGACTAATCTTGCTTTTTGTTATAAATACTAACCTTACATGCACTGACCATGTTAACTCTGTCGTAGGCAAAGTCTATTATACTTTAAGAAATTTAAGAATGTCTGCAACTTTTACACCATTAATCGTTAGACGTAAACTGGCCATTCAATTAATATTGCCAATTATCTGCTATTCTAAGCTAGTCTACAGCAGCCTAGATTCTCAATCTTCCCATAAAATTGATGTAGTATTCAATCATGTTACTCGATATGTTTTTGGGCTATCGAAATTTGAGCGAATATCCGATTGGAAATCACGACTGTTGGGCTGCAGTATCTTTGAATACCTAAAAGCTAGAAATTGTATTTTTTTATTTCGCCTAAAGTAACTTTAGGAGTGTTTTGTACTCGTATTTTCGTTAACTTATTAACTCATTATCAGCTGACCCAGTGGGAATTAGGAGCACGTAATAATACCTT
>NW_023458555.1:105112541-105114602 GCF_013731165.1 Rhagoletis pomonella | reverse complement strand
TAACATTTTATTAAAAATACCTTTACAAACCTCTTTTCCTTGCTAGCGTACATTTTTGTATAGTTTTACATTTGGCATTTCTCCTCTTTATTGCAAAAACAATCGATAAAACTAGGATGGACACCGAAAAGTTATCGGTTTAATCTGAGATTATTTTATAATTACAGATTAACAAGGGACGAATTTTATATGGCTCATCTCTTGTTATAATTACAGATTAGGGCGTTAAGCTCGAAAATGAGGATAATCTACTTATATGTGAACATAGTATTAGTTTTTGTTGAATTCATTATGGAAAAAACGCATTCAACAAAGCATGTAAGTACGGGAAGGATAATAATATGAATTTACTTATATTTCCAAACATTTTATTGCCTGTTGCGGTTTTCACTCCGTAAGCAATTTTCCAAAATTCTTCAGAGTCGGATGGAATGGTTCTGAAAACAGTTATTCCATGGGAAATTAAAAGATTTAAATATTCAGTCAAGTTTATCACACAGTTCATTAGCCCCTTCTGTAAAATTATCGTGGAAAACTAAGTTTTGTAACTTACTAATATTATAAATGTGAAAGTTTGTATGTTTGGACGTTTGGGAAATCATCACGCAAAAACGACTGAACGGATTTGCGTGAAATTTTATACGCATATAGCCTATGGGCCAGGTTGGTTTATAGGATATTTTTTTTAAGAGTTTCCACCTGTTAAAAAAGTTTAATTGATTTAATATGCGGGAGCGACTGAACGAATTTGCATGAAAATTTGCACCAAGATAGCTTATGACCTAGATTGGAAAATAGGCTACTTTTCTTAAGAGTTGCCACCTGTTAAAAAAGTGTAGTTAAATTAATACGCGGAAACGACTGAACGAATTTGCATGAAATTTTACACACAAATAGCTTACCTAGGTTGGAAAATAGGCTACTTTTTTTTAAAGAGTTGTCACCTGTTAGAAATAATTAATTTAATTAATACGCGGAAATGAGTGAACTGATTTGCATGGAAGTTTTCACACAGATAGCTTATGAGCTAGGTTTGAAATTAGGATACTTTTTTAAGAGTTGCCACCTGCTAACAAAGTTTAATTATATTAATACGCGGAAACTTCTGAACGGATTTGTAAGAAATTTTGCAAGCAGATAGCTTATGACCTACAGTGGAAAAAAGGGCTGATTAATAGTTTAATTAAAGTAAAAATGTTTACCTAAAGTAATTTGCGGAAACCACTGAACAGATTTGCATGCAATTTCGCACAGAGATAGCTTATGACCTACGTTGGAAAAACGGCTACCATTTTAAGAGTTGTCACGTATTAAAAAAGTTTAATTAAATTAATACGCGGAAATGACTGAACTAATTGGCATGAAAGTTTGCACACAGATAGCTTGTGACCTAGATTGGAAAACAGGCTACTTGTTTAAGAATTGCCACCTGTTTGAAAATGAAATTTTGCTCACAGATGATTTATGACCTGGATTGAAAAATAGGCTACTTCCTTAACCGGTTTCCCGATCAGAACGAAATTGGTACCCTTATTACGGATTTCGCAAGGATGGTCTTAGACTGAAAGTAATTCCGATAACTCAAGGCTCCTCCCATACAAATTGGAATTTTCATATTACATATATATCTCTGGAAGTATTTGTGGGAGAGAACTGGAACTCGGTATTGAGATATGTATGTGAAATCAATGTTGGCATTAATGGATTCAGTTTTTAATCAATTAGTTAATTCGATTAAAATCAATCCGATTACAGTTAATCATGAATAATTTTAATCTGACTAAACAGTTAATCGTTACCGCGATTAAAAAAATAAATTTTTAATCATGAACTATTAATTTGATCAAGTAGGTTTAGCGATTAATTAGTTTGTGCTGGAATTTTCCTGTGCACTCAAAGCAAGTTGATCTGGTAGGGCTAAGTCGGGTTTCCTCATCAATCTGAGCAATTGGTGTGCAGGTTTGTAAAAGTTCCCAGTTTATGTATTATGTACTAATAACAATAATTATAATTTTTTTATATTATGTGCTTTTTATAAGCGTAAAACACAAAATAATTACT
>NW_023458555.1:105111980-105112441 GCF_013731165.1 Rhagoletis pomonella | reverse complement strand
TTTTATATTATGTGCTTTTTATAAGCG
Organism: Rhagoletis pomonella; assembly: GCF_013731165.1. Lineage (NCBI taxonomy): Eukaryota > Metazoa > Arthropoda > Insecta > Diptera > Tephritidae > Rhagoletis > Rhagoletis pomonella. Next base: position 105,112,414 of record NW_023458555.1, on the reverse strand, counting down.
TAAAACACAAAATAATTACTTTGACTGGTGTTCGGTTTCAAATTCGGACAAACTAGACAACTTAATCAGATTTTTATTTTTAATATTTTTATTGAGCTTTGTACCACTATTGTTTTTTAGGAAAAATTGAAAAAGCTGCAAAGTCTAAGCGGTAGAAGTTATAGCAGCTATTTCGGATATCACCACATCTCTTCATCAGACTTCTTTTTCCTAGACTTCAGCAGGGATCGAACCTGCGAATTCGATGTTCAAAGTCAAGAGCGTTAACCACTGAGCTATGTACATCCCGTAAACTCTTGTTGCTAATTCATTTTCCTTATTCAACCAACTACTATCAAGTGCAGCTGATTTTCCGCTATTTTAAACTCGACAGCGTGGTTGTTGTTGTCAATTCTATACATCCATTTGCTTATTTTGCTTTTTTTGTATAGTTT
>NW_023458555.1:105109611-105111880 GCF_013731165.1 Rhagoletis pomonella | reverse complement strand
TTGTTGCTAATTCATTTCCTTATTCAACCAACTACTATCAAGTGCAGCTGATTTTCCGCTATTTTAAACTCGACAGCGTGGTTGTTGTTGTCAATTCTATACATCCATTTGCTTATTTTGCTTTTTTGTATAGATTCAGGCAGGCTCTTCCTATTCCTTATTGTGGCTTATTAACATTTTTATTTTTAATATTTTTATTGAGCTTTTTTTTTAGGAAAAATTGAAAAAGTAACAAAGTCTATGCGGTAGAAGTTATAGCAGCTATTTCGGAGATCACCACATCTCTTTATCAGACTTCTTTTTTCTAGACTTCAGCAGGGACCGAACCTGCGAATTCGATGTTCAAAGTCAGAAGCGTTAATCAGATTTTATTTTTGATTGGATTAACGATTAATGATTAAAATTAATTAATCACAATCGCAGTCAGCGATTAACGATTAAAAAAATGTAACCATTAATCGTACAGTTGATTACGACTAATTAATTTTAATCGTCAAACGCGATTAACATATTAATCGTTAATTTTTAATCGTTAATCAGATTAACATTTTGCCAACACTGTGTGAAATCATATTCATACTCACGGATAAAAATGGACGTTTTTGGAAAAGAGGCGAAGCACCTCCCATACTGACTGAAAGTTTCATATTGCATATCTCTTCAAATGTTTGGGGTAAAGTATTCAAGCTTGGTATGGAAATACATATGTATGTATGTATGTATGTACATATGTGAAACTAATACCATACTCATGGAAAAAATGAGAGTTATTGGAAAAGGTGGTGTGTTTCTATACTGCATATTTCTGGAGATGTTTATAGCAGAGGACTGGAACTTGGCACCGAGATGTGTATACAAAATTAATTCCGTACTCATGGAGAAAAATTTGCGTTATTCGAAAAGCGGGCATGGTGCCTCCCGTACAAATTTACTTTTTTATACTGCATATCTCAAGAGGTGTTCATGGTAGAGTACTGGGACCTGGTACTGGGGTATGTAAAATCAATTCTAAATTCATGGAAGAAGATTCCTGTATAAATTGGCTTTTTCTTGCAACATATCCGTGGAAGTTTTCATGGAAGAATACTGGAACTTGGTACGGAGTTGTGTATACAAAATGTATCAATTGCTCATGGAAAAAATGTGAGTTATTAAAAAACATACATACTAAAAATGTCTTAATATAAATCTCTGGAAGGATAAAAAATCTCTGGAAGTACTTTAAATTTGTTATGGACTTATTTTATAAATGCCGTACCTACTGACAGAAAAAATTTGACTTAATGGAAAAGGGGTTCGGCGTTATAATCTAAAACTCTCATGATGCATACATACCTCTTGAGGCATTTGCTACAGTAATGAGAAGTGGTATTTTATCAAGGCCAGGTTGCTAAATTTGAGTTGGAAATACTAGAACCCGCCGTGGCACCTCCAAGAAGGTTACACATTCACGCGTCGTTTTCTGGAACCATTTTAAGGTAAACTTAGAGGGATTGATATCGTTCGCATGCCTAGCGCGCAGCCGAGATTTTATAAATTCATAATTTTGAACAGCCCAAATACCTTAACTCGCTTAAAAAATAACGAGCTATAACAACATGGGCACAGAAATAAAATATAACATCATTAAATTATTTTTCATATTTGTATAAAAACGTGGGGTGAAACGTGCGGGTATAAGCTAGTATTTTTATAATTGGAAAAAATTTATTTGAAGGGAAAATATCGCCAATGGCGATTTCCTAAATTTTTACGCGCAAATCCAAATCCAAATCCAAAATTCAAAAAAATCGACAAATTGGCGCGAAATCGCCTAATATGGACACTCTGATTCGTACTGTCATCAGGTATGTAACTTGAGAATAGAAATCGCTGCATCTTTTAGGCGCATTAATATTACATAGTTACATCCCGAGCTAATAAAAGGAAGGTAATAATAATAATAATAAAAAGGGAGTAGTTCCATTGTCACTTTTTCGTCGCCATATCAACAACCTGAAAATTAAGAATATTGTGACATTTCATACTACCATACGCAATATCTAAAATCCTTCAAATTTTATTATTAACTTTTTGTTTGTTGAAAAACATTTTCTTCTTAGACTCGAAACTTGATCAAGCAAAACTGCCGTTGTTTTTGAAAGAGAGATGCTCAATAAGCTCATAATTGTAGTACTCATTTGCATACTAACACTGAATTATTAATTTTTGTTTCACACCAACTCCAATATTGAACAGTAAAATATATTTTAATTTTACCCAAATAAAC
>NW_023458555.1:105107675-105109511 GCF_013731165.1 Rhagoletis pomonella | reverse complement strand
TGAAGGCTAACAATGACAACAACAGAAATGTAAATGATTCATATACTATAAGTGATTGTGAAAAAAATGTGGAAATAGCTGATCTCGCCTTATCTATTATAGGTTTTTATTTTATTTTTAGCGGCAGCTCTTAAAAGCGGATTGTCCGATTAATCAATTAATATAAGTTTAATAATTGCTATTCCAAAATGTGTTGAATCAAATATTTTTAAAAAGTATGCGTATTTTTTAAGTAAATTGTTTGTAAATCACTATTATATAAGCGATTTGCGTTATTTATTATTACCCTCTGAAGGTATTATATTCGTTTTTGGTTTTAGAAACTATATTATACCAAGACCTCATTTTTAAAATAAGAGATTTGTTAAATCGATTTCATGAATTTTATTTAAAAAAATAGGCGAATTTTGGCAATTTTTTTTCAGAAATTGCGCTTTTTTTAACAATCTGGACACCCTGGTACGAATGGCAATTATAATAGGGAGGTTTTAGTTTTTTAAATTATAATTTTATTTATCATGGGAACACATAGCTGAAGATTCCATACTTACAGTGGGATAAACTTCAAACCTCTAACATAAGTTTTCGTTTGGAATAATTTTCATGAATTTATCTATTAAGAGATCTCTTTGGAAAATTAACATACATCCGATATTCATTAAAATTTTGATATCCTCACTTTTTGGAAACGGAAGTTCAAGATACAAGTTTATGTGCAAAAAATTAATTAAACACTAAAAGTCTCCTAATATTTATGGAACTTATAATAAAAAATTTCTATTTCATTATATAAGTAATGGCAGAAATTCCGAATTAGTAAGTTCAGTCAAAACGTCATACAAAAGTTTTGAAGAAAATCGCTTTTCTCTTTTGTGAAAATTTGGGACTATCTTTAACCATAAACAGACGGCAGCGTTGATACGGGTCAACTCGGGAATTAACTGCAGTTGATCCGGACTAACTCCGAGCTAATCCGGATCAACGATGCCGTCTGTTTAAGCTTTTATACGAGCATTGTTGGCAAAATATTAATCTCATGAATGATTCAGAATTAAGCAATAACGGCGTTCGTAGCATACGATTGTGAATGACTTACTGGCACCGAGACGTTGAAGAAATTTTCGCAAATAAACGTGCAAGAAATAGTTCCGATACTAGCAAGTCACTATTCTTATTAAGTCCCATCAAAAAATTCCTTGTCGTACAATAAATGTAATTATTATGAATGTATAATAAATGTATAATAAATAAAAAACAAGTAAGAAAGTCTAAGTTCGGGCGGAGCCGAACATTAATTACCCGGCGCAGGTACTAAGTATATGATTTTCACCTAGCTACCGCTACACGGTAAGCCGGTGTATATCAATTTTGAGTAACTTAGCGTCCTTAAATTTCGAAATATTGAAGTTTCAAGCATTTCTGAAATTTGCCGGTATATGAAAAGTGGTCGTAATTTGAATCTGATTCCAATAACTTTCAACGTTTTGCTTCTATGTGGCAAGCACAATAATCATACCGAGTTTGGTACAAATTCGTAGAACGGTTACCGAGATACATATATGTGATCATAAAATAAAAAATAATAAAATTTTATCATAAACGTATTTCTTGGTAAAGAATTGTTGCAAGCATCAATTTTGAGTAAATTAGCTTTAATACTTCTTTTATTTATCGAAGATTTCGTATTTCTCCAAATTACCGTTATATGGGAGGTAGGCGTGGTTATTGTCCGATTTTAAAAATTTTCAGCCATTTGGTATGCTGTAGCAAGACTAACAACTGTGCCAATTGTGGAAGAAATTGGTTCAGCGGTTACCAAGATATACACATGTATCC
>NW_023458555.1:105091418-105107575 GCF_013731165.1 Rhagoletis pomonella | reverse complement strand
TAAAAATCTGCCTTTTTATCAAAAAGTTATTACCAGGGTGCCTTTGAACTAATTATATTGAATGATTGGGACTGAATTAACGAGTGCATACACATAAAAGATTGTAGCCTTTTTATACCCGAGCGCACTTGTGCACAAGGGTATTATAACTTTGTTCACATAACGGTTGTTTGTAACAGGCAAAACGAATCGAGATAGATATAGACAAATGTATACATAAATGATCAGAATGAAAAGAGAAATCGATTAAGCGATATCTTAACGAAACTTGGTATGTGCACTTCCTTCGGGCGTAGGACGGATGGTATTGAAAATGGGCAAAATCGGACAATAACCACGCCTACTTCCCATATAACGGTAATTTTCAGAAATACGAAAACTGCGATATTTTAGTAACTACTGAAGATTATTCACTCAAAATTGATATTTACAATAACTTTTAGAAGAAAAATAAGAATATTATACATTTTTGGAAAATGGGCGTAGCCACGCCCACTTATGGATACATGTGTATATCTTGGTAACCGCTAAACCACTTTCTTCCACACTTGGCACAGTTGTTAGTCTTGCTTTAGCATACCAAATGGCCGAAAATTTTTAAAATCGGACAATAACCACGCCTACCTACCATATAACGGTAATTTGGAGAAATACGAAATCTTCGATAAATAAAAAAATATTAAAGCTAATTTACTCAAAATTGATGCTTGCAACAATTCTTTACCAAGAAATACGTTTATGATAAAATTTTATTATTTTTTATTTTATGATCACATATATGTATCTCGGTAACCGTTCTACGAATTTGTACCAAACTCGGTATGATTATTGTGCTTGCCACATAGAAGCAAAACGTTGAAAGTTATTGGAATCAGATTCAAATTACGACCACTTTTCATATAACGGCAAATTTCAGAAATGCTTGAAACTTCAATATTTCGAAATTTAAGGACGCTAATTTTCTCAAAATTGATACACACCGGCTTACCGTGTAGCGGTAGCTTTCGCAAAGGTGAAAATCATATACTTAGTACCTGCGCCGTGTATTTAATGTTCGGCTCCGCCCGAACTTAGACTTTCTTACTTGTTAATACTCATTTAGTGTTAAACCTTTTTTGATTTGGCATTCGTTTTTTTCAATCTTGCTATGAATATGTTGATGTGTGAATTCATAACTGCTTTGAGTGAATGGAACTTTTAAATATTATAAACCTCAATCTTAAACGAGGAATAAGTAATTAAAGTTGAATAGAAAATAATTGTTGATTTAAAATTGAAAATGATTTCACACTTACACAGCTCTGCTAATGGTTATAGTTTTGTTTGTTTGTATATATCACGGTACCCTGGAAACAATTTCAACCCTAAAGTTGCTTCCCCTCGCCAATTGCTGTTGCTACTATTTCGGGGGACCTCACTGAACATTTTCCAAAAAAAGAGCTAAATCCGTCGGGCGCTTTTCTTCTATGGTAACTTTTACTAATTCAAATATTACACAGGCCAACAAAATTTGGAAAAAATTTTGCTTCCTAAAATGTTAAAACTGTTTCTGATAGATTCTTTTGTGCTGATTACGAATCTGTATGTATAAAGTTTCCATCATCTTTAGGTTTTGAGAAAAACGTGGTCAAAGTATCAAAAAATCACGTTTTTTGCAATATTTGAGAAGCTCTAGCAAAAAAACATAAGGTGATAGAACCTTCAACTTGGACTTAGATTAAGGCTAGGACTCTCAACTACTATCCCTGAAAAAAACCATTTGTTCACCTTGACTTGGTGGTCACTTATAGTCATTTTTTGAATAGCAAAAACTGATTTTGCCGAAGTGGCTTTCGAGGCCCAGCAATTATGGCGGCCCTATCGGAGTATGCATATTTTAGTGCCAATGTTTGGTTTCTCTAAGTTCTTAAGCTTTTTAAAATAACTCAATACGTGAAACCACAGATACATTTTTAACTAGGCAAGTATGTATATATCAATCCTTACCTCGCCATAACCGGTGACTTGTAGATGTCGTTTCGTCAGGGGCGCCTGCTCACCGTGCGAGTGTAAATTTCTCTTCGTGGCGACGTGCTCGAGTCTTATAAGATCTCCGTTCATAACATATTTTACTTCAGCAAATGAGTCTCTATTGTATGGCTTTATGAGCCATTTATTGTTGTCATCTTTATGCGTATATGTTGTGATCTGTTAATAAGAGAAACTCGTAAAATTGTAGTTAGTTTTTTAATCGGTGCTCCTGATATCAAACAAGAGAAAAATTCGACAGCAGAAATTGCATACATATCGCACACGATTTTCAAAAGTGACACAACTCAAAATTTATCATTTTTGAAATTACGCGCTAAAAATGCCCACACAGCTTTTATTTACCTTTCAGCAAAAGCTGCAGGCCGCCTACGCAAAAAAAAAGTTGGACGCACAAATACTTTTTGATGTGTATACATCTTTGGTGTCGGTAGGGGTAAAATTTGCGAAGCTGTAACGCATAGTCCAACAGAAAATTTCGTAGGACTTACCATGTGTATTGCAGCAGAAAATTTTTAACTTCCTACTTGCTATTGCAAATGGTTGCATACATTTAGGCATATGCAGAGTAAGAGGAAATGCGGTATAAGATTATTACTTCCGATTATGCAAACTCTGCGCATGCATAGGGCATTGTACATATAGTTTTTTTTATTTATTTATTTCTTTATTTGTCTATGACATTTACAATTCTTACAGACTACAAAATGAAAAACAGGCAATAATAAAATTATTAAGGGTACATTTACATGGATAACTTGATATGAAACTCTCTCATTTTTTCACACCCAGGAACTCGTTTTCGTACTTGGCAGCACTGCCAATCCCTGGGCAGATAAACAGCTGACACGCGAAGTGGCATGCTACCACTAGATGTGTGGAAAATGCATCACATGGAATTCAGTGGATTTTTTCTTCCCGCATTTTTTAATATTACTATAAAACACTATTTGTAACTAAACGCGATTTTACTGGCAATATAAACACTGAAATATAAAATAGATATGAAAAATATTGCAACTTTTGTTCGTTGTGTTTAATCAAAAGTTTCTCCATAAATTTCTCTATAAATGCCCATACATGTTTTCTTCACAGTGGCTCTACTGGAGAATGTTATAAAAAATACACATTTTGACAGCGCTCTCACGAGAAAAAAGACTTTCATATCTAGTTATCCATAATGTGACCAACTATTGCATATCGCAAAGAAGTACAGCTTAGGTTGGGTTAATTTAACGCCGCGAGCCGATTACGAAACACGGTGGAGAGAATACAGAGGTGGCGCCGATGACGATACCGCTACTCGGCTCTCAGTGATTTTGACAGAATCAGCTGTTTTGGCGACGTCATAGTAGAGAAGACAGCAGTAGTGATGTGCTGAGTCAATACTTTTAAGTACCCAATACTCTCGATACTCGGTACCGAAACATTTAGGTTTTGAATAAAAGCGCACATAGGCCAAAAATATGGAAAAAACGCCTAACAAAACCCGAATGTAAGAGCCAATAGAGCTTTTTTACTGATTCAAATGAAAGATGTATATATGTCGGTTCGATGCCATAATACAGAGAAACCCTTACTTGTTTGAAGCATTTTTGTTCCAGCTGAATCGGACGATATCATTTTTGTAGGCCTGGGACAGATTCTGTAACCAGTTAACGACAATTTTCGAATCGGTATCGTTTTTGTCGACGTTTGATATCAAATATTTCTAAGTCAACAAGGGCGATATCGATCCGAAACTTGTTGCTAACTGGCTACAGAATCTCTCCCCTGAAAGGCTTCTTCATCCGTCAAAGTATTTTTCTTGAACCTTGGATCGACTAAGGTTAAAACTGATAAAATAATATTTTTCTGTGGCGATAAGTACAAGTGTTTTAGCCGATATCATATAAATTAGTAATGAAAGTTTTTTCTAAACCTGAAATGCATATAATGGCGAGGGTTTAATGTAAATAATCGGTATCGGATACCGAAATCTTTTTTAAGTATTGGGTACCGAGTATTGGGCACAATTCAGCACATCACTAGTCGCCCTCATTCTCGCCGCTCTCAGTTGTCAACTCTACGATGACGTCACGCTAAAATTACTCTCACGAATTCTGCTGCAATCGGCGCAATCTTGTATTCTATCATTCTTGATTACGAAATTTTGAATGCGGCTAATTTCGGTCCATGAGAGCTGTTCAGAAGTGCGAGCCAAAATGCTTCGGTATTAGCCTCGCGAAGGTTGGACAGTCTAAAAGAAAGTGTGGAGATGATGCCACTTCATCTTCCTCTTGACCATGGTTGCCACTCGCCAACATTTTTACCAAAAGTTACCAAATCTTCACTACCAAAATCTTCACTTCGTCACTGAGAAAATAATATACTGACTTAAACTGCTATATTTCACAACAAATGTGTATATGGGCAAATCTAAAAAATAGGTACACTTTCAAACAAAAAATTTTAATTTTTAAATTTGTGAGCACACCTATGTTTTATATATCATTTTATTCGTAATCTCTTAATAAATATATTAATATAAGTGTAATTCATATTCATCAAGTGCTTCAAAAGTTAGACGAGGAATAAGCATGAAATAGAAAACAAAAGAATAAGCTGGGTTGAAATTACGCTGTTCAAGTTGTAAGCTTTGAGGAAAGATTTTGAAAGTTGAACTCACTTAATTGGGATGTTCTAAATTCAATGGCATGCCCTCTTTTACCAGATTGGCTCCGGTTTTCGAGATAACGGTACTTGAAAATTTGATTAAATTTTAACTATTTTATAAATAACTCCCTCAATTTTGAAGTTATTTTACTAAAACTTTGCACATAACAGTTTTTTAATATTACCTTAATTATTCCTTAAAATTATCGAAATAGGTTAACATTAACATATAGCTCCAATACAACTGATTACTCAGATATGTGTTTTTGCGCAATAACTCTAACTTCATATCTGAATAATATTTTGTATGCGTGCTATATGTTAAATTGAACCTATACTAAATTTTAACCTGTTTAATTGAAGGAGTTATAACGCAAAACAACGTCTCAGATCAATCAGTTGTATGGAAGCTATATGTTTTAGTGAACCGATTTCGATGATTTTATGGAATAGTTAAGGTAATATTAAAAAAACGGTTATGTGCAAAATTTTAGTAAAATATCTTCAAAACCCAGGGACTTTTTTTTATAAAATAGTTAAAATTTAAGGAAAGTTTCAAGTACCGCTATCTCGAGCCAATAGGGTAAAACTTAGGACGCCATTGAATTCAGAAGGCTCCAATTAAGTAAGAGCAACTATCAGAACATTTGTCGAAAAAAAGTTCCTTTGATACCACTCTCGAAATATTCTGACTAAAAGAAGTAGCATCATTAAGAGTAGTAAATCAGGGTTTTTACACACTTCTAGAGATAAATTTTTAGAAGCATTTTACAGGTATATATAATTTTATAAGGACTAGCAGTTATAAAAAGATTTAGATCGTTTCGACGTGTTTTCCAAATGTGGATTTAATTAAAGTGTTTTTGGAATAAAAATTACGCTCAAGATCGCAGAATATTTTATCTTTAAAAGTTGGTTTATTCTGAAAGCACAGCTCTTGCTCAGGTATGAAATTATTTGTAATTGTTTGTAGTATACAATACATACTTAAAAAGTTCTTAAACTTAAATGCTTCAAAAACTATACGCGATAAACCGAAAATTTTGAAAATTGTGAAATGTGGAATTACAGACTTTGAGTTACTTGCCATTTCCTTATTTTTTAATGCACAATTTTCTTACCTACTACATTTGAAGTGTACACATAAGTACTAATTGCACATACAATTTCAAATCAGTATATGGTGTGCTTCAAAAGTTATGGCATAATTAATTTTTCACCTCTTAAAAATTACATAAAAAATTCACTTGTTTTCATTATTATTTTTTATTTAAACACCTATAATTCAAAAGTTATGCGGCAAATTGATCCAAATTTTTTTTGAGGCTTCAAGTATACGTCAATTAATTATATCCAAAAGCAACCAGCTTGATATAGTTTCCAACAGTGAAAATAAAGCTAAAAAACACCAAGGTTACCTGTTTTTTAGATTTGCCCATATACTTTCCGTTTCTGTGACTTAATAAATTCCATATTTTTATAATTTGTCAATTTTTGATTATTAATCAAGAACCCCCAGTTCTAGCACAGAAGTTTAAATCTATTTTCTTGATAAATTATCAAGATTGAAAACGCTATTGACAATTATAATAATTTTTTTTTATTAGAAAATATTTTTCTTACAATTAATTGCTGCATGTGCCGTTATTTTCATTTTCGTTATTGGTGTTTCCGACAGGGTAGGAGTATGATGTAATGTGGAGCGATTTTCCATCATCCCTTGTCAAATTTGGTTTGGAGACAAACCGGTTTCGACGTTGTGCCAATTACAGTGTAATTTTTCGTTCGGAATGTGCCGATATTTGCGACTCACGGAATAGTGGCACCGGCACACAAAAACAAGTTGCGGGTGCTTTTAACCGTCCGTTTGACTCGTACAAAATTCCGAGTAAATTGCGAAAATTGCAAATTTTTTTGCTATTTTTTCGCTTTTTCCTAATTTAGTGTACGTGTCAAACGGACCTCAGATTTGAATTCAGTGGGTCGAAATACATGTCGGTAGGTGGGTCTAGTAAAAAGCACGCGACATTTTTTTTGTGCCGGAATAATCAAAACGATTTATGGACCTTACCGAAAATTGCCAGATGGCCACTATTAAAATGTGAGATGGTAGAATTCAAAATTTATCGCAAAAACTCGAAAGTTTCTCTTAGCCTAATAGCAGTTCGCGCTGCGACAATTCTGTCTGAAATATCCCCAGCGTCGTGTTCAACATATCGTCGCTGCGCCAACAAAAACAATTATGTGTTTTTAAATAACTTTTCAGGAGAGCAAAAAACTGATTCCTGGTGCCAATAGGCAATATTTTGCAAATGTCGTATTTGATTGATCGTTATTGATTTATGAAAAAAATCAAGTTTTTTGACCAATTACGACATGAACAACATTTGCGCTTTAAGGCACATAGCTGTTTTTATACACGAATTAAATTTGCTTTTGGCGGTATGGAATCGTATGCAATTTGAACATAATACTGCCGTTATGCCTAGATGCAATGTACAATGTTGAGGACTCGATTAGTTAACTGCCGTTGCTTCTGTTATGTAATGAAAAATGGTCAGAAACGTTTTTATTGGATTTTTGTAATAAAAATTAATGCAAAGTGGTGAGTGGACACATATTTTGTACAAACCATGAAATTGCCAGAGATGCGAACGGTTTTTTTTCGGTCAGCGTATTAACTTCACCCAATGCACTTTTTCAATGTTTCGATGGGTTATATCCAATGAAAGCTCGCATATACAAAAAATAATTTCAATATAAATATAATTGAATTGTATACATTATGCAAATTTGCATAACAGTAAATTGCATAAAAATGTAAAACTAAGTATTTATCGAGGTAGATTATCATAAAAAGAATGGAAATCTTTGTGTATATATTGCTTTATCGTTTGAAGGCTGTTGTGCTTTGATTGAACAATTTTTTTGGACCATCGTACAATAGCTCCGTTTCGTATTGCTGTAATAACAGAGCTCGTTTTTGTGGCAATGATGTCCAGCAGTCGGTATGACGCAACTTGAATTTGACTTCACCATTTACATAAAGCAATCCTCTGATACTGCTTACTGGTGCCTCCCCAGGGTTTTTACTTGGCCTTATAGTTGTAAATTTAAAAAAAAAATTTACTCTAAACAATTAATAATATAAGGATGTGATGGTCTCGCCTGTCGCATACGAATTATGTAGTCCATTGGTGAATATATCGGTGGATTGAATACATTTTCTAATGTAGAGTGGACGCTGTCTACCTCCGCACTTTTTACCTTTGTTAATTGTCGGATTCCAATTGCAAGCGCTCAAATTAAATAGTAGAATCTAAGTAGTGCAAGTGGTATGTGCATAGATATGTATGTATGTATTTAGTTGGTTTATAATTATTTTTTACATCGAAATCAAAGCACACTCATCAGATTCGCCTGCTATCAAAAACAGTTATAAGCAAGCGAGCGTATACCCGTTTTTTTTCAGAGTATTTATAGTACTGCGGGCACATAGCTGTTTTTGATCAGTTCTAAACCAAAAGATGTATAAGAGAACGGCAAATGCAGTAATGTGGGCAATAGATAGAGTTAATACAATATGCATTAAAAAAATTACAAAAATCACATGACCGTTTTTGTTGGCGCAGCGACGATATGTACGTATGTTAAGCGCCAGTGCACAGTGGTTCGGATAGCAGATCTAGCTGGACGAACGTCAAAATTTTTTTGTTTTTAAAATACTTAATGGTACTTGGAATACATTCCTGACAATACATTCAAATAGAAATTGCATTTATTAAAGCATTAACATATGAAACCAAACAAAAAAAGGTAAGTCAACGCCACCTATTTGAAAACTCTATTGTGTGTTAAACCAGAAAAAATACTTGGAGTTATAAAAACTTTGGTTACGTAAGAGTTAAAAAAAAAATAGTAACTCGCGAATTTTCTGCTTTCTGAAATTAAAAAATTATACAACAGGCATGCAAATCTTTAAGCGCTGTTATAAATTTTTTTCTGAAATTTATTTGTGTTTCTTGCTGTGATCTTAAATTTTAGTCATGGTAAAGAAAATCTTAAGAAGTGAGTTGTTTGACATTTGGAGAAGTGTTGCTAAAACTTCTAAAAGACAACAAGGTGTCCGTGATTATGTGATTAGTAAATTGAAAGAAATATGAAAATAAGTAAATAAAGTAAATTAAGTAAATGACTTTAGATTCGTAATCAGCAACCCAGAAGACCCCCAGATACCCAGTTACATAGAAATCTACCGATTTTTTTTAATTTTCGTCCGCCATATTGGATCCGCCATTTTGAATTTTTGGTAAATGACTTCAGATTCGTAATCAGCGACCCAAAAATCCGCTAGGTAAGAAGTGGTGTAAAGATCCATCAACGAGTATTTGTTTAAATAGTTTCGTCCAGCTAGATTTGCGATCCGAACCACTGTGCAGTGTAGGTGTGGTTCCTAATGTTCCGCTAATTTCTGTTTTAGAAGTGGAGCCTTCTCTAGTGAGTTCCACCAGACAAGGGCTGCTTGAAACAATACAGGCTTAAATCTGCTTCCCTAGAGCTAATGATTTAATTTTAATTTTACCAATAGCTCCCCTGCAGCAGTACAAGGAAACCGACACCTTTGCTATCCTTTCCTCAATGTTAGGCTTCCACGACAGCCGCCGTTGATCGCCCACCTAGTTACCTGGTTCAGGTAACCTTAAGCCAGGTCAAAAAGGGTGTATAGAAATCGTCCCTTAACCAAAAGTTCCACATCATCTACATAGACGATCACCCGACAGCCCACTTTTCCCGTTACTCTAGAAGGTCATTTAAAACCACAGTCCAGAGCTCCTATTGACTCTGCACTGTGTGCAGACGCTCACCCACTCCGCCACGACAGTTCTGTCACGAAGTAAGCTGTAGATAAGCCTTATTAGGTTGGTTTCAACCCCTATATTATGAGTATACTTGACTATTGCCTCTGGAGTGACATTCTTGAATGCCCGTTCACCGACCTTTTCTTGCAATAGGCATATTGAGCTCTTGAAAGACAGTCACGAGGAATCGTGTTTCTTATGTACAGGTCTATCAGTCCCTATAGCGCTTTAAGCGAAAGCGTTTGTAGCAAAAACGAAGAGACTGTTAGGCCTAAAATCCATACGGGAAACATGAGAGCCTTTTCCGGCCATGTGGCGATCGCCCAGAAGATCGGAGAAGTACAGGACCTGGGGGGAGATTCTGTAACCAGTTAGCGACAATTTTCGAATCGCTGTCACACTTTTGACGCGAAAACATTTATATCATGCGTCAAAAAGTGCGACAGCGATCTGAAAATTGTCGCTAACTAGTTACAGAATCTCGCTCCTGAAGTACGAAATATCACAAAAAAGTACATTTGGCTGTACTTCGAAGTACGAAGTACAAGAGCGAAAAAAGAAGTAGTGTACTTCCGAAAGAAGTACGGTTGGTCACATTAGTTATCCATGACATTTAGGAAAACTAAACAGCAATATTATTACATACTTGTGATTTCAACTGATATTTTAAGCCGTCTTTAGAAATTGAGAGATCAAGGTCCAAAGAAACACAGAGCTTATTCAATTCGAACATTGTTCTGTTAATCTGAGCATTAAAACCATATACAGTTATGCACGGCTAAAATTTTTGGTTTTAATTTTAATATTTTTGGACTACATACATATATGACCAAACTAAATTTAGTCTCAAATACAAACCTTCCAAGTTTAAAAAAAGAGAGCCTATATGTTAGGTTTAGCATTTAAACATTTCGGTTTAAATTTTAAACCCAAACATTTTCATAATTAAGAATAAAAAAAAATATTCTAAAATTTCATGCTCCGTCTGATTGGGATTGAAACCGGACAGCCTTGGTAGCAACCAATTGTATCAAGCGCCTTTGTACACTAAGCTACAGCCACGCATGTAAATGTGCTTTCATATGTATGACTCAACACCACATTTCGCTGTGTGCAAACATTTTCTATCTCGGTTTAGATTTTAAACCAAGTTTTCTATATATGAAACCTAGAAACTAGAATTCAAACATTTTTGGTTTGATTTTTAAACCACGAACTTTTTGGACTAAAATTTAACCCGAATGTATTAAAAATTGCTTAAAATTATTGACTGGTTTAAAAAGTAGACTATAAAAGATTAAAAAAGGCAGTAGTCCCAGCGCGGTATAAAAATTAAACCAAAATTTTTGACCGTGTGCTCATGCCAATATGAAACGGGTCTATATGTCGCAAGACTTTACAAGATACATTAAAATTTATTTTACACAGTAGTGAAGCACAGTCAACAAATCCAGTGACTATATCAAACAAAAAGGAGACTGATAAAAAAAATTCTATGTTATGCAATGTCATTAACCCTCTAGTAGGCCAATTTTTTTATGAGTTGAAAAATTCAGGAATTGGTGATTTTAGCACGAGTAATCCAAAACTGATGTCCATTTCGATCTGTGACAGTAACTTTTTCCTACAGGGGAGAAAAACCAAGACCGTCTGGAGACGGGCTCGCCGATATACTTACACATAGTTTCAGCTTTATCTTATACAATGTTGACCTACGAACCGGCAATGCCGTCTGCAGACGGTCATAAATGCAAAACTGGGGTTTTATATGTCGGCAAGCCGGTCTGTAGACGGTCTGTGTTCGAAAGCAATTTTCTCCATTTCGAATGGTGACATAATTATAAAACTTATATTAAAATACGGTGCTTTTAACAACAAAATCCACCGAATTTTTTTATATCAAAAAATTTGTCAAAAGAAAAAATTTCTTTAATTACGAAATTACTAAATAGCAAGAAATAATTAATTTTAACCGTGTTTTCAAAATCTATAATTAAACTGCCGATTAAAATATAACGGATTGACATAACGGATTAAAGTTTACTTCGCCGTAAGGGTACGAGTTTTGTCTAAAGATCGCGCCTTACGAATATAGAAAAAAATGATTATAGGTGCACTAAAAAGGTGTTTATTTAACGACCGTCTGGAGGCGGTTCTGCCTACTAGAGGGTTAAGTTGATCAACTGGCAACGTGAATAATAAGCAGGTAACGGTTCAGAGCAAACCGGATAAAGGCCTTCTGTACCGACTCTAAACGATTAATATGGATTTGATGGTAAGGCCTCCAAATGCGAGCATTGAAAAGGCTTTAGAAATAGTATAGTTTATATGTGTGACAAAGCTAAATTTAGCATCAAAGTACACACCAAGGTCTCTAATCTCATTAACCGATTCCAAAATGGTAGAACAGATGCTATAGGAGGTACGAATTGGATTTTGAAGTTTAGCAAAACTAATTTGATGACATTTCTTAATGTTAAGAGATAGTCGATTTTTTACACACCACAAGTAAAACCTTTGAAGCTCTGCTTGAAGTAACATTGAGTCATTAATGTTTCTAATCACCGAGTAAATTTTCAAATCATCAGCGTACATTAGAAACTTAACGGTCGAAAAGCAATCCCCAATAGCATTAACAAACAGTATAAATAAAATTATAGTTTAAAAAACTAAAACCTCCCTATTATAATTGCCATTCGTACTGTCATCAGGTATGTAACTTGAGAATAGAAATCGCTGCATCTTTTAGGCGCATCAATATTACATAGTTACATCCCGAGCTAATAAAAGGAAGGTAAAAAAAGAGCGGGCCAAGTACGCTACCCTGTGGGACACCAGAGGTCGGCACAAATGAGTTGGATTAGATCCCATCAATTACTACAGAACTTTTTCTGCCACCCAGGTATGACTTAATCCACTGCAGAAATATTGAATGAAAGCCTATATTAGAAGGTTTAGCTTTTAAAATTTTATGTGAAATCCTATCGAAAGCTTCTGAGAAATCCGTGTAGATTGTATCCACCTGATACCCATTTTAAAAAACAGTAAAGCAATCATCAGAGAAAACGGCGAGAGTAGTTAATGTAGATCTTCCTGTCACAAAACACAATTAAAAAACAATTTTTGTTTGATAATGCATTCAAGTAACGTCGACACCGTAGATAGTTTTGATATAGGTCTATAATTACTGATATCACTTTCATTGCCACTTTTAAAAGTCGGTGTGATTGATGTCAGTTTCCAATCATCAATCACTTTACCAGAGGGAAGAGATTTATTGAAAATTACTGTCAGAGGCTCAATTAACGATGGGCAATTTTTGAGCCCATCAATATCAGTCTTTGAAGACGCTCAAGACCAGGGAACCAATATCAAATGGAGAATTGGCATAACAAACATCCGAGAAATCAATATTTAGCAAATCGCCATTGTCAGAAACAAAGTTCGACGCAAAAAACTCAGCAAAGAGATTGGCTGCCGCCGAGAATGAGTCGTTAGTTTTATCATTATAAAAAAAGGACGTCGGAATATTTGAAATACGTTTTTTTCGATTTTATAAAACACCAATAGCTTTTTGGGTTTGTTTTGATATTCGCTCCATAGTTTCTAATATAGTTTCTATAGCGCGATTTATTCAACTTACTAAATTTATTCTTATAAATGAGAAATGATTCATACTACTGTGATTTACACGTAAGTTTAAACTTTTTAAAGAATTTACTTCTGAGGTTCTTTAAACGCTTGATCTCTCTCGAATACCAAGGGAGCTTATAGGATGGCTCAGTATGAATTGGAACATATTTTCTGCACAAGTCATAGAAAGTGTTTTTAAAGAGTTTAAAGGAATCAGCAACCTCATCTAATCCTGTAACATCATTCCATTTAATACCAGAGAAAACATTATTTAAGCGTTGAAAATTACAAAGACTATAATTAAAAGATATCTTTAAATTATCTACAGGAATATCAAAAAAACTAAAAAAATTCAAAATCCAGTATTAATGGCGAATGATGTAAATTGGTAGGTGAGGTAGCAGACTCAGGGTAAAATATCTTAAAATTAACATCGTTACTTACAAAAATAAGATCTAGAATGCGATTCAACTTATTACGAAAACCATTTATTTGGACTAGATCATTGGCCAAAAAGTTATCAACTAAGTATAACTCTACAGAACTACTTACATAAGTTGGAACTAAAAATAGATTATCATCTAAATAAGACCAGTTTAAATTATTAAATTATAGTTGCCTAATACACAAAGCTTGTGTTTTCCAACTACATTATGAAGTGCAACAATGTTGTCCACATGAGCCTTATAAATAAATTTATCACTACCAGGAGGAATGTAAGATGCAAAGGTATGAATAAAATCATAATTACTTTTAAGTCGCACACAAAGTTGATCGTATTATCATCATTAAGTTTTACTAACGCAGCTCGTAGCGTGCTCCGAGTGGTGATAAGAACACCGCCTCGCCTACTGCAGCCCGTTTTGATCGGATCTCGGTCTTTGCGAAAAACGTCAAACAGTTTTGAATCAAAATACTCAGCGTCATAAAATTGGGCATTGAGCCAAGTCTCAATAAGTACGTAAATGTCATATTCACACAGCGAGGTAAATACAGGCACATCATCAGATTTATTTCTTAGACCAGAAACATTTTGAAAATAAATTGTTAAACGTTTGTTATTTGAGTGGTTATTTGTAGATTTAACTAGGTTTCCTGTAATTGTTACACTCCTTTTTCGAAAAAAACTAAACGGGCGTACAGCCACATTCATTGGCCAAATATCTGACTTCAATAATTTCATACGACGATTCTGGTACACCTAGTTTAAAGTTAACTCTTGTCAGGGTTGAGACGAGCGGATCCTTTTTAACCAATTTATAACACATTAATCAGTTTTTAGGCACACCAGCATGATTAACTACATAACCTAATATATTATCTTCCGTGACAGTATTTGCAAAAGAAGACAGATGCAGCCATTTAGGTCGAATCGAAACATCTAAGTCCGCAATAGCGTTGGTACCAACAACAAGAATTTGCTTATTCTGTTTTTTTCTTTTCACCACAGAATCCCACTGTCCACTGTTTACCTTAGCAGCATCAAGAGAGATGTTGGAGATACTAGCAGCATTATCGGCAGAGAGCATGCGAATATCATGCGAAACAGACGGCGAAACAGAAGATCCGATTTCTACTGCTTGTGAGTATGATGTGAAAACGGGAGCATTAACTTTGATAGTAGAAGTAGGGCAAGAGTTAACACACGGCGTCATATTTGCACTCACTACATTTGTGACAGCAGCAGAAAGATTAAGGCAGTCTGCACACGGTTCGTATAGCTTTAGACGCGTATACAATTTTTTATGCAGCAACGATTCCTCTACGCCTCACGATCTGCACACGAAGCAACTTCAAAGCGTGAAAGGATCAGGAAAAAAAGGTTAAGAGATGCAAAATTATTATTTCTTTAATTAATTTTCAGTTATTTTTGCATTATTTGCACGGATTTTATTGTTTTATCATTTTTTTTTTAAATGCATGCACGCAATAGGAAAATTGTAAACATACTTCTTCTTTTTCTCTTTTCTAAGCGTACGTACGCCTAGCTACCAACACTGCTGTACGCCAAGCGATTTGCAGCTAGCTTGCTGTGACGAATTCGTGAAGCTGACGACTCGTATACAGCCCTCCATTTAAATGCGGCATCAAAGCGTACAACTTTCGTATGTAGCATCTAATACGCGTCCAAAGCTATACGACCCGTGTGCAGACTGCCTAACAGAAGACGAAGATGAGTGTGCAGCATTACTAAGAACTGCACGGCTTTTGGCAAGAGTAGGTGGGGCAGAATTATTAGTTCGTAGTATAGCTGGCTGGCACGAAGGCGTAGAGCACTGATGTGCAGAGAGAGCTTTTACTCAATACGCGCCTATACAAAATGTATGGCACGTTTAAAAGCGCTTTTCCCGCGGGAAAGGCGGTGCCCATCAGTGGCGTAGAGATAACACACGGCGTCAAAGTCGCATTCACAGTATTATTGACAGCAGTAGAAACAGAATCCCTGCAGGCAGTAGGTGGAGAGGAATTAACAGCAGAGCCAACCGTAACAGTTGAGGACGAAGGGAATAAAACCAATTCTATGTTGTTTACATTGGCTCGATTCAAGAATGGTGGAATACAAGATTGCGCCGATGGCAGCAGAATTCGTGAGAGTAATTTTGGCGTGACGTCATCGTAGAGTTGACAACTTAGAGCGGCAAATAAAACTCCTGTATAGTGATGTGCTGAATTTTCGGTACCCAATACTTCCTTTTCGGTACTCGATACCGATTCTTAATATTAAACCTTCGCCATCATATGCATTTCAAGTTTAGAAAAAATTTGCATTACAACATCATCTCATTTCATCTTCATCTTCATCTTCATCTTCATCTTCATCTTCATCTTCATCTTCATCTTCATCTTCATCTTCATCTTCATCTTCATCTTCATCTTCATCTTCATCTTCATCTTCATCTTCATCTTCATCTTCATCTTCATCTTCATCTTCATCTTCATCTTCATCTTCATCTTCATCTTCATCTTCATCTTCATCTTCAT
>NW_023458555.1:105086653-105091318 GCF_013731165.1 Rhagoletis pomonella | reverse complement strand
TTTTTTCTAGTGATCAGGTAGCATGAATTTGATGAAATGTCACAATTTTATTAAAAGTCAAATGGTTAACAACAACAACGAATGTCATTAAATGGAACTACCTTCTTTTTTGTATCATGAAAAAAACTATGTATATTTTTCACGTCAATCAAAAAAAAAAACATACAAAATTGTAAACTGGAATTTCGTTCACTAAATAAAAATGCAAACATTTCGTTAATTTATATAAGCTCAATATTATAAATACTGAAAAAAACGATTTGAATCTACATACATATCGTCACCTGAAATGCAAAATAACGTAACAACATCGCCACTGAAATGGAAAAAGTCGTGACTAATTTTTTTTTTATAAAACGATGTGGAGAGTTGTAATTTGATGAAATCCATCATAGCTATCAAAAAGAGCATTTTGAATTTTTTGTAAGTTACGACTTTTTACATTTCAGTGACGATGATGATACGTTATTTTGCATTCCAGTTGACGATATATTTAATTATAAGAAATAAAATTGTAATAACTAAATTGCAATATCCTAAACTACACAAAAAATTTTTACCTAAGACTTCCACAAAAAGAAATTTCATGAAGATTTCTTTTACTGTAAAATACCGTGAAAATTCAACCTAAAAATGTATAGTTAAGTATTTTTGAAAACAAAAAAAATTATTAAATATAAGAATAATTTAATTTTTCAACTTCAATTTAATTTAGCATATTACTAATTACGATTAAGTAAATTTTATATAAAGTAAATTTAGTTAGTTATGGAGTGTGGATTTTCAAATTGCTACGGACGAACGAATAAGGGGGAAAAGAAAATTCATATAACACGTTCATTCTTCCAAAGCAATTTGACATACTATGTGGCAAAAGATTTTACAAGTCTGATCACCTTGTAAAACTTCTTTTCCCATTGGCGGTTGGTGTAATGGCACCCCACGCGATATGGCAATATTTTAAAGGCACCACTTATGTTGTTATGTTTCCTTTTTCAATGTTGGCGACTGGTACTTTTAACATTTCGATGTCCTTCGAGATGCCAAGTTTCAGGCTATGCATCAGCATCTACTATTAGAAGTACTAGTAGCATCATACCTGCTGCAGAGATAATCTGCCCCCGTGAAAATGATACGCAGTTTTTTTTATGGCACAAGCATTTCTTCCCATATGTATGTTTTTTCTGCAAAGGAATTCGATTTTCATATTTGTTATTTATTTTTAAATTGATAAAATTATTTTTACTTACCATTAATTTAACTTTAAAAATCTTAACAACCTTTTAGTAGTTGTGTTAGCTACAACCGACATTTGTAAGAAAAGCAATTAATTTCGTTTTACTTTTGGATTTGGCAATTCAAAGGCAGATGTCGCTGCACGCTTAAATGCTTCAAAATTATCGAACTGGTAGGCACATACTAGTTAAAGAACTAGTATTTTTTCTAACTGGTTTGGATTTTCGCTGCAGGTCAGGGATGCCAACTCACTTTATCTTTCTCCCCGTTGGCCACCGCGAAATTCCCCGATTTTCGGTGAAATTTCCCGCACTGGTATAATTCTATTTAGAAAAAACTAAAATTTTTAATTCGATTGACGAATGTACATACAATATTTAAACTTAAATTTTTTCACAAATTTCTTATAAAATATATCTTATTGTATAACATACGCCAAATAAGTAAGTCAAAATTTAAAACTTTGGGCAAAACTTTTCAACTTTTTACTCTGAATTTTTAAAAGCCAATTTACTTTTAATATTATAATATGTGACTTTTGGTATTTTTTTTTTTGGCTGGGGCCTTTCGCACATTTTGTCCTCGGCTCACTTGAATTTAAATACAGATTAGAGATTAAACATATGGCTGTTTCCATTATGTCGGACGCGACATTCGTACGACGTTAGAGTTAATAAATCATACGGAAACGGAAGTCACTTATAAAACAAATTTGGCGTTGTGTAGGTTTTATACCGTCCTTTGGTTAACAAAAAAATAGGTGCGCTTGAAACACGGGTGTCTGGAAAATCGATGAAAAGGAGGTCATAACGGATGTGCCAAAAACACAAGTGGTTTCAGAGTACATGTAAAAATCCTTTCTTCAACATTCTTTAAATAAAGTCAAATTACGGACCATTACAACCAATTCGCTTTTTAATCCGTTGTTGGTTTTATTTTGAATTAAAATAAGATAACGGAAATGACATATCGGGCGTGACAGACTTTTATAATAATTTTTTGAGTTCTTCTCTCCGTTTCGCGTTTTCATAAACTTTTTTCGCCATCTGAATACGAAATTTAAAGTTATAATGCCGTTTTAACTCATTTACTTGCATTTTTGGTTTACATTTTTATGGAAACACCAATATATATGTATATATATATTATTATTTAATGTTAGCTAATTAAAATACTATAATTGAAAAAGTATATTAATAAATGGATAAATAATTTCGTTATTTAATATGTATATATAAATTAATATAAGTAAAATTAAAAAAACAACAACCTGGAGCAAATAGTTCATCTAAAATTTCGATCTATGTAGTTCGTTCGATCAATTCACTGACCTAGTGCATTGAACTAGCTAGTTCGTGAACTTCCGAACTCTACTGACAAGGCGAACTAAATTCGCCTTGATTGCTGACATCATCGTTTTATAATGTTGCTAATGCGAAAATGGCAAAGTTGCAATTGTGACTGAAAAATAAAACCTTACAAAAAGCATTCTGCACTGCGGTAAGTTATTTAGGGCCGATTTCATAATAAAATTAAAGAATGTTTTAAGATTTAAAGGATGCTTTATTTTGCTGATCGATTTCATAAAGTCACTTTAAAGATAAAGGTACCATTAAGGCTCTTTAGTTAAATATCCAAAATGGAAATTTAAATGACATAAAGGCCCCTTTTGTAAGAAAAAAGTATGTAATTTTCGTAGTATAATTACATATTTATGACAATCAGCTGATGCAATTTTGCCGAGATCAGCATTGCCAATTATTTTCATAAATAAATAAATAAATGACCCTTTTGTTATTATTCAATTGTTATTGTATTATGAAAACACTTCTTGTGTAAAGTACATTTAAATGACACTTTAACTATAAGGAACTTTAAGTGTTTCACTATGAAATTGGTCCTTAATGATTTAAAATTTAATAGTCAAAATTCCCCGCGAAAGGCAGCTCATTCCCCGATTCCCGGAAACGAGACAAATTCCCCGCAAATCGGGGAATTCCCCGCAAGTTGGCATCGCTGCTGCAGGGTATGTACATCATAATAATGTGACCAACCGTACTTCTTTCGGAAGTACAGTACTTCTTTATTAGCCGTTGTACTTCGTACTTCGAAGTACAGTCAAATGTACTTCTTTGCAGTGTTTTGTACTACCCAAGGCACATTGAACAGGTACTTTCAGTAGAGCAGCTGATTTGAATTTTTTTTTTGTCAAATTATTCGGTCTCTAAAATGTCAAATATTTTTAATTTCTTCTTCAGAAAAAACAGATAACAACGGAAAAAACCTGAAGTAAATAAAAAAAAACGTTCCTTTTAAGGTTTGGAACCACTTTCCGCCCACTCTATGGAATTTCTTTGCCAGATACAGCATATTATTTATTAAATACATCCGAATAGTTCTATAGTTAGAAAAAAGTAATTTTGTAGGCATTATTGTTTACCTCTAAATGCATTTGAAACTGCCATACCGTCAACAGCTTTTTTTGCGGCGTCCCTTTTCAGGAATGTTCGGAAACAACGATCAGTTTCTTCTTGATTGAACATTTCTTTTTCAATTCACAGACAAGATAAAAAAGACAAGAAAACAAAAATCACTTTGATTCCCTTCTCACTCCATATTCGGAGCGCTCCGAGAACACTCACTCGAGGTGCTCCGAAACCGCTTTTTCAAGGTGTTGCAGTGGGCGTTCTTTTTTACTCCTTATTCAGAGCGCTCCGCAGCGTTGTAAAATGTAAAACTTTACATTTTTTTCCATGCAAATATTTCAAAAGCGGTGTAATGATTTTTAAATCTGAAATGAAGCGAAATTAAATGTTCGTGCAAAGTTTCAGATCGAGCACTTAAATTTGATACATGACTTGTCGCTGGGCATAAGCGCCTTGTCTTAGAATAATAAATAGTATAGATTTTTAATTAATAAAATTTATTTGTTGAATAGCTACACTGCTACCCTTTCGGTATATTCTGCTTTTACCATTTTCTCATTACTTTCATACTATTTTTGGTTTTAAGTTGAGTTTGAAATAGTTGGTCACATTAATTATACATATACACATGCAAGAATGATAGAATACAAGATTGCGCCATCCTGGGCGTTGACATTTGTGTACCACAAGTAAACAAAGAATAGAGCGAAAAGAAGAACGAGTTGAAACTGCCAAAACAGTTCACTTTACAGCGAAAAACGTATTTTAATTTTGCTTAATGCGAAAATTTTGCATTTTTACCTAATCTATTAGAGAATATGTAACATTTTAGTGCACTCCATTGCCTTGCAATTGAGGCTGCTTCAGCAAACGTTTTAGTGCACTCCATTGCTTTGCAATTAAGGCTGCTGCAGAAAACTGCGGCAGCATCTCAGCGGGATTGATTAGTTGACTTGCTAATGGAGGCTGCTTGGAGCAGAAGCAAAATCATTGTGAGGAAATG
>NW_023458555.1:105080547-105086553 GCF_013731165.1 Rhagoletis pomonella | reverse complement strand
AATAAAATTGCGCTTAATTTTTTAACAGGTGGCAACCCTCCTTTAAAATATTTTCGACTGTAAGCCTTCTTAAAATTCTTTAGTTTGATATCC
This sequence comes from Rhagoletis pomonella, assembly GCF_013731165.1. Taxonomy (NCBI): domain Eukaryota; kingdom Metazoa; phylum Arthropoda; class Insecta; order Diptera; family Tephritidae; genus Rhagoletis; species Rhagoletis pomonella. The sequence goes on along the minus strand of NW_023458555.1, from coordinate 105,086,460 downwards.
ACAGAGCAATATTTAATTTACTTTATCAATTTAACTGAGTTAAAATTTAAAAATTGGTGGCAACCCTTCTCCAAAATATTTCCAACAGATATCTTTCTTAAACCTCTTTAATTTGATACCCATAATGTAATATTTCATTTATTTTATCGATGTACTTTTGTTAAATTTTCAAATATCGTAATAATTTATTTATTTATCAATATAATTGGGTTTAAACATTTTGAAATAGGTGGCAACCCTCCAATTTTTTGCGATATCATTGGTTCTGGTATTATATCCAACAACACAAAAAAAATTATTCAAATCGGTTCAGCCGTTCTCGAGTTTTGACGACCGTGACATACGAACACAAAAATATTATAAATATAGATGAGGCCATCAGGACCATAGGAGCCTATCTACAAAAAAATTGTTAGTAATATGAGAAAGAGGGATCTATACAAAATAAATGCGGTCTTTTACTACGTGATGCTACATTTTATTGTAAAAGGAAACTAAAAGGGCGTGAGTCGGGCTATTGCCGTTTCGATTCTGGTAATGCATTTTAAGGTGCACGTAAACTTTTTTTGATATGACAGTTAAGCTACTCTGGCGCTCAAGGCGTCATATAATAAATACAATTGACAAGAATTCATAGAATTGACAAAAAAAGTTACCTTAAATTTACCAAATAAAAAACAATGTTTTATTATACAATAAACTGCAAAAATAAAGCTCGTTTATTTGCCATAAATAAGGCATGGGTACAATAAATAGTTGTATTAAAAGAAAACTAAACAAATTCATTTTACATATGAGGCCATAAGGGCCATAGGAGCCTATCTACAAAAAAATTGTTAGTAATATGAGAAAGAGGGATCTATACAAAATATATGCGGTCTTTTACTACGTGATACTACATATTATTGTAAACGGAAACTAAAAGGGCGTGAGTCGGGCTATTGCCGTTTCGATTCTGGTAATGCATTTTAAGATGCACCTAACCTTTTTTTGCTATGACAGTTAAGCTACTCTGGCGCTCAAGGCCTCATATAATGAATACATTTACAAACATATGTATATAAATACATTTTTATTCAATCTGTGAATACGTACGTGTATAAAAAAGGATATAACAAAAATTTGTGAAACAAAACCAACACAAAAGTATTTTCGCAATGAACGCGTTTAAAAATACACTTTTCATAAAAACACGCTTTACGCTCTTGTCTTTTGAACGGGAACTTAGCCTCTGAACAAAGAAATCGACTTGCATATACCGACGCGCTAAAGAGCCAAATACACCGCACAAACTGCTGTTCAAACCTCCTTTTTTCACGTGGCCTCTGACGGAATTAGCAATTAACAGCAAGCATCTCTACACACTCAGCTACAGCCGCTTTATAAAGTTGTCTTTAAATGTTCAACTTGAGTCAATTTTCTTCGTCGTTTAATTTGGTTCTACACTTCACGGGTGCTTTTTCGTAATAAAGAAAAACCAAAAAACAGAAAAAATTGTGTGTTGCCGCTGACAGCAAGCACCTCTGCATGTTCAACTTGAATCACATTTCTTACAATCGGTAAACTGACCATGAAAAAACCAAACAATAACTCGATTGAAAAAACGATTACACTTTTGGCTCAGTGTATATACATATGACTCAAAGATCTGTCAATAAGTATTGAAGTGTGGCATATTTCGTGATATATATTCACGGCTCGGCATTTCGCGTTGAATTTCGAACAAATTAGATCACCATACATATAATAAAAAGTATAGATGATTTTCAATGAAATAACATAAAATTTTGATAAGATTTCCAGGCATCATCTATTGGACTTTAAACCTCTCATCACAAAAACATGTAAATACTGTGATAAATATTGAAAATGCGCGATCCATCACTATTTTGAAATCCATCAATATGGATCACGATCCAAATATCACAATAAATATTCAACGTGAGACAGGCGTAGACAGCCCAGCGATAATCTTCTTTGATATGTTGTTAGTGATTTTTGCTGAGCGCTGTGTTGCCTGATCAATGCAATTGTTTCTAGTAGTGTTGTCACCGCTACACGCAACTAACCACAGGACAATTTTTCAAATTAATCCAACTTTTTTAGTCTGACTTTATACACGGCAAACTTACCAAAAGTTACCAAAATAAAAAAAAGTTGCCAAGTTACCAAGCGCTCAAAAAGTTACCTATTTTCGTCACAAGTGACCAAATGTGGCAACCGTGGTTGTCAAGCGCTCTTATGTAGGTATGGCACTCAGTACGGCAATCATACCAACTACGAGTACATATGTATGTATACTTGAAAATAGATAATTGCGTCTCGGTCAAGCTGTTTATAGAACTTTTCTTTCTCAACTTTTTCAACTCAAACCGACCGCCGTGCTTATTCATACCAAAATTAATTTCGCGGAACCCCGGTGACTTTTCTACGGAACCCTTGGATTTCGCGGAACCCACTTTAAGAAGCTTTGGTCTACTTTATTGCATTAATTTTCGAGCGCTTTAATGCACACTTTTTATGTAAGTACATACATACATCCATACATACGTATGCATGTACATCGATAAAAGGCGAAAATATCGTGCTCCATTCAAAACGTATTATTATTATTACCTTACTTTTATTAGCTCGGGATGTAACCATGTAATATTGATGCGCCTAAAAGATGCAGCGATTTCTATTCTCAAGTTACATACCTGATGACAGTACGAATGGCTATTATAATAGGGAGGTTTCAGTTTTCTAAACTATAATTTTTTTTTACTGGAATCATAAGCAGCTTTTTATTGCCTAATATTTTAAATGATTCTTGAAATAAAAGGAAAAAATGGACAGGCTTGAATTACACCCTATGATTGTAAAAAAAAATATACACTAAAAACTCACCACAGAAAACCGGCTGCAAATTTTTTTTAATCAACGAGAATTTTTAGCTGCACATTGTTGGTTAAACTAAAATTGCATGGACTATAAAACTGCATATCCAAAATTGTTCTAAAAATTCGTAGTAAAAAGTTCGATATTTAGCTTCAATCCTTGATTTTTATGGGTTTGGTTAAAGCGCAAACAATATTCTTGTACAAAAAAAAACTCCAAACAAATTTTTACTTGAAAATCATTGTGAATATTAAAAAAAAACACCAAGCGGCTTTTGAGTCACCGTATTTGTCTATAATAACTCCAGTTGAAGTTTTTTCAAATGACGATGATGTTGCTTTTAGTTTCATCACTTTCGCTTTTGGTTAAGGAAATCCGAGAAGATGCAGTTAATATCATCTCAAATGCCATATCATTAGTTAAATAAAAAGTTCCTTAAAAACCAATTTTAATTTTTATTAATATAACTAAAATATTAGAACAAAACTTTAGTTTTATTAAAATATCTAAAAAAGTTATTGGTAAATATTTCTCAGGTTTTGGTAGATTTTTTTCATGTGGATGGTAAGTATTTTTTTCGTCAGTTGTAACCCTGACTGCAACTGTCAAACCAACGACTGCCAGAAGCACTGCGCATTTTGTCGTCGATCAGTTTCTGCTTGTGCTTCGACTGTGACTGTCGTCTTGTCTCATAGGCGTAAGCACAAGCAATAAGTAATTTTTAGCAGTTGCAATAAGTCGAAGCAGTGAAAGCAAACATTTTATGGCTTTTATAAACACTTATTTTGTTTGTGTATTGCGGTGATTGCTAGCGCAAATGACACTTTGTACCAAGGCGCATACATAAAGGGTGAACACACCAAAACTGCGACACTTTGGGAAGCTTATAACTTACCCAAAACGATTTCAATATTTTAAAATTCAAATACCATAAGTTGACCAAGACCTTAGATGAACGTAGAAGAAATTGCATTTGAATTTGATTCCTAGTTGAAACGAGACAAACCATTTTGCACGAGTTTATAAATGATCCGGCCTTAAGTACACGTAAAATTGCTAAAAAATTAAAGAGTGCACTATTCGACAGTTTGCAGGGTTTTAATCGGTACAGATAAGGCCTGACAGTTACGAGAAAACCAGGGAGCGGGGGTTAGCATGGTCAAAGTGATAAAAACAGTGCTCGGAAGGTCCTCAGTGCGTTTTCGCGAGATCCGAAGATTTTGTCGCGTTATGTTGCAAAATCCGTACGGGATCGCAGTTTTTCGTACAAAAGGTAAAGCGGAAAGCTTCATTGAGATGTTCTACAGCTCAAACAGCACCAGACCGAGGCGCAAAGTAGAATGTTACAGCGAAATCCCGCATTCGGAAGTTGTATGAATTCTAAATTAAAAAATACAACTGCATTGTTATGGACTGCGAAACCTACTGCTATAAGAATTCAAAATATATTGCAGGTCAAGATTTTTATACTGCTACAAGTCGTCAAGAAGCCCCTGAAAGTTGTAAGCTGAAAATGAAGTCCAAATTTCCAAAAACCACATGGTTTGGCAAGCTATTTGTTCCTGCGGCCGTAAGAGCTGCCCTTTTTTCCCATCCGGGACAATGAATGATCAAGTTTATCGGGATGAGTGCCTCAAAAGGCGTCTTCTGTCATTTATCAACAGATAAGGAGTAGGCCATCGTTCTAGGCGGACATGGCAACCTGCCACTATGCCAAGGACACATTGCCGTGGTATAATGCAAATAACATCAATTTTGTACCTCACGACTGCAATCCATCCAATAGCCCAGAGCCACGTCCTATTGGGGAATATGGGTCAATTGTCAAAGGAATCTTGAAGAAAACAGGTGAAAGAGTGAAAATTATTGAAGAGTGCAAAACAAAGTAGTTGTGCGCATCGCGTAATGTCGATGATGCAGTCGTGCAGAACATGATGGCGCATGTGCGATGAAAATACCGATCACTTGCATATGGAGCAAATAATAACTAATATTTTGACATTTTAATAACATCTAAACTTCCAAGTTATATAATACAAAAACAAATAATTTCAAAGCCTTCTAGTTTGTTTCTGGTAGTAATTTCTAAGTGTCGCAGTTTTGGTGTGTTCACCCTTTATAAGATGGTATCGATTGAACAAATACAACAATTATCTTAGTATTTATAGTAATTATACAAGTATTTTGTTTTGGTTTTAGCGGGCCATTGTCAAATTTCAGCTATTCTTCCCCGAATGAAAAAGGGCGACAGAAAATACAAACACTCTCACGTGATACAACTGATACTCACAGCTGATGAAACAACACCACCTTATATAAATTCGCTTTGCTTTTTACAGTATTTTCATTGTACTCTTTACACTATAGTTTTTTTTCCACAGTGCACAATGCTTTTGTGCATAGCTGTTTCTAGATTTTCTGTATTCGCTGATACTCAACTTCAAAGACAACGACAATCAATGCACGCGTTTGAGACGAAGGCAATGTTCTATACTATTGAATCTATCAAATAAAACACCTCTTTGAGGTAAAATTTTCGGGTGACGAAAGCTAAACTAGAAACACAAAATTTATGATATCAATTTCGTGACGAAAATTATACGCACTTTTTAACTGCCTTTGAAACGTACGAAATATAAGCTATATACCAGATGAAAGCTAAGGTTTTGGGCTAGATTTTTGGAAACTTAGAATAAAATCGACTGACCAGTTTTTGAGAAAATGCCCAAAATGTATATTTTCAGCAGCCCGATTTTTAGTTTTCAGGCGATAACGTTATGACACATTTATATTTTATAAACACAAAAGATAGCGCTAGATAGCTTGGTTGAAGGCTCTTCTACTGATATCCACATCAATGAAATGGACTGAGTAGTGCGGCCTCAGTTGTAGTTTAAAAAATTGCCCTTTTTCGAATTTCAGGCAGCAGCCACGCCCACAAAGGCATACGATTCTAAACATCCTGAAACAAAACCTTCTTAGTTTTTTTTATAACGGGTGATTTTTTAAGAGCTTGATACCTTTTTTTTTAAA
>NW_023458555.1:105077943-105080447 GCF_013731165.1 Rhagoletis pomonella | reverse complement strand
GACTAGAGTCTATAACAAGGGCTATATCTATCAATATTTTTTGTGAACCATGGATTCACGTGAAATAAAATATACATGAGTCGTTTGAAGAGAAATTTATTCATTTATTGATAAAATATGCTCAAATTGGCGACCTTCTACTCTAATACAAGCTCGGCACCTTTTAAGAAAAGACGCTTTTAGAGATCTTAAACTCAATTGGGCTATCTCAGCAGCAGCTCCATTTATTTGTTCCCGCAAATGCTCTTCGTTTTGAATTGTTTTTGAATAAATTTTGCCATTAAGACAGCCCCAGTAGAAAAAATCTAATGGATTCAGGTCTGGCGATCTAGCGGGCCACGTGATTGGCCCGTATCGTTCAATCCATCGGCGAGGATAAGTTTCGTCTAAATGAGCTCTTACTTCACGCCCGTAGTGAGCAGGGCACCCGTCATTTTGCAGCCATAGTCTTCGCCGCAGGTTTAAGGGTACATCTTCCAAAAGAGTTGGAAGCCGTTCCTGAAGGAACTCTAAATAACTGTGAGAGTTGAGCGTTGGCGGCAGTTCCACAGGTCCCAATATCTGACAATTAAAAATACCGCACCATAAATTTATTTTGTACCGGTACTGCGAACGATCTTCTCTCATTTCGTGAGGATTGTCTATCTGCCAACTGTCAAGGTTATGTAAATTAAAATAACCATCACGTTTGCATGATGATTCATCGCTCCAAATTATTTTATTAAAAAAGTTGGGGTCTGATTCATGCATTCGCAACATTTCACGGCAAAATCTAACTCTCGACAGGTAATCTCTTTCTTGTAGAGCCTGAACACGTTGAGTGTGGTATGGATGAAATCGATGGTCTTGTAAAGCTTTGTGAACTGTAGTTTTTGGTATTCCCGTCCGTCTTTCCATCATTCTCACTGAAGTCGATGGACCTAGTTCCACTTCCTCTAACACAGCTTCAACATCTACCGTTGAAGGACGTCCTGTTTCGCCGCCACGCCTTCCAGGTATGCGACCTTAAAAAAGTGAAAAATGATAGTTAACCAGCAAGAAAACAAGAAAGGTGTAAAAATCACTTACCTTCATATATTTCTCTATGGGTCCGGGCGAATACTTCACGACCCGGATGTCGACGATTGGGGTATCGCTCTGCATAGAGTCTTTGAGCAGCTCTGGCATTACAGCAAGCTTCACCGTAAATTAGGTGAATATCCGCATATTCATGCGACGTATACAGCGTGTTCTCTGTCATAGTATTAATAACACAATGTTCGAAGGGTCCAATTTCACAAATCCACTTTCACTAATTCCGGTAAGTAACACAGAATAATGTCAGGAGCAGGTCATAATGTACCTTTGTACTATTTAGCATGTCATTTGACGGTAACAAGAGCAAATTCAATTTAAATCTATTAAATACATTCTAGCGTGTCTCAGTCCTTTACCCACAAAAGCGGCTATAACTTTTTTCTATTCAAAACAGTAAGTGTGGCACCTTTCTGAAATCTGTATTAAATGAGCAATTTTTTTATATAATGTAAAGTTATAGCTCAGTACATTTTTTTTTTCACCCGAGATAGTCAAATTTGGGGAAGAAAATATCAAAAAGTTAAAAATCCAGAAATAGTCCTAATTTTATGATGGTTCCTTAATATATTTTAACTACATTGCATTTGAGTATGGAGAGGCAACTATCTGGAAGTATTTTACATAAAAAATTTACTAAGTATTGCCCGGTTTGTTGTTGCAGTTAAAGAAAACAAATGAAAATGCACGATTTTTTTTAAATTCGAAAAAATTTAAATATTTCAAAAACGGTGACACTTTTACCTGAAAATTTTTTGTTTATCAGGGAGCTCACCCCCACGCCTACCTTCCCCTAAAGTTTGGCACGTTACTTCTGGGACACCCTGTATACACACTGAATCAAATATATAATTTAAATAATCAATTTTCGATTGATTCAAACTTCTTGCATTCAAATGGCAAACTTGAAAACCAGGGTGGAAATCACTTAACAAATTCAACAATATTTTCAAATTCAAATCGTAAGAGCCAACAGCAGAATGTCATGAGATGATGGAAAATATATGCACTTCAAATTGACAGCACAAAGATAAATAAAAGAAACAAAGACTGTATAGAGCGCTGAAATAGCTTATTGCTACTTGCTTAATATCTAACCTATTTACTGGAGTAGAAACATAAACAAAAGATAAAAGCATGATAATTACATAGAACATAGCTAATCATTTTTCTAAGGTGCTATTAAGAGAATCCACGTCGACTCTAGTGCTCACTAATTTCAGCTCTTCATTTGGCTTTAACCGTATGTAAATTTTCCCACGGATGGAGAACGCTGATGTCTATAACTTCTTCCTCTTAAGCTCAGAAGCATATGACAGAGAGAGCTGACTTCGATCACGCACGGAGTATAGCTTCACAACAATGGGCGCATGGTTGTTGGATTTTTGCATTCTGCCTTTTATACTTCTCATTCGAAATACATCACGCAG
>NW_023458555.1:105077304-105077933 GCF_013731165.1 Rhagoletis pomonella | reverse complement strand
AATCTTTCTCTCGAAAACTCCAAGAGCCGCCTCATCAGATGCTTTCAGTGTTTGTTTTATCTCCAATAATTGAGGAGTTAGATGCAATAAGGGCGCTTCTGTTAAAACTGCTTTCTGAGATATTGGCGTTAAAGTTTTTGATGTGTTATAACTCTCTGGTTGATGTAGTATATAAAAAGTAGTATTGTTGTAGTATTGAAAAAAATGTTCTACTGCGGAATTTTTATTTTTTTTATTTTTTTTTTTTTAAATATTCAGTGGCCCAAATTATGCAAAAAAATCTCCTTTTAAAAATGTAATTTCCATTTCGTAAAATAGTGTTTTTATACTAGTAGTATTTAGTTCCTTCAAACGATGTATTTCAGTGGGCATACAACATAAAAATTTTGTACAAAATTCCTTAGGCGCCGAATGCCGCAGCCGCCGCCGCCGCGCCGTTATTTTCGTAACTCGGCGGAACTAGCAGACCCGGCGAACATCGTCCCGCCCAAAATTAATTTTTTTGTTGAAACATTTGGTCCAACATTTTCGCCAGCAATTCACGTTCACGTTTGGTTTTGTGGTCGACAGGCGTATCCTCCACTGCCGTCTTAAATAACCTGACGAAAGCGTTACACCGGGAAGAAGTC
>NW_023458555.1:105072522-105077294 GCF_013731165.1 Rhagoletis pomonella | reverse complement strand
GAAGAGAAGTTGCCTTTATGCCGAGATGTCTGAATTTGGTATCCCCGCGAAACTAATACGGCTGTGTAAAATGACGTTGAGCAATACCACCAGCTCCGTCAGAATAGGGAAGGACCTCTCCGAGCCGTTTGATACCAAACGAGGTTTCAGACAAGGGGACCCCCTTTCGTGTGATTTCTTTAATCTTATGTTGGAGAAGATAATAAGAGCCGCAGAACTGAACCGCTCAGGCACAATACTTTATAAGAGCGTACAATTGCTGGCGTATGCCGACGACATCGATATTATCGGTAAAAACAAGGGCTACGTCTGTTCTGCCTTCTCGGGATTGGATAGAGAAGCAAAGCGAATGGGTCTGGTGGTGAACGAGGACAAAACGAAGTATCTCCTGTCAGCACACAAACAGTCAGAGCATACGCGTCTTGGCACCCACGTCACTGTTGACAGTTACAAGTTTGAAAAAGTAGACGACTTCGTTTATTTGGGAACCAGCATTAACACCAATAATAATGTCAGCCTTGAAATCCAACGGAGAATCACTCTTGCCAACAAGTGCTACTTTGGGCTGAGTAGGCAATTGAGAAGTAAAGTCCTCTCTCGTCGTACAAAGATCACACTCTATAAGTCACTCATCATGCCTGTGCTGGTGTATGGCGCGGAAGCATGGACAATGAAAGCATCTGATGAGGCGGCTCTTGGAGTTTTCGAGAGAAAGATTCTGCGAAAGATTTACGGACCTTTACGCGTTGGTGATGGCGAATATCGCAGACGATTTAACGATGAGCTGTATGAGCTTTACAACGATATAGACATAGTGCAGCGAATTAAAATTCAGCGGCTCCGCTGGCTTGGCCATGTCGTTCGGATGGACAGAAACGCTCCTGCTCTGAAAATATTCAACGCGGGCCGCGATGCTGGGAACAGAGGAAGAGGAAGGCCTCCTCTGCGTTGGAAAGACCAGGTGGAGAAGGACTTGGCTTCACTTGGCATTTTCAATTGGCGTCAGTTAGCACAGAAGAGAAATGACTGGCGTGCTGTTTTGGACTCGGCCAAAATCGCTTAGGCGGTTACAGCGCCAAATAAGAAGAAGAAGAAGACTTCAAACTTGCGGGTGTTTCTTGGGATCTCATAGATGGTATTCTAGTACCAAATTCCTCTCGTGATCTCTTCAATCAATTTTTGAACGATCTTTCAGACCTTAGTCTTTACCAGATCAACTCTATTAGTAATAACATGGGTAAATGTCTGGATTTAGTTTTTGTGGACGACGTTTCCAACATCACAATAGCCCCTAGCTATGCTTAGATTAGCCCTGTTGATTCTCACCACCCACCACTAGAATTGTCCTTGATAAATTCACGCAACTACCAGTAAAAAATCAAGAGCGGAGCGTTACCATTTAAAACAGCAGATTATAGAAAACTTAGGTTAGATATATCGAAGATAACTTGGCCCCAGTATGATGGGAATGCTGAAGATAGTGCCTTACATTTTAGCAATTCCTTACGCCATATTTTCAGTAAAATCATTCCTCTTGTTAAGGAAGCTAACGTAACGTCTAACGCTCAGTGGTTTACTGGCGAATTAAAACGCTTAAAAAATCAAAAATCCAAAGCATTTAAGCTTTTTAAAAAATCTGGCCTGTCTTCTCACTACTCCGCGTACTCCACTCTTAGGCATAAATACAATGTATTGAACAAAAAGTGTTACAATAATTATATTAACAGGGTTCGACTCAATATAGTTTCTAATCCCAAATCGTTTTACGCCTTTGTGAACACAAAGCGTAAGATTAACGGTTATCCCTCAACATTGAAGTTAAATGACTTAGTCTCCAGTGACGAAAATATTATTGCCGATATGTTTGCTGGTTTCTTCGAGTCAAACTACTCTGCCAGTTCTACATCTTCCCAACTAAATTCGAATCTATCTAGCTACCCATTCTTTCTGCCATCATTTGATTGCATCCGACTTCCATCGATATCTGCTGCGGACGTCCTCATTCATTTGAATTGTTTGAAAATTTCATATACAGCTGGCCCAGACGGTATACCCACAAGTGTTCTTAAAAGTTGTGCAGAGTATTTGTATAAGCCTCTGACAAATATTTTTAATGCTTCCCTAAAACAAGGTGTCTTCCCATCTTCCTGGGAGGATTCGTTTATCTTGACACTTTATAAAAATGGAAGTAGGACTAACATCGTAAACTATAGAGCAATTGCGAAACATTGTGCTATTCCCAAAGTTTTTGAGGCAATCGTTACGGAAGAACTATCTCACTCTATTACTACTGCTATTGATCTATCGCAACATGGTTTTTGCAAAGGTAAATCAACTGTATCCAATCTTCTTGAATTCACTACTTATGTGTCTAATGGGTTTAAAAACAATCTTCGAACGGACGTGATTTACACTGATTTCAGCAAGGCATTTGATAAAGTATCTCATTCAACCCTTATATATAAACTTGATCGAATTGGTTTCCCTCCTATTCTTCTCAGCTGGCTTTCTTCTTACTTATTGGATAGGAAACAAAGAGTAATTTTTAAAAATTGTATCTCCCGGCTAATACATGTCACGTCCAGCGTACCTCAGGGCAGCCATCTTGGTCCCGTCTTGATTATTTTATTTATAAATGACCTTCCTAAGGTGTTGAATTACTCGAAATGCTTAATGTACGCTGATGATGTTAAGCTCTTTAAGTACATTAGTACTGCAGAAGATAGGGAGCATTTGCCGCCGACCTAACCTGCACTTTTGAGTGGTGTGAAGCAAATTCCATGTCACTCAATTTGAAAAAGTGTAAATTCATGACCTTCTCTAGAAAATCGTTCTACCCAAATTCGTATATGATATCTGACCACAATGTTGAGCAAGTGACCAATTTCATTGACCTACGTGTAACTATGGATCCGAAACTAGAATTCAAGTCTCACATAAATTCCTGCGTGATTAGGGCTAGAGGATTGTTGGCTTTTCTTAAGCGCTGGGCCAAGGAGTTCAACGATCCTTATGTCACTAAAGTTCTCTTTACCTCTCTAGTTAGACCGATTTTGGAGTATGCATCTATAGTATGGAATCCTAGTTATCAAATTCATAGTGACAGGCACGAATCAGTGCAGAAGCAGTTCCTGTTATTTGCCCTCAAAAATTTATGTTGGCACTCGTCTAAAAATCTCCCACCCTACAAGGATCGCATGAAGCTTATAGATTTGCCGACGCTTCAGAGTCGTAGAGAGATGCTTGGTGTTCTTTTTATACCCGAGCGCACTTGTGCACAAGGGTATATTAATTTTGTTCACATAACGGTTGTTTCTAACAGCCAAAACGAATCGAGATAGATATAGACAAATGTATACATAAATGCTCAGAATGAATAGAGAAATCGATTAAGCCATGTCTGTCTGTCCGTCCGTCTGTCCGTCTGTCCGTCCGTCCGTGTACACGATAACTCGAGCAAAAATTGAGATATCTCAACGAAATTTGGTATGTAGATTTCCGCTAATCCAAGGTAGGTTGGTATTGAAAATGGGCGAAATCGGACTGTAACCACGCCTACTTCCCATATAACGGTAATTTCCAGAAATACGCGAACTGCGATATTTTAGTAACTACTGAAGATAATTCACTCAAAATTGATATTTACAATAATTTTCAGACGAATATAGGAATATTATAAACTTTTGGAAAATGGGCGTAGCCACGCCCACTTATGGTTACATGTGTATATCTTGGTAACCGCTGCACCAATTTCTTCCAAACTTGGCACAGTGTTGGCCTTGGTACAGCATACTAAATGGCCGAAATCTTTAAAATCGGACCATAACCACGCCTACATCCCATATAACGGTAATTTAGAGAAATACAAAATCTTCGATAAATCAGTAAATATTAAAGCTAATTTATTCAAAATTGATGATTGCAAACAATTCTTTACCAAGAAATACGTTTATGGTAAAATTTTGGAATTATGATCACATATATGTATATCGGTAACCGTTCTACCAATTTGTACCAAACTCGATATTTTTATTGTGCTTGTCACATAAAAGCAAAATGTTGAAAATTATTGATATGGGACTAAAATTACGGCCGCTTTTCATATAACGGTAAATTTCAGAAATGCTTGAAACTGCAATATTTCGAAATTTAAGGACGCTAATTTACAAAAAATTGATACGGTTGATTTCGGAAAGGTGAAGAAACATATATTTAATACTTGCGCCGGGTATTTAATGTTCGGCTCCACCCGAACTTAGACTTTCTTACTTCTTTTAATTAAATTAATGAACGGGGTGGTCATTAGTCCCTTTTTACTGAGTGAGATAAATTTTGGTATTCCTACAAGACCCGCGAGACATTTTAAACCTATTGTGTTGAGTATTTGTAAATCAAACTTTGCAATGCATGATGCTTTTCGGTGTTTATGCCAAGATTTTAACAAGCAGTATGATTGCTTCGACACATCTGAATCGCTTTTTGTAATAAAGAAAACTTTGCTCAACAAGTTAACTAAATAAACTAAAATCTGTTACCGTGAACGAAAAAATTACACAATATCTATGAGTTCTTAGTACAATTTTAACGGCTTCGTATATTTCCGCGACCGCGTAGGACAATACGAGCAGGGGCCGGAAACTCGGCCTTTCCGACCTCGCCCAACAGTTCGTCTATAGCGCGGAGCGGAAACTTGGACTTTCCGCCTGCCTCACTTGCAAAGTAATGACTACGGGAACATGGATCGGAAGCTCGGCCTTTCCGACCATGATCAA
>NW_023458555.1:105068502-105072422 GCF_013731165.1 Rhagoletis pomonella | reverse complement strand
ATCTTTTTATCTCAATTGTCTGTAATGAAAACATTTTTCTGTAGACTAAATAAATAAATAAATAAATATGAGGGGACGTTTTTCAAAAAGGTCTTTAAGAAACTATTTTTATTCATAAAAAACTCCATTTTTGGAGGTATTTTCAAATCGGTTCAACTCACGTAAATCTTAATATTTCTCCAAAATATTTTAATGGACGTCTTAAAATATAATAGATATAGAATAGAAATCCCGGCGGAAAGACGGCAACTTTTTTTCGTGATGCAGTCTAATGTACACAAATCGACATTTCAAACTTTGTACAAAAATTAAAAAAAAAAATCAGCAATAAACTTTTAATTCAGAATTTTTAGAAATTCCAAGTTAACGATTTAACGCATTTTTTCGATAGACAGTGAATGAAAATATATCACACCGTCAGCAAAAAAATTATCGAAGATCAAGGGCATTTTGCAGAAACTGGCCCGTTTATTTATTGGAAAATAAAGCTGCAAACTTAGAATATTCTAAAAAAATTGTGAATTAAAAGTTTGTTGTTGCGAAGACTTACTTTTAGTGCTGGGCATTCACAATAGGATTCTGCGTTTTGTCAAGCCCACCACTTTTATCATTTTGGGCAAATAATACCGATTATATCTGCTTTTTATTTTTTTAAGACAAAAATAAAAGTTAAAATTTGCCTTTTATTTTTTTGAGCAGAAAATAATCGGTAATTATTGCCTTTTAATTTTTCAGGCAAAAATAAAAGTCAAAGTTCCTAATCAAGTATTCCAGATTTGTGAATACTCAAATTTAATAGTTTTAAAGCTCCTATCTGGATTCTGGGTGAGATCAAATCTAAATATGTATGCACTATGTATAAATACAATACATGAAGGCATTTTTTGTTAACGGCATCAGATCTGCACCGATTATTATTTTCAAAACTAAGGTTCCGAATTAAAGGATTTGGCCTCCAAATATACAACAAGGTATGCGATTTTTGAAAAGGATTGCCACCTTTTTTTAAATTGCAAAACCTGCACCGCTTGTCGTATTAAAAAAATAGGTGTAAAATTAAAGGCCTCTAGAAGTGCAAGAAAGTTTAATTTTTTTGAATAGGGTTGCCACGCGATTAAAAAATCACAAAACTTACGCCGTACAAGGAAGAACGTATTATTTTTTTAAGGGTTGCCGGCTGTTAAAAATCATTGTTTTTGTGCAGAGCACCAGATTTACACCGTTCTCTCGATTATAAAATGAGGTGCCGAGTGAAAGGTATGCATCCAGAGATGTGCTTTGGGTTTAATTATAAATCTATTGCTTTAAATATGATACGATGATGAATATCAGTAAAATATCGCAATATGGGCACAAAGCGTAAGGGTTTTTAAACTAAATTAATATATTCGTGCTTTTAAGAGTTGCCACCTAATAAAAAATATATAGCTATGAACGGTAAGTAACGTATTAAGGATATTCGATATTGGTATCAAACGACAGCTAGTTAAATGGTCTTTGTATAAATGTATGCGAATTTTCGAGAGTTGTCATCTAGTTAACAACTCTTAACCAGCTTTCGATTGATAGCAATATCGAATGCCCTTAATACATCATAATAAGTAGCAACTCTATTAAAAACACCAACATATTAATTTATTTTCAAACCCATATTGTGATATTTTACTATCATATTTTAAACAATGCATTTTTAATTAGGCGGGACTCCTTACAAAAAAAAAACAAATCACGTCTATAGGTGAACACCTTTAATTTGACACCTCATTTTAAAACTCGAGAGTACGGTGTAAATCTGATGCTCTGCACGAAAAAATTGTAACAGGTGGCAACCCTTTTTAAAAAAAATTAGATGTTCTTCCTTGCAGATCTCAAGATCAAAGAGCCGTTTATATGGCATATTATATATATTTTTTTTAATTGCGCGAACAGTGTAAGTCTTATGATTTTTTAAGTAGGTGGCAACCCTATTGAAAGGGCAAATCTTTCACAAAAAGTCATACCTTGCTGTGCATTTAGAGGCCAAGCCCTTTAATTTGGAAACTCAGTTTTGAAAATCGAATGATCTGTGCAGATCTGATGCCGTTAACAAAAGATGCCTTCATATATTGTATTTATACATAGTACATACTAGGGATGTTGCGAATGTGGAATTTTAGACATCCGCGCATGCGAATATCTAAAAGCTAACATCCGCGGATGCGGATGCGAATACGGATGTCAAGTATTTTGAAGAAACAATTAGAATCTAGCATAATGGCGAAATCGTTGTTTAAACAGCGCTTACAAAGCCAAACCAGATGTGTCAGGTTTTTCTAAAGCTTGTTAAAAATGTTCTCCATTGTCATTCCTTTGGCTGTTTCAGAATTTGGGGAATCTGTAACTTCATCAGCGTTTTTCGATTTCAGTTTTTGTAGTTCATTTTTAATACGTTCTTCTGCGACCAAATAGGTGGATATGGAAAATAAATTATTGTTTTCCTAGAATCAAAATTTTGAACAAAATTCTGTTTTCAAAGTCGTGGCTGTCAGCGGACTCGGATAAGAATATTTTTATTTTTTTTTAAAACACCCCTTTTTTAAAAGCATTTGAATCTCAGATAGTTACGTATTTCTTATCTTATGAAAGGTCAGACCTATAGTTTTTTAATTATATGAGCATCGCTCCTCTTTATAGCCAGACGTTGATCATTTCTGCTGGAAATCCCTATTGAAGGAGCTTACTCTTTGACCTTAAATAGCAAAGAAGGGACAGTATATATCCATCCGAAAAAAATATTGCCCGACAAGTAAACAAAATTACTGTTCTTTAATTTTTTGCTAAAAATAAATTCCCCAAAGAGCCCCATTTGAAATTATTGAAATGAATATATGTAACATCAAAAGCAAATCACGAAAATTTGGTTAAGAATTACAGTGCACACTTTCTTCTTTTGTGTCTAGTAGTTTTTTTAAGATTGGTCCAAAAAAACATATTAAAGAAAGAAACCAATGCAGGTATTGAAAGAAGAGGAAACAAAAAATATTGTTAAAAAGGCTAGGTTCCCTTTTACGTACGTCAAAGGTCAAGTAGAAGTTGGAACTTGCATGACTGCCCATTGATAGCTCAGTTATATAGCTTAAGAAATAATAAGTTTAAATACATTTTTATCCAAGTTGATAAATATGTCCAGTTTTGTTACACAAATACTCCCACGACCACAGGCAAAAATATTGGCTACAATTTGTCATTTTGTTTGCCATATATACGTTTTATCGGTGCACTTGCACAACATTCGCATTCGCCAAAGCTCCGCATTGATTATTGCGAATGCGAAAGCGAATGCGAATGTTAAAATTAATGCGGAAGCTCCGCAGTTGCGAATGCGAATGCGAATATTCGCAACAACCCTGGTACATATATATTTAGATTTGATCTAACCATGATATTTGTGTATTAGGGAGTTATTAGAATCCAGATAGGAGCTTTAAAACTATTAAATTCGAGTATACATAGCTTTGGAATACGTGATTTTTAACTTTGACTTTTATTTTTGCCTGAAAAAATAAAAGGCAACAATTGCAATTCTGCTCAACAAAATAAAAGGCAAATTTTAACTTTAATAAAAAGCAGATATAATCGGTATTATTTTCCCAAAATGATAAAAGTCAGATTTTTAAAGGCATGGAGGAATCACAATCTACAATGGGAGATGAGTCTATTGGTACCTTTGAAAAAGTTATAGCGTAATTTTTTTACTATGCCTTTTTGATGTCAAAATTTTTAAAATAACTTTTATTTTCAGTCTCTGATTCTTATAATAAATTTGAATTATTGCTCGTTTTCATTTCGGCCAACGGCGCAAATGTATTATAAAACAAGCGCATACTCATAGAGAACAAGTAAGAGCAGCGCTGTCTTCGGCTATGCCGAAGGCTTCATAC
>NW_023458555.1:105064671-105068402 GCF_013731165.1 Rhagoletis pomonella | reverse complement strand
TACTTTAATTCCTGAAAGTTTGAAAAAATTAAATGAAGGTACGTACAGACGCCACATACATACCAAAGCATCCCGTAGTGGAGACACGAACCAAAACACAATTACCTCTAAAGTCCCTTTGTTTTTTAATGATTTCTATGTAAAAACACTTGATCTTTCGATTGAGATAACTAAAAACAATATTAAAAATGACCATAATTGAGAAAAATTACAAGTAAATTTTCGTTCACAATTTTCAAAATGAAAATGGGAAAATTTTGGAAAACGCGTAGTACCATCGGATACCCCGTACAAAAATCTACAGAAATCATAGTTTTCGAATTATTTTTCACGTTTGCTGTCCAATTCCACCTAGTCGAAAAGTAGCTTGTTTTTCACCGCTCAGCGCGCTTGGGACATTTGACGTGAACTGCCTCAATTACATACCAATCTCTATCAATGATAGAATACAAGATTGCGCCAATGAGAGAGGATTTTCGAGCGTAATTTTTGCGCGACGTCCCCTTGGTGCAATGGCGAGAGAGAAATGACAAAACGCATATAAAAATATGTAAACAATGCAGAAAAATGTATTAATTTTAATGTTACATGCCCCAATTTTGCAAGAATCAACAAATATACAAAGATTGATTAATTAGGAACACGTAGCAATAATTTTGGTCATGTAGCCCTTTAGGTAAGTACGATTTTTAGCACATGAAAAAATGGATGTATTAACAGTGTTTGCAAATTCATGTAGACCAAAAGGAAGGTGTGCAGCAAAGTGAATTTTTGGACTCGCCATTGGGCGCGTTCATAAGACGTAGCTGTTTAGCTCAACTGCTACGAAACTGCTGGCAACTGTTGGACCCAACAATTACGTCTTAGAAACGGCTTGATGAATATGCTGCCACATGAACAGCTGATAAATGTAAACAAATAAAACTGCAATAAATAGAGATAGTTGCGCCGATAGTTTTTAAAATCCAACGCTGAGCTGCCGCTGTGTTGAAAAAATCGTTCAATGTTATAATGAATCAAACGGTGTATAATTATATAGCAAACATCTTAAAAACATATATTTAGAAACGTGGTATTAGTATAAAATATTTTAGTTACTTTTTCACATCCGTAATATAAAATAGAATAAATTTGTTTGCAACTGCCACCTAACAAAGCGGCGTTAAATTTAATACAAGCGGCGTAAGTCTTTACGAGCTGTTTAGGCTAAGCCCAACACGTTGAGTTCAGGTAGCGTAAAAAATTTCTGCTTGAAAAAATGGCGGAAAGTTGCCAACTGTTGAGCTGAGCGGAACTACTCAACTGTGCGTTTCTAAGACAAACATTCAACAGTTTAACAACAGCTACGTCTTAGAAACGCGCCCATTGTAAAAGCCATGCAGAGTGCATATTTATATTTGTGGACGGTAGCCAACCACCATAAACTCCACAGCTTTTATTTGACGACTTTTCTACCATGTAATGTAATTAATATGAAAATACACAATGGCTGCAATCCTTTATCCATTCTGAACGTTTGGAATAAACTTGTTTGTTTACTTATTCTTTAAAACGTTCCTGACGATATGTTAACGTATATTTCAAACGCATTCTGTTTATTCCGGCTGCGGAATGGGATTATCCGGAATGTATAAAGAAGCGCAGCCAATATGTTACCCATTTCGAACTGTGTGTTATTTTCAATATCTTCACTAGTAAAGTGCTTCATGCACACATAGCTCGATTTGGTGTTTAATGCATCATTTGGTGTTTAATGCATCTCCTCGCCGGCAGAACTGCTTCCACTTTTTCCCCAGAATTGCGTCCGTAGGAAGCGAAAAAAAAACTTATATCGCACGCTTTCCTTTTGTTTTCACTATTACACCATGCCACGGCACACTTCATTTTGCTTTGTAATGTCTCAATAATTGTTTAAAACCACGCAGAAACATTAACGCACAAATATTAAAATTGTTATTTGGTTTTTTCGTATGCTCACAATCAACAATTGCACCAAGATGACGTCACGCACACAGTTGATTCTGTCAAAATCATAAAGAGCGGATTAGCGGTACCGCGATTGGCGCAATCTCTATTTCTCTCAATCGTGAATCTCTATAATTAAAAATTAACTTAAGTAGTTATAAATAATTGCATTATGATTGCTAGTTGAAATAATTCTAAATCGTTCACATTTTTTTCCAATATACCTTGTTTTTAATTGATTTCGTTGAGTTATTATTATTATTATTATTATTAAACAAGAACCATTAGCACAATAAAAAAAAAAAAAAAAATTTCTTCACAGTCGATAAACGGTGCTCATTGAGAACAGTCATTGTCGATCGCTTTCGCATTAGCAGTTTTTTCTGTTGCTAAACTTTTTCTGTGTTTTCGTAACACTTTACTCCCACGTGGTCTTTTTTATTAACCTTATTATTGGAATTCTAAAATCAGTGGTATAGAGTTTCCTTTAGTGTACGATGGAGACCTCCTCTGGAGGGAACTACTACGCGTTACTGGACCCAGGAGATTATAATCATAAATCTCCTACCCAGAAACGGAAGAAAAGTGATATAAACATTAATAGTAATTCTTCTTTCCCACTACTGGGTCAGAAAACTCCCCTATTTAAAGTTCAGTGCCCCAAATATGTAACAATTAAAAGTGCAGTGCCGGAAAAGCCAATCAACAACTACGATATATTTCTTGTGTCAAAAGCGCTCGAAAATATTTGTGCTGAACCGCCGCAACAAATCTCATTTACCCGTGACGGGAATTTGTTAGTGCTCACTAAAAACGACACACAAGCCAACAAATTTCTTAAAGCAAAAAACCTGGTTAGTGTCTGTCCGATAATATCAGAACTACATCCAACATTAAACACCGTAAAGGGTGTAATATTTGCACCTTCATTGAGATCCCTTTCCGATAAAGACATCGTTGAAGGCCTTAGAGACCAATCAGTAACAGACTGTCAAAAGATTAAAAAAGTGGTTAAGGGTGAGCTTGTTAACACCTCACTGCATATTTTATCTTCCAATAGGTATGAAATTCCCAAGGAAATAAAGATCGGTTTTCTTGTCTGTAAGGTCGACCCATATATACCAGCACCTATCCAATGTAAAAATTGCTTCAAATTAGGCCACACCAAAAAACATTGCAAGGAGAATATTGAAAAATGCGAAGTTTGCAGTGAAAATATTCACGATCCTACCATGTGCAAACAGGTAAAATGCATTAATTGCAATCAGGCCCATAGAGCCAACAACAAAAATTGCCCAACCTTTCAAGAAAGAACAGAAATCATTAAAATAAAAACAATAACAAAATGCACATACAAAACAGCAAAAGAAAAAGTAAAATCACAAGCTAAAGTATACGACACTCCAACAGAAACACTTGAAAAAGCTATTGAACTGAGACAAAAACGTCTCTCTTCTCGATCAAATACAATTCTAAACAACCCCCCTACCATTGCACCAAACTCTAATAATGGGACAAATCACATTCTTCCCACACGCGAAAACCACGAAAAAGAAAATCAAATTTCAACAATAACACCAACACCAAGTGAAAACAACAACACTACCACTAATGACAATATTTATTCTTTATTAAATCAAACCGACTCACCAGTCATACAACAATACTTGCAATTTAGCACAACTCAGCCTCTCAATTTTGGCAACAGCTCTCCTGATTTGGATATGACGATGGAGTAAAAACTCGTTTGACGGGCTCAGGGCGGG
>NW_023458555.1:105063000-105064571 GCF_013731165.1 Rhagoletis pomonella | reverse complement strand
ATTGCGTTTACGAGCACAACTGCTGAAAGGCGTTCAGCAAGAAAAAAGACTCGGCATCACAGCGCGAGGCGTGGAAGAAAATCTTCCAAATAGAGGCATCTCTTGCTTCTAGAAAACAAAAAAATAATAATGCTGTATAAGCATAACAAAAATTTTTTAGCGACCGTTGCGAATTTCGCAGATCGCGTTAATTAAGTTCAAAAAGAATAAAAAATAAAAATGGGAAATACACAAGCAAAGGAAGAAACAGTTATCCAGGAACCAATAATTGTTGCAAACCAATCGCCGACACCAACTAATTCGTATAAAGACAACGATTTGCAAGTTGTGTTATACACTATTCACAGCGTTGTTTGTTGCCTACAAGGTGAACAAATATTTTAAAAAGTACGTACATAAACACACCACCGTGCTATTCAGGCTGATGTTTAAATTACAAATACTGTAAACTTTTTTAACAAAATAAAATTTTTTCCTAACAAAATAGTAGAACCAGATAGAAAAATCAAAATGAATTGTAAGCCACATGGACAAGATTTGTACATGCCTATGTAGAACCAGATAGAAAAATAAAAATGAATTGTAAACCACATGGACAAGATTTGTACATGCCTATGTGAGGCAACAACATTGTACACTAATACAAAAAAATGTTTATCTCGTGGATACTCGTTACGGACCATCAGAGAGAAATTAGATAGACTAGAACAACTAAAGAATGCAGTAAATGCAACAAAAATAGAGGAAGATTTTGAAGCGGCAAACGCCCTTAAAGTAAATTTTTTTTTTAAATACAAATTAGCGAGACAGCTTTTAATAGGAATGATTAACAATAGTCCAGAATCAGGTCCACAATCTAACGCCCTATCTGTCAGTAATAACTCTAGACTCCCAATTGAAAATACTAATAACATAACAATGACAGAAAATGCACTAAACCTAGAAAACCTTGAAAAATTCTTACCGGTTTCCAATGGTAAATTTGAAGAACTAAATGGCTTCATTTTTAGACTAAAGAACGCCCACGACAGACTTCGTTCTGCGGACAGAACCGAATTCCTAGAATATGTGACCGAATGTAAACTAAACCATTCAGTTAGGGCTAGGGTTTGCCCTGTAGGTTTTCCCACTTCAATTAACGAACTTATAGACAATTTAAAGTCGAACTACCTATCAAGAGACTCTGTGCCACAGTTACTGCAAAAACTGTCACAACAAAGACAAGGAATTAATCAAAACATACGTGAGTATGGTGATAAAATTTCGGATATATTGGCCAAACTGGATTCAGTTTCGCTATTAGCCAAAAATTATGAAAGAACTTCACCCCAAGGCCAGGCGATAATTGTCTACAATGACGAAATCGCCTTAATTAACTACAAAAAAGGACTCAATCCAACATATTTCCAGACAGTTAAAGCGGCTCAGTTGAAAACTTTCAGCAAAGCAAGGAATTTCGCTGAGAACATTGACTCAAAAGCTCAGCAACAGGGAATATTTACGTACCGAGAAAACAACCGGAGATTCCAGAATAATCGCAGATACGCGAACGGAGGCAACCACAACTACCG
>NW_023458555.1:104998451-105062900 GCF_013731165.1 Rhagoletis pomonella | reverse complement strand
ATAAAATATCTTACGAAATTTATCGGTTTTAGCTGTTCAAATAAAGGCGTTTTACAGTAAAATCCCATATCTGAACAATCAGATGTATGGAAGATATATGTTGTAGTCATCCGATCCTTGTTATTTTCACTGTAAGTATTCTGTTAATAATGAGTGAAAATGGTGCGAAATTTCATGTTCCTAGCTGCATAAATGGAGGAGTTATGATAAAAGACCTCATATCTGAACAATCAGTTGTATGGGGGCTGCAGGTTATAGTGACCCGATCTTTGTTATTTTCGCTGTAAGTCTTCTGTTGATAATGAGTGAAAACAGCGCGAAATTTCATGGTCCTAGCTATATAAATGGATGAATTATAACGAAAAATCTCATATCTGAACAATCAGTTGTATGGGAGCTAGAGGTTATAGTTACCCGATCTGTTTAATTTTCACTGTAAATTTTCTGTTGATAATTATTGAAAGCAGTGCGGAATTTCATGTTCCTAGCTATATAAATGGAGGAGTTATAACGAAAAATTTTATATCTGAACAATCAGTTGTATGGGAGCTATAGGTTATAGTGACCCGATCTTTGTAATTTTCACTGTAAGTATTCTGTTGATAATGGGTGCAAGTACTGCAAAATTTCATGTTCGTAGCTGCATAAATGGAGAAGTTATAACGAAAAATCTCATATCTGAACAATCAGTTGTATGGGAGCTATATGTTATAGTGGTCCGATTCTGCCGGTTCCGACAAATGATTAATACATTATAAAAATACACCCACCTACCAAATTTGATACGGATATCTCGAAAACTGAGAGACTAGATTGCATACAAACAGACGGACAGACGGACAGACGGACATGGCTAAATCAACTCAGCTCGACGTTCTGATCATATAAGTATACATTTTAATGGGTCTATCTCTTTTTGTTCTGGTACTTACAAACATCGGACCAAAGTTATAATACCATTTCATGCTCATGAAAGGTATAACAAATGTCGAATAAAAACAGCAGATTTTGAGAGAGGCATAGACACTTGATAGAAATAAATGCTGAGTAAAATCGGGTATTTGTTACTGCGATTCTTGCGTAGATATAAACAGGGTAATAATAAAATTAACCCATTGTGTGAAAATAACCCAACGTTTTTTTAAGGTTAAAGACGTCCTAAACCTTTACAGTCCCTGGCCATATTATTATACCTAGCTGATCATTAGCTTTCATTATTTAACAGTTTTAATTTAAAAAAATAAGAACAGCGCTCTCTTCGGCTTGCCGAAGGCTTCATACCCTTCATGAATACAAAAAAATCGCATTCCTGAACAATCGGATGTGAGGCAGCTATATGATAATATTCTGGCTATCAAAGGTGAAAAGAGGCAAAATATTAGCTACTTCATCGAAGAAAAATAGATTTTATAGGAGATCTATGTTATTCTAATTTGATATGGCAGGTTGAGGGACTAATTTGCATGTAAACAGGCAAACGGACTATATGTATTGGCTTTATAGACTCGGCTCATCTTCCTGATCATTTAAGTATCATTTTTCATGGGTCTATCTCTTCTGTTTCTGGTATTTACAAACATTAGACCATAGTTATAATATCATTTAATCTTTATGAAATATATAATTGGTGTATTTGGGAACCAATTTCCGAAGTGAAACGGGGTGATGGAACTCCGTTCCAAAATACAGCACACTCCCACCTCGTCGGAAAAAACAATCAAAAAGGAAATATATTATTAGTGTATAATATATCTTATAAATGAAATAATTTTTTTATGGATTTTTCTTTGGCGAAGATTTAATGAAAATTTTTTACTGATTCTGATACTGTAATTTTGAACCATGACCATCTGGAATATGGAAATTAACAAATTGTGGCAAGCATCTTTGGGCAGTCGGCTACAGCCTGACA
Source organism: Rhagoletis pomonella (assembly GCF_013731165.1). NCBI lineage: Eukaryota > Metazoa > Arthropoda > Insecta > Diptera > Tephritidae > Rhagoletis > Rhagoletis pomonella. The sequence goes on along the minus strand of NW_023458555.1, from coordinate 105,060,988 downwards.
TGTAAATGTGCTTTCAAATGTTGAGTTTGAATCAATACTACAGCACGCGATTAGTGCCCCACAAGGCCATTTTGTTAGGTGCTCCTAAAGTTATTCATGACAGCATATGTGCTTTTGTTAGTTTGTCCGCACCCTGTAGTCAAATGTACTAGTTGTAAACTACCTCACAACTAGTATGAACCGCATGCCCAACTAGTCAGCCAACTATCTTTTTTCCATGCAATCAACTGGTATTTTTAACATGGGGATGTCCTACGAGATGGCAATTGTCAGATTTCGGTCAGAAATATACCAGTCTCATTCTAGTTCAAACTAGACAGAAAATTACTAGTCCAATTAAGGACCAAAACCACTACTTTGGATGTCAAAAAATAAAATGAATTCATGAATATACAATAAAAAACTTTTGATTAAGTACACTTTAATACATTACATATTTTTATTTAACGGTCTTAGATTTGCCAATAATTAGTGTTAAATTTTTTGAGTATTAATTAAAATTACAATTGAGATTGATTCTTAAGCTTTGTCTATACTTTGGCTTGTTGATTGATAAATAAAATTATTCAAATAACTAGAGTGAAAGCTCCCATAAGCGGACACCGATGGTCACCTACTTTTTATCCGCCTATGAGAGATGTCCGCTTATGGGAATTTCGTAAAAAATAAAATCAAAATTAAAACATAAAAAATGTATATTGCGAGTTTCTAAATTAAAATAATATTTATTCTTCAATACACAAAAACAGGATGAATTAAGAATGAATTCTAATTTATGGCGTTTTCTTTCCTACCGACAAATCTCATTGCCCACTTCGCTCAAGCAGCAAGAAGAGGGCAACGAAAAGGCAACACTTTTTCTAGAAAAGAAAATATCTTTGACTATGGACTATGTTCTTGTGTACATATACAAATGTAGAAGCGCCAGAGTCAACATCTGACTGAAAAAAAATCGCCGCTTGTTAAAGTTTCGCGTCCGCTTATGGGAGATTTTTTTTCATAACTGGACATTTTTGAGTGTCCGCGTCCGTTTGTCGGAAAGTCCGTGTATGGGAGAGCATTTTGTATAGAAAAAAACAAAAAAATTGTTCTTTCCCAAGAATGTGTCCGCTTCTAGGACTGCTTTCACTGTATATTAATTGTGCAATTAAAAAATGTCCAAAATAGTTGAGAATGATCAAAAGTAACATGATGCAATTAAAATTAACGAGTTAATTAAAAAATTTTGTTTAAGTAATTAATCATTAATCGTTAAAAAGGTACTAATATCGGTATTTATTCATTAAACGATTATTCAAAAAAACATGATTTAATTAATAATAATTATGAATATTAATCATTATTAAACAGGTATGGTATAATTGCGAGAACGTACTTGCTTTAACGTTTACAATATACCCAAATGAAAGTTGTAATATTTTGTGTAGCCTATTGTATTAAACTGTCGAAGTCAAATAGAACAGGGCATGAATAAATCGTTTTGTACTTGGTACAAGTCTGGTCATTTTCGAACTAGTTCGGTTTTAGTCAGGAAATTCTAGTTGGTGACTAGTATTTTTCTTGACTAGTTTGGGGTTTCACTGCAGGGCAGGTACTACAATGAATTTACAACTAACTAAAGTAGATGGAAAGTAGGAGAAGCCGAAGTAATAAATTGATACGAAGCGAGTAGATAACAAAGTTATGTAGTGAACAGCTACGTATTCAGCATTTTAAGCAGATGACGATTACAAGAATAAAGCATTTGCGTTAGCATGAACGAACGATCAAATACGAACGATTTCACTCCATTTCTTTTTGTACTACACAAAGTTATTCATGCGAAGGCGGCAATCGCTGTGCGTTAGTCATGGGGAATATTCATGGAAGTTTTAATGATCCGCAGATGAAAAGTGAGGTGGAAAGTATTAATAATTTGCACTACCTGTCGGTCTTCTGGGGCATTTGTACAAATAAACATGTACTATGTATGTTCGAATGTGTCAACACAATTCTGTCTCTATCTCTCTCCCTCTCTCGCTCTCTCTCTCTCTCTCTACTCCACTCTAACTCTGAGCCCTCTATGTACTACTTTTGAATACGTTTTCATTTGATTTAAATACGTTTTTTATTTGATACAAATTTAAATATGCACGTATTAATTACTTCCATTAGAAACATTTTTTAATTATTTGATTTTACTATGCGTTATTTCCCTCAGTGCTGTATTTTTTTAACTTATTATTTTCACAAGGAAATTTCATGGAAATTTGCAAAATTACTCAATTAGTTGATTTTTTTTTTTAATATTTGACTTTCTTTAACAAATTGTTAATTTATTTTGATCTTTTTGGTAAAATTTTTACACCTTGGATGGGTAATAATTATGACTTACCTAATATAAAAGTTTTACCCTAGCACTTACTCGTTATTTTTTTCTTTTAATCACATTTATATTCGTAGTAAATAACCACTTCCTTTAACCCTTAAATGCACACTTTTTTATTTTGGTACTAGCTGTACCCTGCCACGCTTTGATGTGGCATATTTCTGTTATATGGACGATAAATTATTAACGAAACAATGCATACGTTTCATATGTGTTTGGTTATGTAATAAGAACTCGTGTGCACACAATATTTGTTATTTTTCTATTCTCTGCATAGATATCAAGGATATCTGGTTTGCCGACACAGGAACACGCAACATCTGAGAAGCAATCCGCATCAAAATCTAAACCATACTTTTCCAAAGTTCGACCTGGAGCATTATTGATTGTGATTCCGAATGTCAATCGAATTGGGAATTCAAATCTTTTAAATTGAATCATCATCATTAAATGGAATCATGGGAATTCTTCACCTTTGAAAGGCCACGTTAAAATATTTTCTTACATTACGTTCTTCATCAATTTCTTAACTGTGAGTCGCATTCCGTTGCAGAGTTTTCGCTGATTAATATTCCGCAACATGATAACTGTCAAACCTAATTTTAATTTCAGAATGTGAGGTCTCCCTGGAAGATTAATCCAGTTCAAAAATTTCGTTGGATGGCCTTTTTCCACAACGGTGTTTATCAACGAGTATGCTATTTCCTCACGTTGAATGCTGGATTGAATAACATTAGTGGTATTCACCACAGTGGGCAAGTGGTCTGGCAGTCTAGTAAAAGAGCTGATCAGGTCAAGCAACGACTGTTATCAATACCACTATTATTTAGTTGATAGACCTCCTTATTCTTCGCAGCAAGAATAGCCCGTTCACTGAGCCAATCGTGATTCCTAAAATTAATTTTCTTAATAAAGAAACATTCTTTCGATCAGTTCTCCTTTCGATGTTTCTAATTTACAAAAATTATCAGGCCATAAAATTAGTCTTAATCTCTCATTGACTGGCAGCTTTGCGTTCCCAATGTCCTGTTATTGTCCCGCGAATACTTCAGCTGCAGTGTATGTATGTTCGTCTTGTCGCAATGTTGACTATTTCAGGCAAGCATTTATCTCTCGTGTTAATCGAGAAACTACAGACAATGTTTTCGTAAAATCTCCTGCGAGCAATATCCCGAATGGTTGAACGTTTCCACGCAAATCCCGCAACAATGGATCAAAAGCCTCAAACGATTTTTTATGTGCCATGGTGCACTCATCCCGAACAATGAATTTAATTTTTTGGTAAACTTTTTTCATACCGGATGCTCTGGAAATATTGCACATGGGAGTTTCGATGATTTATATGTTCAATGGCAACTAAAGAGCTGAATTGGCAATGTTTCCACCTGGTAATAATGTCGCAGCAATTCCAGACGAAGCGACAGCTAAGGTAATGTAATTTTTTGATCGAACCGTTGCCAGAATCCATCTGATAAGGAATAATTTGCTAGTTCCTCCTGGCGCATCCATGAAGAAGGCCCCCCAACTCCGTCATTTATCATTTGCATATTCTTCTTCTACTTTAGTTTTGTAACCGCCTAAGCCATTTTGGCCGAGCTCCACAAAGAACGCCAGTCATTTCTCTGTGCCAACTTGGCCTCTCCATTACCATGGGTGCTTCCTATTCATCTGCTACCACCATCGGCTTGCGAGTTGAATTCTTTTACACCTGAAACTTCGGTTCCTATTGAACGACATGTCTAAGCCAGCGGAGCCGCTCTATATTCATTCGCTGCACTATGTACATTTAGTTGTAAAGCTCATATAACTCATCGTTCCATCGTCTACGGTAACATCGTCGCCCATGCATAGAAGCCTGTATATCTTCCGTAAGATCTTTCTCTCGAATACTCCAAGAGCCGCCTCATAAAATGTTGTCATTGTCTAAGCTTCTGCGGCATATAACAGCTCGGGCATGATGAGTGACTTATAGAGTGCGGTTTTTGTACGTCGAGAAAGGACTTTACTCCCCAATTGCCTACTCAGTCCAAAGCAGCACCTGTTGGCAAGAGTAACTCTGCGTGGGTTTTCCATGCTGAAATTTTTATCGGTGATAGTGCTGGTTCCCTAGTAAATGAAATTCTCCACTTTCCCGAAATTATAACTGTCAACAGTGACGTGGGTTCCAAGGCGCGAACGCGGTGGCTGGAGATACTTCGTCTTGTCCTCGTTTACCACCAGGCGCATTCGCTTTGCTTCCTTATCCAGCTTGGAAAAGGCAGAAGAGACTTCGCTATTTTTGTTACCGTTGATGTCGATGTCATCGGCACACGCCAGAAACTACACGCCCTTGTAAAAAAAATGTTCCTACATGGTTCAGTTCTACAGCTCTTATTATCTTAACATTTGCATCATGCGATCGTAAATGCTATTCTGCTTTCGCTTTAATTTGGGAATCCTTGATTGGGAATAGGAGTTCACAATAGTAATGATAATTATAATCATAATAACATTATCTCATGTTATTCAAAATTTCTTTACTCGCAATATACGTAGTAGGCCTTGGCGACCCCAAACGAAATTGCTTACGATTAAAAGTTGACTGATTTATAATGCTAGGGAATGGTGTCAACAATTTTATGTTTTCATTAGGTATTTTTTAAACAGCTTTCATGCGATAGTTTTTTGTTTTCGGTACTCTTTTATCATTTTGTTATTTGTTTCAGTAGTTTTTAGCCGACTTCAAAAAAAAGGAGAAGGTTATCAATTCGTCGGATTTTTTTATGCATGTTACCGCGTAACTTTGGACCACGCCAACCGATTTCCAGGTGATCCCATACTAATTTGGTTTAGATGGGATCATTGGATCATGAAAAAATTAACGGTACAATTACACTTTTATATGAGAATTGGAGTCGGTGTGTTGTTTGCTTAAAAATTACTTGTTTATGAATTTTTTACATTAAGTAATTTGTGTACCAGCTCTTCGTTGATAATATGATCACTTCGTTTGATAAGATGTGGTAAATTCTATATTTATTTACAATCTTCGCATTTTGGATAAGTGGAAAGATTTAAAAAAATTCCCTAGTAAAGCTTTCCCAAATACTTTTCGTTTGGAACCAGTTATGTAATATTTCATTTAATTTCAATATTTTCAGTCTTTACTTTTAGATAGATGAGGGTTATTAAAAAATATTTCCAAATCAAGATTTTTCAAATACCTTTCGTTTGGCACCCATATTGTTCGTCAAACATATTTTCGATTGTTAGTCTTCTTAAAACTCTTTAGTTTGATACCCACATTGCAATATTTCATTTATTTAATCAATCCAAAACGGTCCACCCTAACGCTTAATAATATAGGTACATATGTACGCATAAATGTACACTAAGGTGGTCCAAAAATTTATGTATAAAAAATAAGTTCGGATTTTTAATGCCGCCACCCCTAGGATTGTTATATGCCGAAAAAAATATACCCATATTTTTTATTTTGAAATAAAAAATAATTTAGGTAGTGCTCAAAGCGCTCAAAGTTTTCCATGTATTTTATTTGCAGAAAAAACATCTTTTCGTAGAAATAGTGTAGAATTCTTGAAAATCAATATTTTTCGAAACTTTACTTATCTTCAGGAGATTCTCAGTAATAATACTCAATTGTTTCTTTAACAATTTTTTCATGGTAACTATATTTTATAGGTCCTCCAAAGCCCTTTGAAAATGCAATGGGGGGACCAATAAAAAGTCTTTAATCATAAAAAATTGTTAAATAAACAATTGGATATTAGTCTCCTGAAGAGAACCACAGTTTTCCGGCCGAAAAATATTGATTTTCATGAGTTTTATACCATTTCTACGAAAAATAGTTTTTTCTCCATACAAAATACATGGAAAACTTTGAACGCTTTGAGCACTCCCTAAATATTTTTTGATTTCAAAATAAAAAAAAATAGGGGTATATTTTTTCGATATGGATCAATCCTAGGGTGTGCCGGCATTAAAACTCCGACTTTATTTTTTTTTGGACCTCTCTAATGTACACATTTATTTATTAGAAACTGTCATCAATTTTCGCGCCAAATTAACTATTTTTTAACTTCCCCTCCAAACAGTTTTACTGCTTTGAGGTTGAACTCAATTCTATTGAAAAGAGCGCGGGTACTTATTTTCCCGTATTCAACCAGGAACGGCCGTCAGCCACCACACATCGTCCGTACCCGCTCTACATTTTTACATATCCATAAAAAAATAATAATGAACCAAACTTATTTGACAAGGGACTATTTTTTTTTATTTTATCGCTTTATATTGGAAATACATTGGTGCAACATACTAAGCTTTCGAGTTAAAATTTTCAAAAGGTGGCAACTCTCCTCAAAAATATTTCCAACAGTCATCTATCTTAAACTTCCTTAATTTAATACCTACATTTTAATAAGTCATTTATTTTATAAATTATGTAAATTTAGTTAAATTTTCAGGTGGCAACCCTCCTCAAATATATTTTCGGCCGTAAACCTTAATATTGAAATACTTCATTTATTTATTTTTGTAATATAAATGATCCTGCTATGATACCGAACAATACAAAAAAAAATTATTCAAATCAGTTCAGCGGTTCTCGAGTTTCGATGACCGTGACAAAGGAACACAACATTTTTATATATATAAATATAGATTTCTAAATCAAGATTTTTAAATGCCTTTAGTTTGGTGCCGATATTGTAACATTTCATTTATTTTACCAATTTAATTGAGATAAATTTTCAAACAGGTGGCAACCCTCTCCAAAGAAACTTTCTTCTTCTTCTTTTTTGGCGCTGTAACCGCCTAAGCGATTTTGGCCGAGTTCAGCAAAGCACGCCAGTCGTTTCTCCTCTGTGCCAACTGACGCCAATTGGAAACGCCAAGTGAAGCCAAGTCCTTCTCCACCTGATCTTTCCATCACAGTGGGGGCCTCCCTCTTCCTCTGCTACCACCAGCGGGTTCCGAGTTGAATACTTTCAGAGCTGGAGCGTCGGTGTCCATTCGAACGACATGACCAAGCCAGCGGAGCCGCTGTATTTTAATTCGCTGCACCAGACATGGGCACTTTTGCCCGTATGGGCCTTTTTGCCCGTATGGGCAAGCAAGCCCATTTCGCGGGCTAGATCAGGGGAAAATCATGGGCAAACGGGAAGGGGGGCAACAAATCTTACTAATACACGTATAGCAATGAGAGCCACTGCACACGCATTCTGGAGTAAAAAGGCTCACTCTCCCAAACCTACGCCGCATACACTCGTCGTCATTTGAATAGCTCAACTTTTTAATCTTTAGTTTTTACACTTTTAATTTTGTTTATTTAATATTCATTACATCCGATTTTAAAACTTTATACAGAGTTAAAAAATGTCAACAAAGGGGTACAATAAAGTGCAAGTTTCAAGGTCTGTAAAATAGCGGTGATTTTTGACAATTTTTTTGGTGATAGTGCTGCGCGTTTTCTCTCATACAAAGTATGCTCGACAAAACTTTTATATGGAATAAAATGCGCAGCACTGTCAATAAAAAATAAATGAATTTGAAAAATCGGGGCTGTTTTAGAGTCACTTCAAACTTGCACTTAATTACACTATAATTGAATGAGCTACAAAACTGCATATCAGAAATTTTTCTAAAAATATTATTAACTTATTCACTGCAGGTCATTAGGATCCTATGTTGACCTTTTTGAAGAACTGTTTCCAGCTCTCGAGAAAAACGAAAAAATTATATAAAATGCTGCCCAAGAAATGGAAAATAGACTTTTTTTTAAGGTTTAGTTTGTAAAAAATTTTAAAACTGCATTTACCCGTAAAATATGCTATATCGTCACTAGACAGGAGTAAAGGCGCGAGCTCAAAAGTTGACGGCGAAAAAAGACGCATACAAAAATTTCAGCGTCAAATACTCTTAACATACTTCGCCAAAGTTTTTTATAAGCATAATTTTTCGCAAAATTTTTTTAAACGCTTTTTTTCACCGTCAAAACACCAGCGCGCCTTTATTCGTATGTAGTGACGATATTTTTACAAAAAATTTATATTAAGTAAACAAACGGAAAACTGTAAATCAGCCGTGCCCAGCGCAGGGCACTTGCCTATTGAATTCTGCCAGCGCAGGGCACTTGCTTATGGAGTTCTGCTGGCGTTGGGCATGCCAGCTGTAAATACTAAGAATTGAAAGGGTGTGCAATTCAAATGACGAGGAGTGTATATGAGCAGATGTGATCACTACCCCAAGTAAACGCGAGCTGAAAGCGTGATTGTGTTAGTGTGCCAATTACGTTTGAATGAATTTGCGTCCGCTTTGTTACGCTCTCGCATGTATTTGCATGTGATGCTTACGCTCTTTAAGCAGGCGCTCACTCTGTCCATGCTTGTATATCAGTGCCCGCCAAAAAGAGAATAGTCTTAAAATGAGAATGTATTAGTTTTGAAAGAAAAAATGAGAATGTGTTGGTGGTAATGCACGGAAAAAAATTTCTGTGTTGTATTACTTATTAAAAAACTATGGTATGTTTTTTGCCGTTTTTTTCATTGTGCGCTATTTTTTTTAGATCTAAAAAACATAGAAACATATAATGAAAGTTAACGACCCTAAGAAAGGAAAAAGTTGGTAAAATTTTGTATGTATTGTACAAAATTATTATTATTTTTTTATAATTTAAGTGTGGATTTCTGAACAAAAAAGATAACGTGCTTCGAGCACTCTGAATATTAAAAGAAAATTTCGTTGATTTCAAGTAGACAAAAAAATATATATGTATCTAATATATATTTATTTTAAAATTAGGTAAAACTTGACATTTAAGAACAATTTAAAATAACGTTTAAACCAAAAGATTAATAACAAAACATATTGTATGTTTTAATTGAGGACTAGTCTGGTATTAAAAAAAATACATAAGTCACAAAGTTCTTTTAATATGAAGAAAAATCACGACTTGGTACCATATACATACCTATTTCTAGGGGTGCATGTACGAAAAATTGTGTTATAAAATTTTTGACTGAATATTCATTCATTCTGCTCAGTGTACCTACATTATTCAACAATAAAATTTGTTGCTCTTTTACTCTTTCTGTTGACGTTCGGATTGTGTACGTGTAAGAAGCCGATTGTGTACATGTGAAAGGCCGAATATAGTTCGTTTCCCAGGAAAGTGGTTGGCGGGCAATGTTGTATATGAGCAAATTTGACATCGATATAACTGTTGCCAACTTTGTGCCTTTCGCAAGAAATTAAGTGCGTTTAGGGAATTTAAAGGCGAAAAGTGTTTAGTTTAGCGCTTGTTTTGTTCTTTAGTGCCCTTTTCAAGGCAATTTTATAATAAAAACGGTGACATAGTATTTGACTTACACATATTTTAGTGTTTGGCCGAGCTTCTCCTCTGGATAATATGCTCCAAGATAATCCAAACGCAATATTTTCACACAGTCTCTATCACGGAATCCATAGAATATTCTGCTAATTAGCTGGGTGTGCGCATTTGTACAAAAGTAAGCAATTGCATGAAAATAAAGAATCTAGAAAAACCAAGTTTTGGAAATTGTTTTACGAATCAAAAAACATTTTGCAAATTAAATTTATTAAATTGATTAACTGCGCATAGTTGGAAATATTTACAAGTTTCATTGTGTGATTACTTAAGATATTTGAACATACAGCTTTATATGCGAAAATACCTTTAAACACAGCAACACAAAATTGGTGTTTTTTTTTTTTTGGGGAAAATTGCGCTATTTCCAGTATTTTGGTGCTTTTTTAAATAAAAAACTTGGCGATTAGGCCTGCCAACTTGGCTCAAACCGTGCCATTTTTGGCACTATTTTACTAGAAATGGCACTGAATTTTTCAATTTTGCACAAAGTGCCAAATTGGCGCCTTTGAAAAAAAGTCAAATTTAAATACATTTTTGTGAAATCCTTTGCGTGTACTTCTTTTTCTCAACTAAAATTTTCTAATTTCTATAGTGTATACAACTGGTTTATCTTACTTTGACATTGGGCTTTTGTTTTAATTTGTCTAATTTTAATGCTAAATGGGAAGAACTAAAGAGAATGACACATTTTTTGCCACTTTTAATTTTTTATTTGGCACGTTTTAGCACTTTTTTATCCTCAATATGGCACTTCATAGCTATGTATGTTTGGCAGCCCTGTTGGCAAATTTGATCACTAGCTGACCTTTACCGAGCGCTCTTTGCTGGGTTCGGACTACAAAAATGGAAGTAAATATCAAGTATTCGTACTAGATGTGCACTTATTATCTTTATAAAAAACAATTCATTTCTCCTCGTATCCTTGTACAAATAAGGAGCTAAAGCGGCCTTATAAGGGTCGATATCTGTAGACTGCAAAATCGACCAGCTAGTGGTTGCGATGTCATTTACACGGGTCGATTTTGGTTGAACGACAAAAATCTACTAGAAAATCGACCCTTGTAAAGGCGCCTTAATCCAGCGAGCAATTATCATTAAAGTTAAAATGCCTTGGTTAAAATAATAAAAAGTTATTTCATTCTTTCTTTACCGGGACAATTGTTACATCGGTGGGCAACGACGCAATAACAGAACTTTAGACAGAGCAATATTTTTCGATCAGGTTCAAATCGGGCGATTGTGAGGGCCTATTCACGAATTCAAGTGTATTTGCAAAGTTGCTGTTGCTCACCAATGTAACTATCGTGTCGATAAAAAGGTAAAATATAACTTAGTTTGCTATTAAAAACCCCACCTCCTTTCTATTTAAAGAGTAAATTTGTTGATGCAACAAAACGGAGCAGATTTTCAGTTGAGCGAAGTAGAGGACTAGGTTTAAAACTTTTTCGACAAAACGGAACAAATCTAGTCCTATCGGAGCGAAGTCCGAACGATGGCTTATTGTGTATGTGTGTATTGTGTATTTGGTACACAAAGTCAGTATACCGCAGCCGTACTGCGATGAACATGATGTCGGTGGGATATAAATAATTTTTTCGCAACTTTTCATACCCTTCCTCCCGTAAACTGTTTTTCCCTTTCTCCAGCCCGCGCTCGCACTTTCGCTACTGCGCGGGCAAAAAAGTGCCCATGTCTGTCATTGTGGGAAATAGATGGTGTGTGTCGGTCCTATTCTCGCGGATCTTTGGTGGATTTTCCAGGCCTAAAGCCACACTGATAAGGTCCAATTAGTTCGTTGACGGTGGGATTCAGTATTTCGCACAATGCACTCGATAAGACCTTATAACCTATGCTTAAAAGGCTGATTCCGCGGTAGTTGGCACGTATGGCGGGGTCGCCTGTCGTGTGGATTGGGCAGAGCACACTTATTGACCATATTCTGCATACGAGCTGATGCATGCACGTCATCAACTCCTCGCCCCCGTACTTGAATAGCTCGACTGGCAGGCCGTCAGCTCCAGCAGCTTTGTTGTGTTCAGCCGCGTAATCGCTATTTGTACCTCGCCATAGTCAGGCGGGGGGACAGCTACTCCATCATCATCGACTGGGGACTCGGGTTCGTCTTCTTCACTACTTTCAGCCCTGCTACCATTTAGTAGGTTGTAGAATTTCATTCTGGACATCGGTGGTCATTGTGGTTCTTACAGGAGTTCACCCTGGTCTTGAAACCTTCCGTAAGTCGCCTAACCCTCTGGTAGAATTTTTGGGCGTTCTTCCTGTCGGTCAGCATCTCAAGCTCTTCGCACTCACGTATTTCGGCCTCTCTTCTTATTGCGGAAAATACGTCTCGCCTCCTTCTTCAGTTCCCTACAACGGTACCACATGGCTCGCGTTGCGCCGAATCGCAGCGTGGTCCTATAGGCGGCGTCTTTTTTCTCTGCGGCTTCTTGACATTCCTCATCGTAATGATGGGGAAATGTGGTTCCACTGCTCGCGTATGTCGGATTGTTGAATAGTGCTCTCATAGAGCAGGTGTGTGAGTCGAGTGGTGAATAAATTGGCGTCTGTTGTGATTGCAGCTTTTCGACGTTAAGCTTTCCTTGCATTGTTGAGCGCACATTTTTTGTTGCAGAGAGGCAGGTGCGTATCTTGGCTACAACAAGATAGTGGTCCGAGTCGATGTTTGGCCCTCGGAGTGTACGTACGTCTAAAACGCTTGAAGCATGCCTTTCATGTATCACAACATGATCGATTAGGTTTCTCGTTTTTCGATCTGGAGACAGCCATGTAGCTTGTTGGATGTTTTTATGCTAGTACTACATATTACCATGTTTCGGGTCACGGCGAAGTCAGTCAGCCTCAGTCCGTTATCGGACGTTTCGTCGTGGAGGCTGAATTTTCCAACCGTGGCGCCAAAGATCCCTTCCTTGGCATTAAAATCACCGAACACCATTTTGATATCGTGTCATGGGCAGCGCTCATATGTACATTCCAAGCGCTCATAGAAGAGATACAAAACCGCGTATCGTCATTCTGCAAAACCGCGTAACTGGCATTGGCTGCCAAAAATTGTATTTGCTCACACAAGCTCTTGGCTCAATCCTTATCCATTCGTCCTGAAATATACTATCCAGAAATGCGATTACTTTATAAAAAAAAGAACCATTTGGAAATATGAGTGTTTTTACTCTCTAGAAAATAATTTATATTTGTCACATACGCGGTTTTGCATTATCTTGATACGCGGTTTTGCATTTTGTTGATACGCGGTTTTGTACTTTAAATCACTATATTTTTATGAAAAACGTGAATTTTGCGAATTTATCAAGGAAAATTCTAAATTTCCGGATATATTTAAGTCTTAATCCAAAACAAAACAAGGTTTGCATAGTTGTAGAGACTCCAAAGCCAGCCAGCAATTATATCTTATAATTTAAGAAAAGTGTTTTTTTTTTATAAAATTTCCTGTGCCACTCTGCCATAGTACGGTTTTTGGTCCCTTTCATACAACAGTAAATTTGTGTGCAACTCTGAATCGGCAAATTTTATGCTCCTTCTCATTATCAACCCTGATCAGATTTTACCCCCGAGGAGTACTCAAAAAGGTTTATTACCGAAGATTTTGTCGCGTTATGTTGCAAAATCCGTACGCAGATCGCAGTTTTTCGTACAAAAGGTAAAGCGGAAAGCTTCATTGAGATGTTCTACAGCTCAAACAGCGCCAGACCGAGGCACAAAGTAGAATGTTACAGCGAAATCCCGCATTCGGAAGTTGTATGAATTCTAAATTAAAAAATACAACTGCATTGTTATGGACTACGAAACCTACTGCTATAAAAATTCAAAATATATTGCAGGTCAAGATTTTTATACTGGTGCAAGTCGTCAAGATGCCCCTGAAAGTTGTAAGCTGAAAATGAAGTCCAAAATTCCAAAAAACCACATGGTTTGGCAAGCTATTTGATCCTGTGGCTGTAAGAGCAGCCCTTTTTCCCATCCGGGACAATGAATGATCAAGTTTATCGGGATGAGTGCCTCAAAAGGCGTCTTCTGTCATTTATCAACAGATAAGGAGTAGGCCACTGTTCTAGGCGGACGTGGGAACCTGCCACTATGCCAAGGACACGTTGCCGTGGTATAATGCAAATAACATCAATTTTGTACCTCACGACTGCAATCCACCCAATAGCCCAGAGCCACGTCCTATTGGGGAATATTGGTCAATTGTCAAAGAAATCTTGCAGAAAACAGTGAAAAATATTGAAGAGTGCAAAACAAAGTAGTTGTGCACATCGCGTAAAGTCGATGATGCAGTCGTGCAGAACATGATGGCGTGTGTGCGATGAAAATACCGATCACTTGCAGATGGAGCAAATAATAACTAATATTTTAACATTTTAATAACATCTAAACTTCCAAGTTATAATAATAATAATATATATATATATATATATATATATATAAATATAAAGAATAATTTCAAAGTCTGCTAGTTTGTTTCTGGTAGTAATTTCTAAGTGTCGCAGTTTTGGTGTGTTCACCCTTTATGTAACGACTTTCATTATTTTACCTTTCAAAAGCCATTAGTTCATAGTCGAAATAAAATCGACTCTAACGTTATTTTTAGCTTTCTTTCAACGGAAAATCTGCCAAAAAAGCTGCTTAGAGTAGGCTTTATTTCTTCTGTGACTATGCCTCATTATTTTTAATAAATTATTAATGGAGGTCATCATTTTCTGTCAAAAATAGTTTTTTCTCTTAATATTAAATATTAAAAAGATGCAATATGCATATTTTGCATTTAGTATGAAAACAAAATTGCAGGTAAAAAAGTACTTACATAATAAATTTAACACAAATAAATTGGGGGAAATGCTAAGCTAAAAAAACGGGGCATTAATTCATTCTACTTCTGGACATTTATTCGGCAAATGTTTGACATAATAAAAAGGTTGAAATCAGTACAAATCTGGTCAGAGGTGTAATTTTTAAGTGCCTTTGAAAAGTATATACTAAAACATTTTGCAACACGTAAGAAAAATATAATTTATGAAGGAATTGTCAAAATGTGTATATGGAATTTTAAATCAAAGAAAAGGAGCAAAGGTCGCACGATTTTTTGGAAAAGTTTCAAAATAAGCCTAATTTTAAAAAGTCGGTGTCAGGGCGCATCGATCTCCAAAATTGTCAATTTGACACTTTAGTCGCACAACGGTAACACTGAGTGTGGGTAATACAGTGAATACAGGAACAATTTAGAGTTTTTTCGAGCATAATTTTCAACCTAAATTGAGCTGTGAAATATAAATGGGCTCGCGATGAAGCGAACACTTTTTTTTAGAAGTTTTAAGTAATTTTTATATTTTCTATGGCACAAAAAAGGAAATATTCAGAAAAATGTCAGTGAAAATATCTTTTATTTTGGTATAAGTAAAGAATAGGGCCCGATGAGCTAGAAAAAAAGGAAAATTGAGCGTGGTTCGCCCTTTATTCTTAATTTTGATGGTATGAATTTTGTTTTGCTGCACATTTAAGAGGGCCGGTGCAAGGGGGTGGTAAAAGTGGAATTTTCAATATTTTCAAAAGCTTATTTTTCGAAAGTTATTGAACCGATTTTCAAACCGTGGATTTGGTTGGAAAGGTTATTGAAACACCTTTCATTGAGTAGGTATACCTATATAAATAACATATACCTATTTCTAGAAAAACGAGATTATATCCTTTTTTAAATCGAAATGTATGTTTTTCTTAAAAAAATAAGTAATAAATTATGAGATATCAGAACAAAACAATATTATAAAAATAGTGAAAATTTGGGGAAAATCTATCTTTTAGTATATTTTGTTGACGCCACTGTCTAAAATATATTATGTTATACTAGAATAATCTACTTTCATTTTTATCGATAAATTTAAACGACTTCTGTCACGAGCCGTAAGAGGAGTTCTAGAATTGCGCCAATTGTACTTTGATTAGTTCGTGCATAAAGTAGCTCGAAAGCAATTACTCAAGATCTCGTCATACGTTATACCTTAAGGTATGTATAATTTAACGATATCATATTTCTAAAATTGATCTAATTTAAGTTTGTATCCATAATAGGAATTTTAACATACATAGATGTATAATTACATGTATAGAAACTATGCAAAATAAAACCTGAATTCACATCCAGCTGGCTTAGTTTTCGTTCAAAATTCTAAGAAAATCAGGGCGCTTTAATCCGTTGAGAAACTTTCTCAACATAGTTAATTACGTATTTTTTAACCGACTTCCAAAAAAGGAGAAGCTTATCAATTCGTCGGAATATTTTTTTTTTATGTATGTTACCGCATAACTTTGGACCACGTTAACCGATTGCGATGATTCTTTTTCTATTGTAAAGTCTGTGTCTTAAATGTGGTCCCATACTAATTTAGTTTAGATCCGATCATTTGATCATGCAAAAATTAAATTTTTATGTGAGTATTGAAGTCGGTTGTGTTTTTGCTTAAAAATTACTTGTTTAAGAAAAACATACATTTATATTAAAATTTGCTATAAATTAGTTTTTTTTTAGTTTTCTCGTAATATGTGTACACTATATAAGTATATACATAGATATACATATCAAATGAAAGAGGCTGGAAATTTCAAGTGGACTATTGCTCTAGGTACTAAAATTTAGGTCAACTCGCACACAGTCTTAATACATATTGCACTTCTATTATTTTAATGTATTAATGTTTGCAGTCATTTACGAACGATACACGATCGATAGAGAAATACATAAAAATCTCGTGCTTTTTGATTGGATTACTCAGAAAGGTTTTAAGTATACAGTCTTGTAGCCCACTCAATTTGAATACAATAAAGTGCAAGTTTGATGTAGCTAGGACTTACCGTTCATATTTGTAATTTTTTTTTTTGTTGAAGTTGTTGGCCATTTTCTCCATATAAAAAAAATCGTTTTAACATACATGCTTCGTATGGAAGAAATGACTGACACCGTCAATAAAAAAAAATCTCAAAATATCAACTGTATGTCCTTGCTACTTCATACATGCACCTCATTGTGTTAAAATGACATGGGTTACAAAGCTGCATATTCAACGAAATCTAATGAAAAAGCTAGAAATTCGTAAGGTTGTTAAAGAATAAATTATATTTTTATAAAAAAACAAATTAAATAATGACAAATTAATAATCAAAGCTTTTCAATATATGGTTGGCGTATAATTGTGATGCACACCTCATTTAAAATATTTGTTATTGAAAAGCATTCTTTTGTTAAATTTATGTTATCTTTCCTTAAGATTTGTTTCCAGCTCTCAAGAAAAACGAAAAGTTCATATTAAATGACGCAGAAGAAATCGAAAAGAAATTTTCTTCTATCAAAATTTGTTTAATCAGTGTGCAGCTCACAAGAAAAAAATGCTCGTATATTTATTTCTTCATGAAAATTTCCAGCAAAAGCAAAGTGCTTTTTCAAGCAACAGAAGTAATGAAAAATATTTTTTGTGATTTTTCTTGAGAGCTGGATTCTAAGCTTTAAATATTTGTTCTGGGTTATTATACCCGTTTAGCAAATAAACTATACAGATTTCTTTAACATTGACTAGTTTTCATGACTTCATTCATTACCTTATTGCATCAAACTGAAATGCATATGTGCATATATATTGTATATTTTTAACCAAATAACGTAGTAGTAAGCCAAGAATGATAGAATACAAGATTGCGCCAATGAGAGAGGATTTTTGAGCGTAATTTTTGCGTGACGTCATCTTGGTGCAATTGCGAGAGAGAAATGCCAAAACGCATATAAAAATATGTAAACAATGCAGAAAAATGTGTTAATTTTAATATTACATGGCCCAATTTTTCAGGAATCAATAAATATACAAAGATTGATTAATTAGGAATACGTAGCAATAATTTTGGTCATGTAGCCCTTTAGGTAAGTACGATTTTTAGCACATGAAAAAATGGATGTATTAACAGTGTTTGCAATTTCATGTAGACCAAGAGGAAGGTGTGCAGCAAAGTGAATTTTTGGACTCGCCATTGTAAAAAGCCATGCAGAGTGCATATTTATATTTGTGGACGGTAGCCAACCACCATAAACTCCACAGCTTTTATTTGACGACTTTTGTAATATCCAATGCAATTAATATGAAAATACACAATGGCTGCATTTCTTTATTCATTCTGAACGTTTGGAATAAACTTTGTTTTGGTTACTTATTCTTTAAAACGTTCCTGCTGACGATATTTTAAAGTATATTAAAAACGCATTCTGATTATTCCGGCTGTGGAATGGGATTATCCGGAATGTATAAAGAAACGCAGCCAATATGTTACCCATTTCGAACTGTGTATTATTTTCAATATCTTCACTAGTAAAGTGCTTCATGCACACATAGCTCGATTTGGTGTTTAATGCATCTCCTCGCCGGCAGAACTGCTTCCACTTTTTCCCCAGATTTTCGTCCGTAGGAAACGAAAAAAAACTTATATCGCAGGCTTTATTTTGTTTTCACTATTACACTTTGCCACGGCACACATCATTTTGCTTTGTAATGTCTCAATAATTGTTTAAAACCACGCAGAAACATTAACGCACAAATATTAAAATTGTTATTTGGTTTTTTTCGTATGCTCACAATCAACAATTGCACCAAGATGACGTCACGCACACAGTTAATTCTGTCCAAGGCGCATCAATTACAGGTGATAGCGATAGAAGCTATGCTTCTTCTTATGAGCACGCTTGTGTCAAACTATCGTCTGTTTTGCTTTATTTACATATCCGCGTATACATACACATATACGAATATATATACCCTGCAAACAAATGCTCCCCAAATCTCTAAGAGTGTCGGAAATTTGTTACGATTCTTTTAGAAATCTGTAAAGAAAAACATATGAAGCGGTTGACAAGAACTAGTAAAAAAATTTCTGTATGATTTCTTAAAGAAAATTCTTAAAAAAATTGTGAAATCTTTCAGAATTCTATGAAATCCTGGTATGCAGGGTATACATATGCATACGAATATGAATAGATAAAGAAGATGTTGATGACACAAGGAGTTCATACCAACGGTAAATGTTGTTTTTGTACGATTGCTACAACCTGTAGTTGTTGAATCATGATTCTGTCAAAATCACAAAGAGCGGATTAGCGATACCGCGATTGGCAAATGGCCGGCTGAAAAGGGCTAAACTGTTTCAACTAAATTTCACATGTTTTATTTAAATAAATCATAAGTAGAAAGACTAGTTCTTGGAGAGAAGTTGCAAATTCGAGCTGGAAAAAATTTTGGCGGCAAGAATTTGCAATTAGAACAAACATATGATTGTGGCACGTGGTTGCATTTTTTGTCGACAATAATTTGAATAAACAGGTTCGTCAAATTTAAAAATTTACAAACTTGAGCAATTTTAAAATGAAAAATTTAAGTAAATACTTGTTTACTTAATTAGTTTAGTTAATTCCAATGATTTGAAACGTACTCATAATGCAATCTCAACCAGAGTCGATATAGGAAACGCGACAGTTAGTACGGCAAAGAAATGGCGTATGTTGAAGAAAGTCGGACTAGCAAGAAATATACATGTAGATCCTGTTTTTTTGTCCCTCTGAAAGAATTTTAAAATTCTATACAAATTTCTTATGTTTTAAATGCAACCGTGGACACTAGCTGGCAGAGAAACTTGCAAGTTCCTGCAAATTTGAGTTCGTGCAGAAATTTGCAAGTTTCTTTATTTGAGAGAGAATTTGAGAGCATTTTTTCTTATTAACTGATATTTGAGTGATAATATTCGCTGGATTTTCGACGAACAAACCTATTGTCTTCCTAGAGAGTTTTGCTTTACATTTTGCGCTCTTTTACTTTCATTTTGACGCATTTCAGTGTTGTTATTTAAATTCAGTTGGCCTTCGGTTTTTGGAATTTAAATAAGTTCTCAGGAAAAGAAGTTAGTTTAAATAAGTCCATATGTGTACATACTTAGTGCTTTAAAATATCCATTTTCCCTTGCCTTAAGACTTTAAGCGTGGGCAGCAATGATGGTTTGTAATTAAGGCCCTGTAACAGTGAAACAATTTGTTATTTTCTAAGTTTGCGAATACAACTTTACCCTTCAATTTAAGTCATTGATATTACACATTTTATGAAGAAAATACCCGTTACGGCCTTTTTTAGAAAAAAATATTCGTTTAAAATAAAATTAAGCGAAATCGGCCCAATTTTATATAACCCTGCCTCCACGATAACGCTAGTAGCCATTTCTAACAGATTTTGGATCGCTTAGTCAAAAATGGAAACATATATACATTTGAATTTTAAGAAAACAAGGTAAATAGCAAAATCGGCTAAAAACGGCTAATTTTTTTTACAGAACGGCTAACAAATCAGCTTCCGGCTAAACCGAAATTTCTCCGGCTGTTTGCTATTGCAACCGGCTAAATCTAGCCGGAAAAGGACTAAAATGGCAACACTGGCTACGAGTACGAGCTGCGAGCGCCTCGTTGTCTGCGAGGCATTGAGTAGGAGTTTGCTCGCTCGCTCGCTCGAACTCCGAGTTTTTGCCTACCCTGGTAGTAAGGGAAGCATCAACAATCCCTACATGACATCTGCCGGTCATATGACTGATCATCTGACTGGGAGATCTGCAGCCTTTTGGGATCATATTTTACGTCAGTATTGCAGGGATTTCTGAAAAATCTGACCAGTTCTTTTGTGTACATGTGATGTCAACTTAGGTCTCTTTTTTACTGCCTTAAATTTGTGGGGAAATTTTTGAAATTGTTTGAATTGTTTGAGTGTATTAAGAATCGGTCAGTCTAAAATGTCCTTTACTTGTAGGGATATCTTTGATATAAATACATATGTACATGTGCGCATAAGCACATAATTAGCAGAACCCAAATACTAACAATCAACAGCTCTATGAAAATACTCAAATACTCGCAAACACAGTACGCTGCTTGCGGATATTTTTCAGTCGAGGTTAGTCCCCTTTCAGATACGTCAAGTCTTGAAAGCAATTTTTATCGCATTTTCTTTTGTGTTTTCTCTTTGCTTCCACACGCGTCAAGTTTTATTGAATTCAAGTCCTTGGATCTTTAAATGGGAAGCAACGAAAAGATCAAAAGAGAACAAGAAAACTTGAAACGAATTGACGGTACGGAGGTATCTGTACTCTTCCTCTCTCTTCCCACCTCCTTCGCGTACGAACGAGCAGACTTGAAAGCACGACTTGACGTGTCTGAAAGGGGACTTATTGTCGATTGCAAAGCAAATGCTTCTTTTCTTGCTATTGATCGGTTTTTTACTTACGCATACTCCAAGCGGTTTGTGTTTGCCCGCACT
The DNA here is from genome assembly GCF_013731165.1 of Rhagoletis pomonella. NCBI lineage: Eukaryota > Metazoa > Arthropoda > Insecta > Diptera > Tephritidae > Rhagoletis > Rhagoletis pomonella. The sequence continues at coordinate 105,039,876 of NW_023458555.1, read as the reverse complement.
CAACAAGAGAATGCAGAGATAAAGAGAGTAAGTAGTTGCGCTGCTAACAAATGTCTTCTTGGGCTCAAATGTATCCGTGCAGTGTTTTATTACACAATCACATTTCACATAGTTGCCAACTTGGTGCTTTAAGCACTACATTTGGTACTTTTTGAAAATTAAAACACCAAAAAAAATGGTTTAGTGCCTAGTGCCCTTTTTAATGCTTTTTTCTGCGCTAAAATTTCTGAATTTACAAGAATCTACAAATTTAAATACACTAAAATGCAAACCATGATTGATAAAAAGATGAAGTTGCAAACCCACGTTCTTGCGTTCTTGTTAAATTGCATTCGCGTTGAAAATGCTAGCACGCAGATAAGTTAAGTATTTATTTTTTTTTATTTTCTTGATAATTAATTGATTACACAGTTCGAAAACTTTTAAATTTTTCTGCCACCTGAGTTCATGGGCTTTTGTAGATTTTTCGGTGCTGAATCCAAATCTGGTTGCAGAGTTTCTCTACCACGTCAGAATTTTGAGATATCCTAACCTCTAACTGTAAAAACACGGTTTATTATAAAGCAACAAATTTTTTCGCTTAGGGTATCATTAAGTATTACTCTTTCCCTTCAAAATTCAATTTCGCTTGTTGCAATTCGATGGTTCTTTCTCCAGATGTACCAGTTTTAATGTGCTGTACTTCGGTATTACTTCGCATGCATGAATGTGTATTTATTTATACATACATGTAAATATTGTTTATTTTTTACTTTTGCTTACCACAAACTGTTATTAAAAAAAAAAGTATCCTTTGATTAAAAAAAAAATTTAGTGCTTTTAGTGCGGTAAAACGCTCTTTTTTCCAAGGTTTGGTGCTTTTTGAAACCCAAAAAAATCTGCAAACGTAACACAAACAGTGTTGCCATTTTGTTCCATATACTTCAAAAGTGATACGTGTTTGTTCAAATTTTCGGAAGATACTTTATTTTTTCGCTCATTTCGCGACATACTTAAATTTTTCGCATAGTACAAATTTTGATACATGTTAAAGAGAAAATATATATGTATGAATGCAGTGGCAGCTTATAAAATTTGATCTAAAATACTGAAACGTTTTTGGGCCAAATAAGCTTAAAGGAAAATGCTTTAAACCAGCGATGGGCAGAGAGATTTTTTACTCTGCTCGCGGCTATAAAAAATGTATATAAAGCCTAAAAGAGCTTTGCCCACGGGCAAGGCAGTGCCCATGACGCTTTAAATGAACTATGTATAAAGAGCTGACTTCATTCATTTTTAGTTTACTTTACTTGCCTCATAAATAGCTCTGCAGCTGCAGAGCGTATATATTCAGATTTTAAATTGATCCAATATGAAGGGAGAAATATAATTTCATTACCAACTGTTGAGAATAAGATGGGACCAGTGTTACCGCTTAAAATTTTTCGAAAGTCGCAAAAAAAGTGTCTCAGCCTAAAAACGTGTATTCGAGCCATTTAAATCTTTATACCATGTATGTAAAGACTTTCATTAGTTTACCTTTAGAAACTTATTAGGGCATATTCATAGTAGAAATAAAATCGACTCTAACGTTAGTTTTACCTTTTTCAACGGAAAGTCTGCCAAAAAAAGCTGCTTAGAATAGGCTTTTTTTCATCCGTGACTATGCCCCATTATTTTTAATAAATTGTTAATGGAGATCATCATTTTCTGTCAAAAATAGTTTTTTCTCTTAAAATAATTGATGAGGGACATATTAAAAAGACACAATATGCATACTTTGCATTTAGTATGAAAACAAAATTGCAGTTAAAAAAAGTACTTACATCATTAAATAAATAATAAATTTAACACAAATAAATTTGCTACAAAAACGGTGCATTATTTCATGCTACTTCTAAACATTTATTCGGAAAATGTTGAAATCAATCAAAATCTGGCCAGAGGTGTAATTTTTAAGTGCCTTTGAAAAGTAAATACTAAAAGCATTTTTAAACACGTAAGAAAAATTTAATTTATGAAGGTATTTTAAAAATGTGTATACAGAATTTTAAATCAAAGAAAAGGGGCAAAAGTTGCATGATTTTTTGGAAAAGTCTAAAAATAAGGCTATTTTTAAAAAGTCGGTGTCAGGGGGCATCGATCTTAAAAAAGTGGCAATTTGGCACTTTAGTCGCGTAACGGTAACACTAAATGGGACGTATTCATAGTAAAAATAAAGTCGACACTGAAGGCTTTTTGACATAGTTTCCGACGAGTTTAATGTGGATGTATCACATAAATTGTTAATTAACGTAAATGATCGACAGCTAATAGTTTTAAGTATGTACATATATTTTAATTAAAGTTTCTTTAAAATTTATACATAATATGTATGTAGACCGCGTCCGCTTTACATTAGAAAATGTATTCAATCCACCGATATATTCACCAATGGACTACATAAGTCGTATGCGACAGGTGAGGCCATCACATCCTTACATTGTTAATTATTTAGAGTATACAATTTTTTAAATTATGAGAGTGTTCCTGGTAACTTTACAACTATAAGGCCAGGTAAAAAACCTGGGGAAGCACCGGTAAGCAGTGCCAGAGGATTGCTTTATGTAGATGACGAAGTGAAATTCAAGTTGCGTCATACAGACTGCTGTACATCATTGCCACAAAAACGAGCTATGTTATTACAGCAATACGAAACGGAGCTTTTGTACGACGATCGAAAAAAAAAAGGTCAATATAAACACAACAGCCTTCAAACGTTAAAGCAATATATACACAAAGATTTCCATTCGTTTTATGATAATCTACCTCGAAAAATACTCTGTTTTATATTTTTATGCAATTTGCTATGTTATGTAAATTTTCCTAATGTATACAGATGTGAAAGCATTTAATACAAATTCAATTATATGTACAATTATTGAAATTATTTCTTGTACATACGAGCTTTCATAGTTAATACGCTGATGCCCGTATGATACTACATTTTTTCCTGTATTTTTCATTTTAAATACAAACAAAAAACTGACGAAAGTCAAATTACAAAAGCAATTCGGCGATGTGTTAGAGAGAAACAAATTCTGTGTGAAAACCAGCTGAGTTTTGACAAATCCTTACCGAAATTCAAATAAACGAAATTAAAGTTTGCGTAAAACAGTTTTGTTACATTAAAAAATTAAATTAAAGTGGCAAGACAATAACGTATTTAATTTAATTGTATTTCCATTTTGTTAATGTTAAGAAAATAACTCGTCTGGCAAAATGCAAACAGCTGTGTGAGAAAAACGAAGGAAATACAGCCATCACAAAAACCTAACGAAATACAAGTTGGCCGGACTGTTTTTAACAACCTAGTTTGTTTTTCGTCAGTTTTTCGTTTATTTCTTAGTATATAGTTTACTCCCTTACACAAGTACTGAAATCGTATATAACTTTCTCTTTCTTTCAAAATACAGTGTAAAATACACTCGAAATACAAGATAAAAACGTAGTATCATACGGGCATGACCGAAATAAAACTATAGTTTAAAAAACTAAAACCTCCCTATTATAATTGCCATTCGTACTGTCATCAGGTATGTAAGTTGAGAATAGAAATCGCTGCATCTTTTAGGCGTATCAATATTACATAGTTACATCCCGAGCTAATAAAAGGAAGGTAAAAAGATCAGCTCAGCGCCTTCGTCCTGACCTACAGGCTGTGTCGGAGACACAGTCGCTAAACTTAAACGTAGAATACGTGATATTAAGTATTAAGATCGAGGTGTATTAAACAAGGTGTGATTGACAATTCAGTGCGGCTCTCTTTTAAGGTACTATTATGTCAAAAAGGATAAACAAACGAATTAACCCTTAGTTTTGCATGTATCTTGTCAGCACTGATGCCCTAGGCTTTTATTTCGATTATAGTTTTATTTTACTTACATTACCTGGAATATATATATTTTGTCAATAAAATAAAACAAATTGTTTATAAAATAGTTTTAGCAATTTTCTTGTTTTTAATAACCGAAGTTTTATGCTTTTGTGCGTTTATTTTTATATTTAAATTTTTTATCCTAAACATTATTCGACACTTATAAAAGTAGGATTTTACATTTCTTTCCAATTTTATATGTGAGCTTAACTCTAACAGTTTTGAAATTGAATTTTTCATGTGAAATAGTTTTCCATTAAAGACTTTGCTTCGAGCAGTTTAAATTAAGCTCTTCCATACTTGCTTGCATGGCTTTAATTATTTCGGTAAGAAGAAATATTTCTGTTATCAACGTGCATTCTAAAGAGTCGCCTCTTTGAGTTTGGACATCAACAAATGTATCCTGATCTCGTTCTAAATCCTCACTTGTTTCAGTTATTTCGTATGGCATGGACTGCGTCTGGGTATAAACGAGCTCGTTTGAAAGTGCTTGATTCGGACGGACAACTAATGAAATCGCTTTCCTTGAAGTGGTTTTCACAAACGCGAGATGAATCACGTAGTACAATACCACAGCTTTCTTCCCAACGCTGCCGTCTTAACTCGCAACTAGGTGGTTTAAAACATCGTACTGTTTTCGTGTCTTGACTTTTATTGCATACAGCGCCCCGTTCAAACGTTTTGCTCCGTTTCATCTTGGTTTCCTTACATTAAATATTTAAGAAAAGTCGAACGTGTTTACTTATTACCCAACTTTAAATGTACTTACTTGCTCTCCTCGGCGGTTTATCTCTTAACAATTTCACGTTTATTAAGAAAATTTGTTGCTTGAAAAATTTGTGTGTAACTTTTAAACAAATTCAAATTTGAAAAAAAAAAAAATCAAATGGGTTAAGAATTCATTTCAGTTTGACATTATAGCCTGTTTCTTATGAGAGCAATGTCAAAATCAATCACACTTTGTTGAATACATTTTGATTAAGATCACAATCAAGTCAAAAACGGTACATGAAATATTCGTTTTGATTGTATTGAATTGAATTAAATAAATCAATATGAATTGCAAAATATTAATACTTAGCAATAGAGAAGCAGATCCACAATAACTTCAATCATATGTACCATCAGCTTGTGTCTGATATTGTGATACCTACATATTTCATATGCTTAATGAATTAAGTTAAGGGGGGCTAATTAACTTAGTTTTAAGTGTACTGAAAGCTATTTCACATTCACTGTTCCAAACGAATGTTTGACCTTTCTTTAAAAGTAGATTGAGAGGTTTTGCAATTTCTGCGAAATTTTGAATAAAGCGTCTATAGTAGTTGCAGAATGCGACGAATCTTCGCACTTCGTCTGAATTCTTAGGGACTGGATAATTTTGAATAACTTCGTGCTTAGCAGGGTCAGTCTTGATTCCGTTGCTCGTAATGAGATGACCAAGGTTAGTAACTTCGTGATTGAGGAAATTGCATTTGTCTGGATTTAACTTGAGGTTGTAGTTATGTAGTCTTTCAAAAACTTTTCCTAATTTAAGTTTTGATGTTTGAGACTGTTACCGAACACTATAATGTCATCTACATAGAGAAATGCCTCAGCGTCTAATCCAGTTAACGCGAGTGTGAGCATTCTTTGAAAACTGTTGGAGGATATCTTTAGTCCAACAGGTAGTCTCTTAAATTCATAGTGACCATTGTTTGTTGAAAAAGCTGTTTTGGGGCGAGATTCATCATCAATTGGTATTTGATGGAAGGAACTCGTCATGTCCAATGTGGAGAAATATCTAGCTTTGCCTAGTCTATCAAAAACGTCATCTAAGCGTGTTAAGGGAAATTTGTCGTTGACTATTTTCTCGTTTAATTTTCTGAAGTCTACCACGAGTCTCCATTTCTTGTTGTTGTCTTGGGACTTTTTAGGTACCATAAGTATTGGAGAATTGTACGGACTTTTTGAAGTTTGGATTATGTCATCATTTAACATTTGGTTGACTTGTTTCTTTATCTCTTCGTTGTGGACTTGGGGAAGTCGGTAGTTTTTTATGTACACTGGAGCATCGTTATTGGTTGAGATGTGCTCTGTGTAGAAATTATTCATAGTTAAACCTTCATCGTTAAGGTGAAAAATGTGCTGATATTTGGTAAATAGGGGGAGAAGGGAATTTTTGGACTGTGGTTCCAAGGTATCTAACTTTAATATGTTTAATACTTTAGATACTCTTTCTTTATTTTTCTCGGATGTACGCATGTTATTGACTATACTGAAATCTTTAAGGGGTACTGTTCGAAAACTTAATTGTTTTAAAATAACGTCGTGTTCTTTTGAATTTAGTATTTTTACGTGACGTAGACCATTTGCTGGCACTATGGTGTTAGCCATGTGCACACCTTTTTGTAACTCACTGTTTAGTATGACCGTGTCTTGGTCGAAATGTGCGTCTATAGCCACAATATGTTGAGTTCTTGGTTTTAACCAAATTTCTTTACAATTGATTGGTAGAATTGCCTGTTCATTTTGTGTATTCACGGTCAAAGAGCAAGTATAATAATCTATATTGCAATTGTACATTATGAGGAAGTCTTGGCCAAGTATGCCGTTTACTTCAATTGGGAAATCGGTATCAACGATTGAGAACTTATGTGTTAACGAAATCTGTTCGAAAGTTAGGTGTAATCTTGCAGTACCTATTGATGTGGTTGAATCTGAAGTGACACCTGTTAAGATACAAGTATTTTTGGAGTCATATTCTAAGTTTTGCACTGCTTTAAAAAGTGAAATGTCAGCTCCCGTATCTATTAGTAATTTTACTGTTCTTTTGATGGTAGTACAAAAGAATGTCACATAATTAGAGGTATGTGGATTGAGTGAATAAATTTTGCTTTGAGTGTTCCCAGAGGAAAAGGTTGTTAATTTTCCTCCGGGCGGTAGGAGTTTTCCTGCACGTTTGCTACTCGTACCTGTCTGCTAGGTTGGTTCGAAAGGGAACGACCACTACGAACATAGCGGTCACCTGAGCGGCGCGTATTATTAGGGGTATTGTAGGTAGTGCGGGTAGTGTTGTTATTGCGTGCATTGTTGCCTGAATTGGCGGATTGTCGGGATTGGAACGCATTTCTGTTGTTGTTTCGGACATTATCCCTTCGATAGCGATAATTGTTGTTGAAACTATTCCCGAAATTATCATAGTTATTGTTTCGGTAGTTGTGGTTGCCTCCGTTCGCGTATCTGCGATTATTCTGGAATCTCCGGTTGTTTTCTCGGTACGTAAATATTCCCTGTTGCTGAGCTTTTGAGTCAATGTTCTCAGCAAAATTCCTTGCTTTGCTGAAAGTTTTCAACTGAGCCGCTTTAACTGTCTGGAAATATGTTGGATTGAGTCCTTTTTTGTAGTTAATTAAGGCGATTTCGTCATTGTAGACCATTATCGCCTGGCCTTGGGGTGAAGTTCTTTCATAATTTTTGGCTAATAGCGAAACTGAATCCAGTTTGGCCAAGATATCCGAAATTTTATCACCATACTCACGTATGTTTTGATTAATTCCTTGTCTTTGTTGTGACAGTTTTTGCAGTAACTGTGGCACAGAGTCTCTTGATAGGTAGTTCGACTTTAAATTGTCTATAAGTTCGTTAATTGAAGTGGGAAAACCTACAGGGCAAACCCTAGCCCTAACTGAATGGTTTAGTTTACATTCGGTCACATATTCGCGGAATTCGGTTCTGTCCGCAGAACGAAGTCTGTCGTGGGCGTTCTTTAGTCTAAAAATGAAGCCATTTAGTTCTTCAAATTTTCCATTGAAAACCGGTAAGAATTTTTCAAGGTTTTCTAGGTTTAGTGCGTTTTCTGTCATTGTTATGTTATTAGTATTTTCAATTGGGAGTCTAGAGTTATTACTGACAGATAGGGCATTAGATTGTGGACCTGATTCTGGACTATTGTTAATCATTCCTATTAAAAGCTGTCTCGCTAATTTGTATTTTTCAAAAAAATTTACTTTAAGGGCATTTGCCGCTTCAAAATCTTCCTCTATTTTTGTTGCATTTACTGCATTCTTTAGTTGTTCTAGTCTATCTAATTTCTCTCTGATGGTCCGTAACGAGTATCCACGAGATAAACATTTTTTGTGTATTAGTGTACAATGTTGTTGCCTCACATAGGCATGTACAAATCTTGTCCATGTGGTTTACAATTCATTTTTATTTTTCTATCTGGTTCTACATAGGCATGTACAAATCTTGTCCATGTGGTTTACAATTCATTTTGATTTTTCTATCTGGTTCTACTATTTTGTTAGGAAAAAATTTTATTTTGTTAAAAAAGTTTACAGTATTTGTAATTTAAACATCAGCCTGAATAGCACGGTGGTGTGTTTATGTACGTACTTTTTAAAATATTTGTTCACCTTGTAGGCAACAAACAACGCTGTGAATAGTGTATAACACAACTTGCAAATCGTTGTCTTTATACGAATTAGTTGGTGTCGGCGATTGGTTTGCAACAATTATTGGTTCCTGGATAACTGTTTCTTTCTTTGCTTGTGTATTTTCCATTTTTATTTTTTATTTTTTTTTTTGAACTTAATTAACGCGGTCTGCGAAATTCGCAACGGTCGCTAAAAAATTTTTGTTATGCTTATACAGCATTATTATTTTTTTGTTTTCTAGAAGCAAGAGATGCCTCTATTTGGAAGATTTTCTTCCACGCCTCGCGCTGTGATGCCGAGTCTTTTTCTTGCTGAACGCCTTTCAGCAGTTGTGCTCGTAAACGCAATTGCTTGTTGCGTTTTCCTCCTCGTCGTTTTGGAGTGCGGGCGTTTGGTATGGCCGTCAATTTCTCCTCGCGTTGTTGTTGTAGTTTCTGTTGGTGCTGGATGTTCGCCTGTCGAGCTCTATACTCTTCAATTGTAATGGGGCGCGGTCCAACGGTTAGATCTTGCAGGGCTTGTTGTGTGTCAGCCATCAAGCATGATGCGTCAAGGAGTCGTCTCGTCACAGGAATCGGTGCAGGATCGCCATGTAATGTCTTTTGTTTTCAGTTTTGAAAATTGGTTTTTGTTGTTTTTATTCATCTTATGCTTCATATATTCATAGTACTATGTTGTCCAGTTGATTTCTCATTTAAAGCAAAAAAAGGTGAAACATCTTCGAACTGTGTCGAAGTAAGTTGGATTACAAACTGCCTGCTAAAGTATTTTTCTACTTGCTTATATACTATTGTTACATGTATTTCATACATATTTTGTTCAACCTAATTCTAATTTACAACTTGGGTGTTCTATTGCACGACTCATTGAACCCTCGTCAATCGATGATTCAAGTGGGCCATACAATGTGTTGTTATGTGGTGTGTCACAGTCGATGATTCAAGTGGGTCACTACATTCTTCAAACAAACACCGAAATATCAAATACTTTCGCTTTTGGAATTTGTTTTTTTGTTGTGACACATTATATTTCATTAAATATTTTAACGCATCTGGCATCAATATGTTGTGGAGATTATCAATATGTTTTGCACATGTCTCATGCCGCTACACTATATGCAGTTTGGAAATAAAGTTTCTTCAAAGCAATTTTGATTTACATTCACATTGAAGTAATTTATTTAACCTATTGTTTATATTGGATCTAACTTTGTAACAAGGTGGCAACCCTCTGCAAAATATTTTCAAGCCACAAACTCTTTCGCTGGACATCCATATCAGGATTACATTTCAATTTTTCTGGTTTTATTTCAGCCGAACTTGCTTTTTGAAACAGGTGGCAACCCTCCTACATACAATTAAGAAATAAAGGCTTTTCAAAGCCATTTCGATCGATACTCATACTGCAATAATTGATTTAACTTAAAAATAATTCGAATTGCATTTTTTTATCAGGTGGAAACTCTTTTTGTAAAAATAAGAAGTTACTGCACATACACGGGCCAAGCCCTTTAATTTGATACCTCATTTTGTAAAATCGAACGAACGGTAAAAGAAAAACAAATCCACATCCCTGCCAGCCAAAAGTAGTGAAAATTTTGGTGAAACCGCGGGTTTTATTCACTTCAAAACTGTTGAAAAATCTGGTGAATTTTGTATGGGCGGTGTGCAGATTTTCACCAGTTTCCTCCTGTTCGTGTGAGCCTTGCATCACTGTCGCACTCATCCAGTTATTTCGTAAGGAAAATATATAGATGCACTCGTCTAGCATACCTTTTGTTTTTAATATATATTTACAGTTGCAAATCATTTATACTGGTTCACTAAAATTCAGTTTTGTTACAACTTTCCAAATTTGACGACTTTTTCATTTCTTAGATATAGATGTTTTCAAAAGTTGCAAAATTTCCATAAAAAAGTTAAGCGATTTTTTTTAAGTAATCGATTTACCTTTCTATTGATATATATTAACAGTTGCAAGTCATTTACACTGGTTCACAAAAATTCAGTTTTATTACAACTTTGCAAAATTTGACTTTTTCACTGTTAACATATAGTGTTTGCAAAAGGTGCAATATTTTTATAAAAAAGTAAAGCGATTTCAGGGATATTATAATCAGAGTTCAGGAATTCTCACTCACATTCTCTCACGTTCGCGACCAAGAATATTCCACAATTATTTTTTGCCTTCTTTTATCGCGAGTGAAAACTGCAAACAAATTTATCATCTCTCACATTCGGAATGCGATCGACAAAAAAATTTCCGCTGCTTTTCATTCGCGATCGAAAAAAGCAAAGAAATTTCCTCTCACTCGAATATGAGAAGTCCGAGCATTGTCGATGTCGGCCTCTCATAAATGAGAAAAATGATGCAAGTAATCCATTCGCGATCACTCGCAACAGCCCAATAAACACAAAAACGAGGGCGACATCATATCAAATTCGAGACGAACTCGAGAAAATAAATTTCTCGAAACTTTTTTTTGGGCTCGTTTCGAATCCGAGGCGAGCTCGAGTAAATCAGTTTTCTCGAAAGATTTTTTTCTTGCATCGTCTTCGATTCAAAATCAAGAAAATAATTTATGAGTGCTCATACACTCAGATAAGAGTCACCTAAATAAATTTTTCTCAAAACAAGATTTGGTAACTATTACCGAATAATGTCTTGAGAGAAATATATTTAGCAGAATTTTTTCTGAGTATAAGGGCACCTTTGTCCGGCGTGGGTGATGACATAAGCGGCTCTGATACCACTAATGCATATACGAAGGCACCCAGGGTCTTAAGCGAACAAATTATTAATTTTAACTCCACTTTATTATATTTCGGTGAATTTAGTGGATGAAGTATTCAAGAAATTTTTCCAGTATGCGCATACCGACTAAAAAAAAAAGCAAATTGCAAGAAACACGGTGCCGGACAAATCTAACATGTATAACAAAAATTACTGTTTAATTATGTTGTTAAAAATAAAATACGGATTCACGTTTTTAATAACTTGATTAATAACTCATAATTTTCGCACATTTTTTACCTTTTGTTTATTTACATTATACATATCGAGCCCTAACCGCCAAAATAACGTAAGCGACATTTTTTTCAAAATTTTCTTTTTGATGCAGAAATGTATCTAGATGCTCTAAGAATATTTCTGCATCAAAAAGAAAATTTTGAAAAAAAGTCCCTTACGTCAGAAAAAAATTTCTAGAATCGCCAACGATTCGAAAAACTAGTAACACTCGATTTGCTAACGATCGATAATATATATGTTCATATGTCTGTACATACATATAAATAACATACATGCAGACGTGTAGTTAAAGTACCCTACAAAAAGTGGGACTAGGTTAAGTACTAGTACAGGACCACGCTACCTTGTAACCAACACTAGTAACCAAAATGGTCCAAATATATGGAAAAAAATGTGATTACATTAACATTGCGATGTCATTGGACCTGACCACCTCTGGTCCAACGCTGCAAAACATCATTGGTGCTGTTTTTCCATTGGAATTATAAAATCTATTATATTCTAAGACGTCCACCAAAATATTTGGGAAAAATATTAAGATTAAAGCGAGCTGGTACGATTTGAAAATACCTAAAAAATGGAGTTTTTTATGAATAAAAATAATTTCTTAAAGATGTTTTTTTAAAAAATCCCTTCAATTGACAAAACGGTTTAAGCTCAAAAAATGTACTTAAAAATATTAAAAAATAAAAATTGAACGCAATCGTAATAATTTTTTGATTCTGTCTTTTAACTTTTTTCAAAGATTGGTACATGATACAAAAAAGAAGGTAGTTCCATTGTCACTTTCTCGTCGCCATATTAACAACCTGACAATTAAGTAGATTGTGACATTTCGTGCTACCGTATCCAATATCTAAAATCCTCCAAATTTTATTATTAATTTTTTGTTTATGTACAATCGAAATTTGATCAAGCAAAAGGTATCTTGTTGGGTACGGCTAGGTTATTTGTACAATAATTTTCGGTTATTGTGTGCAAACGCTTAACCCAAAGCAAAAAATTTTAACACACACGTGTGGTCAAACAATTAAGCGTTAGTTTAAAATAATGATTTCAAATTTTCAGATATAAATTTATGAATAACTTCGGTTTGAAATATGGATCTTTTTGTAAAAAATACTGTGGTCAGCGTACCCGGACTGATGAGGGTTATTTTTTCTAACCGCTGCCGAAAGCCTTCAACGTGGAAAAGTATTTTGCGCAAAAATCCTGTGGTTAGCGTAACCCGAGTTTACATTCTCCCTGTAAAAATGATGATTATACACCATTTTTCAATGCGTTTCCCTCCCCCCTCCGTCTCCGCTCCCCACCCATAAACCATTGCACAAATAGCCGAACATTTCCCCTTTTGTTTTTGAAAGAGAAGACGTCTAATGCTCCATAAGTTCATAATTGTATTTCTAGTTTTCATACTAACAATAAATCATCAATTTTGTTTCACACCCCCTCCAATATTGAACAGTAAAATATATTTATTTTTACCCAAAGAAACAACGATATTGTCGAAATTTACTAGAATTGGATCAAATTCACTTCTCTTAAAGTCATGAGGCCTATGGGTTCCAAAGTAAATCCATTTTCAAGTTACTTGAAAGACATGGACAAATACAATATCGAAATGTGTAATTTCAGTGTCTCAATTATATCAGAAACAATCGTATCCGATAGAGAAAACTGTAATAGTCCTGGCTAGCTATATTGTGTAATAATCAGATGACATAATGACACTAAAAAATTGTTAAAATATGTTCACCATAATTTTATGAATGTAAAAATAAAGATTTTGGCAAGTAGTTATCGAATTTAATGTAAAACTTGAACGTTTTTAAGATAAAATATTAATTATTTTTAAGAGATAAGTGTTAATACAACAATTTTGTTTATATTCCCAAATTTAGGATATAAAATCCCCTCCACTAAAAAACTTAAATTGAGTAACGCCGCTTCGAATTTTTTACAATTGAGCAATTGTCAAAAATCTCCTTTTTAATCAAAAAGTTGTTTATTGAAACTACCTTCTTTTTTGTATTATGGATTGGTATAAGAGAAACTTGAATAACTGAACCTAAACTCTTGCGATTTAAACTTGTGAGGTATCATTGGAAAGGTATTTTCTCACCCTTATTAGTTCTTTTCTAATAAGCTCATTCAAAGGATGAAAGAGAAAGGTAGCATGAACGAACATCATTCAAAGTTGAATTAAGATGTGTTGATATTTAAAAAAAAAAATTGGGACACGAATAACTTTTTTTGCACATAAATAAAAATAGTGGGAAAATACCTTTCGACCGAGATCCCATAAGTCTAAATCAGAATAGTTTTGGCCCAGTTATTTAAGTTTTTCGTAAATCAATCTTTGAAAAAAGTAGTAAAAACAGCGTCAAAAATTTCATTATTACGATTCCGTTGAAATGATTTTTAAATATTTTTATGCAGACTTTTTAAACCTAATCTGGATTGTCTTTTGAGGAGACTTTTTTCAAAAAGTTCTTTAAGAAACTATTTTTATTCATAAAAAACTCCATTTTTGGAGGTATTTTCAAATCGGTAATATATACGTTTTTTAATCCCGGCGGAAAACCCGCAACTTTTTTGTTGATGCAGTCTAATGTACTACATATATATTACAACCATAATTCATATATTTGTGCATATTCCTACATTCCTTGCAATCGAAAAGCGTTTGCTTGCATTACTTACATTTCGCATTCGCAATAATCAATGCGGAGCTTTTGCGAATGCGAATGTTTGCAAGTGCCCTGATGAAACGTATATCTGGCAAACAAAATGACAAATTGTAGCCAATATTTTTTGCCTGTGGTCGTTAAATTCTTTGTGTAACAAAACTGGTCAAATGTTACTTTTATCAACTTTGATAAAAATGTCCTTAAATATATTATTTCGTAAGCTATATAACCGAGCTCATTATCAATCCTCTTCTACTTGACTTTTGACGTACGTCAAAGAGAACATTGTCCTTTTAATTTTCCAAATTCTGAAACAGCCAAAGGAATTATTTTTAAAAAGCTTTAGAAAAACCTGGCGTATCTGGTTTGGCTTATAAGCGCTGTTTAAACAACGATCTCACCATTATGCTTGTACAATCGCCCGATTGTAATGAAGGAGCACCTGAATGGCCTCTCTGCACTTTTGCATCACTTTATGGTTATGGAAAAAAGGAAGTGGAGAAGGGAAAAGCACTCCGATATCAACCGTCTAACCGAGCGCATACGGGAAAACGGCCACCACAGAATCCCGGACGTAATTAACATATATTTTCATTCCGTATATATGTACTTAAACATCATTTAGTTGTTAAATAAACCATTTATAACGTTTATTCAAAAAGAGAGTTGTTTTTATTTCAAACGAACGCGAAATTTCCTTGCGCGTTGCCATGGTCCTTCTTCGCCGTAACGAAAGGCACCTATGGGCATATGGACACAATAACAAATAACTATATAAGTGAACATTTATTACAAAGCACAAAAGTGATTATAAACAAATCCACAAACAATATCGCTTAACGCGAAAAACAGTGAACAGAAAGGCACCTGTGAAAACATACAATTTACAAAACACAAACAAAAGTGAAGTGAACTTTAGGCTGGGTCACTTAATGGTGTACATATGTATATACACAAGAAAAATACAAAAAGACAGTGAACGGAAAAGCACGAACAAAACTATGTATATAAAAAATAGCTACAACAAAGACCAGAAATCCACCAAAAAATAGCCTGTCATCATCAAAAATAATATTAATATCAAAAAAGTAGCAAAGAATAAATAAACAAATAGCTACCGAAGCAGCTTCTTGGCAGCAAAAGCAATACACGAAAACAAGGATCGACATTGGCGCCAGCAGCAATCATTCCAACAGCGCGGTTTAGCATATATAAACACATCACAAAAGGGGCCTAAGAAAAATATTTTTGGCTCTCATTATTGTTCAATTATTATATTAATATTATATTAATTAATAATACAATTTCGTAAAACTCGTTTTAAAAAAATAAAGAACACAAGAACTGCAACTATTTGCGTTTACGGTACAGGTGCGCAAATACATACCTACGCGTATAACAATAAATAAATGCACTACCATCCCGATTCTGTGCACTTGACAAATTAACAAAATATTGATAATTTATCAAGATTTTTATCAAGCAAGAAGTTTTTTGTTATTCTGTGGCAATCTAGATAAAAACAAGTAAGAAAGTCTAAGTTCGGGCGGAGCCGAACATTAAATACCCGGCGCAAGTATTAAATATATGTTGTTGCACCTTTCCGAAACCTTCCGCTAGATGGTAAGCCGGGGTGTATCAATATTGAGTAAATTAGCGTCCTTCAATTTCGAAATATTGAAGTTTCAAGCATTTCTGAAATTTACCGTTACATGAGAAGCGGCCGTTATTTTAGTCCGATTTCAATAATTTTCAACGTTTTGCTTATATGTGCCAAGCACAATAAACATACCGAGTTTGGTACAAATTGGTAAAACGGTTACCGATATACTTATATGTGATCATAAGTGGGCGGTGCCACGCCCATTTTCCAAAATTTTACCATAAACGTATTTCTTGGTAAAGAATTGTTGCAAGGATCAATTTTGAATAAATTAGCTTCAATATTTTCTGATTTATCGAAGATTTTGTATTACTCTAAATTACCGTTATATGGGATGTGGGCGTGGTTATTGTCCGATTTTAAAAAGTTTCGGCGATTTTTTAGGCTGTACCAAGGCCAATAACTGTGCCAAGTTTGGAAGAAATTGGTGCAGCGGTTACCAAGATATACACATGTAACCATAAGTGTGCGTGGCTACGCCCATTTTCCAAAAATTTATAATATTCTTATTTTTCGTCTAAGAATTATTGTAAATATCAATTTTGAGTGAATAATCTCCAGTAGTTACTAAAATATCGCAGTTTTCGTATTTCTGGAAATTACCGTTATATGGGAAGTAGGCGTGGTTATTGAGCGATTTTAAAAATTTTCGGCCATTTCGTATGTTGTGCGAAGGCCAACTACTGTGCCAAGTTTGGAGGAAATTGGTGAAGCGGTTACCAAGATATACACATGTAACCATAAGTGGGCGTGGCTACGCCCATTTTCCAAAAATTTATAATATTCTTATTTTTCGTCTAAAACTTATTATAAATATCAATTTTGAGTGAATTATCTTCAGTAGTTACTAAAATATCGCAGTTCGCGTATTTCTGGAAATTACCGTTATATGGGAAGTAGGCGTGGTTACAGTCCGATTTCGCCCATTTTCAATACCAACCTACCTTGGATTAGCGGAAATCTACATACCAAATTTCGTTGAGATATCTCAATTTTTGCTCGAGTTATCGTGTACACGTACGGACGGACAGACGGACAGACGGACGGACAGACAGACATAGCTTAATCGATTTCTTTTTTCATCCTGATCATTTATTTATACATTTGTCTATATCTATCTCGATTCGTTTTGGCTGTTAGAAACAACCGTTATGTGAACAAAATTAATATACCCTTGTGCACAAGTGCGCTCGGGTATAATTAAAGCTTCAGAGTGCAGCGCTTTTCCCCACACGTGTGGTGAACAGTTTAATGAAACAGAAACAGCTGATTTCTGTTTACTTTTTGTTATTCACGAAATGGATTCTGCTACAACGTAAGTATTTCACATATTATTCATTATTTGTTTTAAAATAATATTTAACTTAATATCAAATACGACCGTGCTACCCACGAGCAACTTGAGCTCTACGTTGCATTTTGCCAGGCACACCCAGAAATTGGCAATGGAAAAAATTCGCCAAAATCGCCTCCAGAACCAGGGCGAACGACTTGTGGAAGCAGCTGGCAGAGGAATTGAATTCTTGCAGAGGACCAACACGTACTGCAGCTAAATGGAAAGAGGTAACTTGCTTGATATTAGTTACATTTTTTTATATCTGATGCAACGTTTTTATACATGTGTATGTAGACGTTGGGTGTGCGGAAGAGTCAACTACGCACGCGGGCAAGGCGGTTGAAAATGAGCCAGAGGCTGACTGGAGAGGACCAAGCTGCAACCCGATGAGCGAATTTGAGGAAAAGGCTTTGTCCACATTTGGATCAGCAGCTGTAGATGAGGTCAAGACCATTCAGAGTTTAGGGTTGACGTACTCGCTTGAGCCTTTGTCAGTTGAGGGCCCAATATCACCAACTGAAAGCACATCTTCTTTGGACAGTCCTCAGCCATCATGTAGTCCATTACTAATACCGCTAAACCTAGTAGAACCGCCAAGCCCAGGACAACCTCCAAGCTCAGGACAACCGCTTAGCCCAGAAATATCAGCAAATCCTGCATCATCTCCATGTTCATCGCTAAGCTTGGAAAATAGGCGCGTTTTCTATTGTATTACAACATTTGTATGTATGTATACACATTAGGGTGGCCCAAAAAAAAGTAAAGTCGGAAATTTAATGCTCTCACCCCCTAGGGTGGTTCTATACCGAAAAAAATATACCCCTGTTTTTTTATTTTAAAATCCAAATATATTTAGAGGTCGCTCAAAGCGCTCAAAGTTTCCCATGTATTTTGTATGGGGAAAAAAAGACTTTTCGTAGAAATGGCATAGAATCCATGGAAATCAAAATTTTTCAATCTGAAAACTCTGCTTCTCTTCAGAAGATTTCAGAGAATAATGCCCAATTATTTATTTAAACATTTTTTAGTTTTAACTATTTTTTAAGGGTCTCCGAAATATCCCAAAAAAAATCAAATATACAAACAGAAATATACAAAAGAAAAAAAGAAAAAATAGTTTAAATTAAAAAAGGTTTAAATAAACAATTGGGTATTATTCTCTGAAGTCTTCTAAAGAGAAGCAGAGTTTTCAGATTGAAAAATTTTGATTTCCATGGATTCTATGCCATTTCTACGAAAAGTCTTTTTTTCCCCATACAAAATACATGGGAAACTTTGAGCGCTTTGAGCGACCTCTAAATATATTTTGATTTTAAAATAAACAAACAGGGGTATATTTTTTTCGGTATAGAACAATCCTAGGGGATGAGAGCATTAAATTTCCGATTTTACTTTTCTCCCATACATTTTTGGACCACCCTAATACACATACATATGTATATTTTTGTTAATTTTTTTTATTATTTTTTATTATTTTGAAGGATGCTTGCATATCGCGGCTATTACGTGGTGCGCGGTCTAAATTAATTAGCACTTTGATAGCTAACATTGCAAAGAGGAATTCTGCTGAGGAGGTAAGGCAACGCATTGAAAATGAAAGGCGTCAAGAGCACCGGGAAATGATGCAGACCATCCAAGGCCTATCCAATACTGTCGCAGAACTTGTGAATGTTCTTAATCAAAACAGGTCACAATAAAAATATAAAAAACTAATTTTTTACTTCTTTATTTACATATTTCAATAAGTTCCAGATACATTCAGATAAATACAGTGAATGGGCACGTTCAGAAGGCGCAACAGCTCAGTAACTGTTGCGATTGCACCTTCTGAACGCGTTGTTTTGTACTTCTGATCAACTGAACAGTTGCGTGTTAGATGATCGCAAAATTTTTCTGATCATTTGAGACAACGTGTTGTGTGTTTTGAATTTGACAGCTAATGTATCTAGCCGTTCAGAAGACGCATCACGATCATTGATTTTTTAGCAACGGTTGCGCTCAACTTCTGCACCTTCTGAACCTACCCAATGAAATAAAAACTGGGACGTGACATTTAATCAAGTTTTGACTATTTTTCTTCAGTTTATTTAATGTTTATTATTTTTTTTTATGAAAGTATAGCTTAACAAAGGTTAAATAAATCCAAATTTCAGACTTTGTGCAAAAGATATGAAAATACAGAAAAATTTCACCAAAATTTATAACTTTTTAATACGCATCTTTAGAAAATATCTTGGTATGCAGTTTTTAGCCCGTTAAGTTTTAGTATAGTACAAATTTGAAGTAGCTATGACTTACAGATGGTTTTTGGCAATTTTTTTTGTTGACGGGTATGTTCGACATTTTTTTCATTCAAATGAAGGCCATTCCAGAAAGGCTAGCACAAAAGGAAATATTAAGAAATCGATCAACCCCGATCCACAAATAAAAGAAAGCTGTGGTCATACCCATAGCATCACAGACCCACAAAATAAAGAGCAAGTGATCCCCTATGATCACCACCCAACCAATACGCAAACTTAAAAAGTAATAGCGCAACACAGCACAGCGCACCAAAGATTGCCCCCAAGCGGATAAGCAACCCACCTGCTCAAACTCCGCGCATGTTAACTCGCTCCGAATTAGCAATGAAAATGAAGTTCTCCTCCCGACTGCAATAGAGCATCGAGGAGAACAGTTTCAGCTCAGAGCATTGCTTGACCAAGGGTCCCAAAGAACCTTTATTTCGTCAGCAGCTCAAAAGAGGTTGAAGCTCCCAACCGAACATTCACAGTTGGAAGTATTTCATATTGGTGGATGTAACTCAAAACGCACTTAGAACGCATGCGAACTAAATATAACTACCCGCAAGGCAAAGGGGAAGATAAATACAAAAGCTGTCATACTCAAGCAGTTAACGGAGCACTTAGCGACTTCCCCCGTAAGTCGTGAATTTATTAAACAGTGCAATGCCCATGAACTAGCTTACCCCCATTTCAGCAAACCAGCACCCATAGATCTGGTTATTGAAACCGACATACTTCCATAAATTTTCCGACCCGGAGTCCGAAAAATACAAGATAATGTAATAGCACAAGAAACTATATTTGGTTGGGTGATAAGCGGCTCCGCCGCACAACTTTGGAAATAGAGGGCAATAAATAGACCCCGCGCATTCAATGCCATAAGCTCTAACCCATGAGCACACTACATAACTCAAACCAAAGGGCAATAAATAAGACCCGCTCATTCGAAACAATGAGCCCAGTACAAAATATTTATTTACTCGTTTATTTATACCCCCCAAGAATACTAAAATGCATATAGAGCAGAGCCCCCGCATAATTGTTTGTTTTCCTCTTTTACAGAACGTTGCAAAAGGCCATATCTCGAATTGGCAGAAATTAACCCAACGGCAAGCACGACGTCGCAAACTCACGCGATATGCAATGCACACAGCGACCGAAGCCCAAAGCGCATCGAGAGCGCGAAAATCATTTTACGGAGTTCTGAAGACTGCAGACCGCACTATCTGACACACTCCTGCAGGGGGGGCAGTGTACAATCGCCTGATTGTAATGAAGGAGCACCCTAATGGCCTCTCTGCACCTTTGCACCACTTTATGGTTATGGCAAAAAGAAAGTGGAGAAGGGAAAAGCACTCCGATATCAATCGTCTAACCGAGCGCACACGGGAAAACGGTCACCCCATTTTTACACATATATTTTGTTGACATACTTATGTAATTTTATTAAAATAAAACATCTACAACGTTTTAACCAAAACGCGAGTGTTTTCACTTATTTAAAACGATCGCGAAGAACCTCTTGGCGTTGCTAATGCTAGAGTCTTCAAGTGAATATGAAAGTCAGGAGGATACATCCGACATTTTCAACTCCGGTGCAATTCTCATTACGTTTTATTAAATATAATGTGCCAATTTTTAAATTCAAGTACTAAATAAAATAAACATTATTAAAAATTATCAACTTTTTCATTTTTTTATTTACCTAAATAACTAAATTTTCTTACCGGATTATTTCTTAAAAATACTTGACATCCGCATTCGCATCCGCTGATGTCTAAAATTTCACATTCGCAACATCCCTAATATGTATGTATGTTGTATGCATAACATGCATAAGCTGCATGCGATAAGCTGTTGTGAGTGATCGCGAATGGATTACTTGCATCGTTTTTCTCATTTATGAGAGGCCGACATCGGCAATGCTCGGACTTCTCATATTCGAGTGAGAGGAAATTTCTTTGCTTTTTTCGATCGCGAATGAAAAGCAGCGGAAATTTTTTTGTCGATCGCATTCCGAATGTGAGAGATGATAAATTTGTTTGCATTTTTCACTCGCGATAAAAGAATGCAAAAATAGATTTAGAATATTATCGATCATGATAAATCTCATAAATGAATGAAAACGAATAATCATAATAATTTCCGAACCCTGATTATATTCAAAGGAAAGGTAATCGATTTACCCTTATTTTGATTTATATTAACAGTTTTAAATCATTTATAAACTCAGTTTTCTGATGGTGTTCCTCGCGATGAAGGTGCTGCCGTTGAAGGTGCTGATGGTAAAGCCAAATCTGTAAACAAACAAAAATATCAATTAAAATTTATAAACATATAAAAATCTCAATATATACCTTAAGAATGTGACTAAGTCGATGATGTTCTGCAATCTAAAAGAAAATTTACACTATAATCAAAATTGTTAAATACATATTCCTACCTTCACAATTTTCGCAAAGTGAAATTTCTTCGCAGTATGTATACTGTCATCAAAACTCCAATGTTTTTAACTGGCTCGCTCTAACGCATAGAATTCTTATTAGAGTACGAATTCTTATCGGGTACGCAGCTCTAACAAAGGGAATTTTTTTTGACAGTTCGAACAAAAAATTTGTAAGTGTGAGGGTGAGATGACTAAAAGTTATGAATGTGTTTGCAAATCGTTTGAATTTCAGGGGAAAGTGGTGAGCCGTGGCTTGCAGGCATTAACTGCAATCAAAATATGTATGTATGTATGCACTTACATGCATACGCTGCGGTTAGGTTAGCCGAAATACCTACACACTAGGAATGTTAATCCCGGGATCCCGGGCTATTTAAGTTCTCGAAAATCCAGGGATTCTTGGCAAGTAATCCCGGGACTTTCGGGATTTGTAATTTGCACTGATGGCAATAATAGGAACCCCCTTTCTTGACCAGTATTGGCTATATTTCTTTTTTTATTTAATAATTAATATTTTTTTTTAATGTTTAGCTCATTATACATATAATACCAAGCGATAGTAAATTTAAAAACAAATATCAATATATTCGCGAAACCATGCGCCAAAAAATTTACGTTTTTAGTTTTTCACTCAGACGTCAGTAATACAAAAATGATTTAAAAAATTCAGACCAATATGCTTAGAGAAGAAATGTGGGTATAAATTAATGAGGAAATCCTGTATAATTTAAACATGTTCAAGTTTCTAGTGCAGAGGGGCTGGTAAATATTGAAAATGTCATTTTAAAATTTTATCCTTGAAATTTCGCAATACTTGTTCGAATTTCGTTCTTCTAACTTTGTCAGCTTAAAAATTACCTATTCGTCCTGGCTAATACAAAAAAATTAAATTTTTTAATTCTAAAGAAATTTCCTATTGCATTTGTTACCCATATGTCTATTCTACATTGTATTAAATTTTTTATTAATTTTTGGAATTAATCACATCTTTGAAATTACAAAGTCCTTCAAAATAGATCCTGCGGTCAGACAGAAAAAATAAAAGCGCCACTTTAAATAAAAAAGTAGTGTTAAAACCATGGTACAATAATTACAGGTATTGTCTTCCTAGAGAATTTTGCTTCACATCGAAATTCGTGCTCCCTTATTTTCATTTTGACGCAGTTCAATGTTGATTCTTTTACTTTTATTTGGCTTTGCTTTTTGTTTTCGCTCAATTTAATTTTTATAATTTTTTAAAATAAAAGAAAAAACGTTTGAAATTAAGTGAGCCATACAAATTTTGAATTTATTTACAAGCAAATGTTTTTTTCCAGCTTTCGCAAATTGAATAAGTTTTCTGTAAGATGGTTTGTTAAAAAAAAACCTGAACATATATGGTATATGGGGTATGGAGTGTGGGCAACAATGATATTTTTTAAATAAGGCAGATCGGAATATGCGCTCTGGGAAGACAATACCTGTAATTTTTGTACTTTGGTTTCAAAGCCATTTATTTATTATTTATTTCATGGTAGGAGAGCTAATCAAACAATATAGAAGCAATTTTTTCGATCCAAGTTGTTGAAAAGTAGTGAATATCTAAATCCCGGGACTAATCCCGGGATCCCGGGATTGTAGCAATGCCTTCCCGAAAATCCCGGGATCGGAAAAAGTTGAAAAATTATCATCCCTACTACACACACATACTTTTTGTCTCCTCTTTTCACTTCCAACGCATGCTTGTGTTCACAAAATGATGATGTGCTTTTGTATGGAAAATCATTTATGCCCATATATTTGAATAAAATAAACATGCTGACAAGATATCAACCAATACGTCCCATACACCAAACGAAAGGAAAAAACTTGAAATGTTGATTAAAGGAAAACAAAATCGTCCGAGCGGTTTTCGAGCATTTTGGTAATAAAACAACAGTTTTTTGCCTTAAAATGCTCAATATTTGTTGAATTTATATAAAATTTGTACGCGATAATATTTCTATTCCTCCAAGTTCGTCTTTGAAATCCCATACTTTTCTTTGAAATCGCTTCAATAGTTGTCGTGCAATAAGCGTTTTCGTGAAACCCTAAAAATTAGAACTACAACATTTGAGCATAGCCTCCATATCGAAACGTAAGACGTATTTTACATCAAAAACCGTTCGCATCTCTGGCATTTTCATGGTTTGTACAAAATTTGTATCCACTCACCACTTTGCATTAATTTTTATTACAAAAATCCAATAAAAGGAACAGTCCAGCGACTTCGGTCTGCAAGCTGTATCGGAGATACAGCCGCTAAATTTAATCGTAGAATACGTGGTGTGGTTAAGAGCATATCCAAGTCAAAAATGAAAGCACACACTAGGTTTTTTCCAAAATTCTACAAATTTACATACTTCTAAGTGAAAATAACTCAATGAGAATATAAGCAAAAAACCTATTTTTATTTTTATTTTGTACCAATGTTTTTTTCTACAAAATCGATAAAAATATTGGTAACAAAACCGATAAAAAAATCGATGACAAAATCGATAAAAATATCGATCATAATATCGATAAATTCCGAAAATATCAATAGCAAAATCAGTGGCAATATCGATAATAAAATCGATAAAAATATCGATAACAAAAGCGATAATAATATCGATAGCAAAATCGTTAACACAATCAATTAAAATATTGATAACAAAACCGATAAAAATATCGATGACAAAATCGATTAAAATAGCGACAACGAAATCTATAAAAGTATCGATAACAAAATCTATAGCAAAATAGATAAAAAAATTTATAACAAAATCTATAAAAATATCGATAACAAAATTGATAAAAATATCGATAAGTTCCGAAAATATCGATAGCAAAATCAATAACAATATCGATAAAATTTTCGATAAAAATATCGATAACAAAACCGACAAAATATCGATTATTATATCGATAAGTCCCGAGAATCTCTAAAATCCCGCAATAGATCCGAGATTGAGTCTCTGTGCCTCTATCTAAATCAGTAGTGCACAGCGTCGGCAGAGCTCCTAATACAAGCGAAATATTTTTGTATCTGTATGTGTGTACTCAGCAAAATAGCTCGCGCATGTGATGCTTACAGCATGAAGTACAAACGCAAACTGACCGGCTGCTAGCAGCGCATAAGTTCGATAGCTGCGCACACACGACTTGTGTGTGAAAGCCGAGTAGCTCCCGGAGATTCCCGTGTGCGTCACTGCCGTCCCTAAATTGGAGCGCCAAGCGTTGCGTTATCCACTGTCAACGAGTGTCAGCGCGCGCTATCCCCGAATCAACGCGTCGTAATTTTTGACGTTTTCTCAGGTCCTCTCGTTTTTATTCTCGTTTCCTCTTTTACTTTTTTGTCCTTTCTCTTTCTTTCCGTCTTCTGCATCCAACTTCAACACGTAAAGAGATCTCACCAAAATAGGTATAAGCGCAATTGCTTTAATTTGCTTAAAAGGATGCTTTAAGCAAGATCTTCATATCGTCGTTTAAAGTGCAAAACCGCGTATCAACAAAATGCAAAACCGCGTATCAGCAAAATACAAAACCGCGTATGTGAAGTTGTAGAAATTATTTTCTAGCCCATAAAAACACTCATATTTAAAAATGGTTCTCTTTTTTATAAAGCAATCGCATTTCTGGCTAGTATATTTCAGGACGAATGGATAAGGATTGAGCCAAGCGCTTGGGTGAGCAAATCCAATTTTTGGCAGCCAATGTCAGTTACGCGGTTTTGCAGGATGACGATACGCGGTTTTGTACTTTAAACGACGATATATGTAAGGTAAATTATACTCTTTCTGTAGTAATCTCTTTCATATCACATATTTTCATTTGTTAATTTAAAAAGAAAGAAGATTTCAATGTAGTTTAAAAATTTGATTTATTTAAGGAAACTTTTATGAATTTTACTGAAAAGACTTTAAATACACTCTAAAAAAATTTTGTTTATTTGCGCATATTGAGAGAGGTAACCAGTTTCCTCTTTTATTGTATGCATATTTGCACGCCGTGAAATACAATTAGTCATTGCCGGTTTACTTTTACACATATAATGTTTAAAATAAAGTAATGTTTATTATTATTAGGAAATGTATTTGTAGTTTGAAAATTTGTGCAATTTTAAACATTCTACATATGGGTGTTTCCATGAAAATGTCAAACAGGACTGAAAAAATAAAAACAACTGAAAGGGTTTTTAAGACGAATTGATAAGAGGAAAATACTCGAATTTTTATATTATAGAAGTATTTCAGCTTATTGGAATTTTAAAACTCAAAAATGGAAGAGTAAAACTGAATGTCTCTTCGACTCAGTTTTCTCTAATGAAATGAACTATTTTCTCTTTCCTACTAACTAAATTAAGAGATTTGAAACATTACAATTACATCTTAAAATCAAATTTGCAATAACAACTAACTATAAAAATGAGAAAAAGGAGAAGTTAGAGCTCGAATAACGGTAATTTTTTGATTTGCTTCTGATAGTATTCTAATGTCGCGTACGTTATGCAAAAACATGTTTGTCTATGTCATTTGTATATTGGCAGTCGCAGGTAATGCAGACTACAATTCTTAAGCGAGAATTCTTCTAGTTAAAGATATACAGTAAAATTTTCTTTCCAAAGGATTAAAAATATATTTTATTACCCTTTAAAGTTTGTCGCATACGTTATTGTAAGTACGAAAATTTCAATCAAATACATCAAAACCAATGTTAATTGCAAATTTTCCATTTAAATTATTTAGAATAGTTGTAAAACAATGAAACGGTGGCGAGAAGAGTTCTCAATAAATACATTTTATTACTTACGAGAAAAATTGTCGCGTACGTTATGTCGCGTACGTTATTGTTTTTTTTTTTTAATATAAAACTAGCCAGAGATAATTTCTCTTAAAATATGAAAGGATTGTGAAGGTACATTATTTAGCTTAGTTTAGGAATTTTTAAAGAAAAGAAAAACTCCCATGATTCGCAGACTTTCGCATATATGCGTGTTTCCATGAAAATGTAAACCGAAAATGCAAGCAAATGAATTCAAACGGCTTTATAACTTTAAGTTTCCTATTCAGATGGCGGAAAAAGGTTTTGAAAACGCGAAACGGTGGAGAGAAGAACTGAAAAAATTTAATATAGTATGTGTTACTAGTAAAAATATTGTACGGGGGAAAAATCTGTCGCGTACGTTATGTCGCGTACGTTATTATATATTTTTTTTAATAAAAACTAACCAGAGATAATTTCTATCAAAAAATTGAAGGATTGTAAAGGTACATTATTTAGCTTAGTTTAGAAATTTTTAAAGAAAAGAAAAACTCATGATTCGCAGACTTTCGCATATATGTATATGTGCCTTAAAACCACTTATTTTTTTGTCGCGTACGTTATCACCTGGTTTTGAACGGATATTTTCCACGCCAAAGTTTCGAGGCTGCTTATTTTTTTCTCAAACATAGTACCCTTTGGTTGCAACATAACCGTAATCTTTTTTTTTCTGTAACTTCTATTTTTGATAGATTTACGTTACTCTATAAGCGTACGAATGTCGCGTACAGCTGTATGGAAACACCCATATGTGTATTTATGTGTATATTTTAAAGATCTCAAGTTCAAAATCAAATACTGAACATCCTATACGTATATTTATACGGATTCTTGTTGAAAAATAGATACTTTTCAGTAGTAGTTTTACATGCTCTTTTTGGAGTGTACTTGCTATTTATTATATTTACTTTGCAAAATACTTATGCACAAACAATGTACTTTATAAATGGAAATTACAAATGCTTGATTTTATGCACATGTATTCCAAGTACTTAGCATGGGTTAAATTATGTATTTTTTATGAAAATGTTTGGTTTTCTTGCAAGTTATGAGGTGTATATGTAAAAAAAAGAAAATTGGATGCATTTGGATACATTTTTGGCTTGGTCAGGGATGCATTTTCTTGAGACGGCGCGGCAACACTGTTTACAACTACCTTTATTTTAATCTTTCTTCCTCTATCTTCATCTATACTTTTATCGGTATCCTCATCCTCATCTTTTTAATTATATATATCTTTATTTTTATTTTTATGTTTATCATATTCTTCATATACATATTCCCCTCACCTTTGCAATTATATAAGTAAAGTGTTTAAATTAACCCTGGTCTTCATTTTTGCCTTTATCTTTACGCAACTTTGTTTTCATTTTTATTTTTACCTTTGACTTTATCATTTTCTTTATATATGTACGTACTCACCTTTACTTTTATTCTTGGATTGGTCTTTTTCTAAGTGTTGTTTCACTTCAAAAAGTCTTCGCTTATTATGCATACATGTTTTCATATATGTATGCACATATATACATAGACGTACATACATAGATTACTAAAAGAATATACACAGATCCTCATTAACTGCAATCAACATATGTACGTATGTATGTATTTGCATATGCTAAAACGTCAAACCATAAAAGGGTCTATTACGCGTATTTCATCTTATTGTCAAAATGTAAATAATACTCTTGACGAGATAAAAGTCAGAGTAGATAAGTTAGAGTCATTATTTCATGAATATGAACATATACAAAGCAATATAGACACTCTTACAAGTTCAGAGAACAGGGTTGTGGAGGGAAACTATCGCAGTGATATGGAAGACAAATATTTTTCAATTAAGGCAATTTTAGCGTCTCGAATTCGTGAAGATCAATTTGAGAACACAGTAGTTGAAAATCAGAACCAAAATGAGCAGATTGCGAGTGTGTCCAGTGCAGTGCAGGCGTTAGTGGAACATCAGAGTACGTTGGGTGTGTTGGTTGAGCGATTGGCGTCACCATGCAATGATGCAAATGCGGCCCCAATGGCTTAACATCCAAATTCAAGACAACAAGAAATCCGGTTGCCTCGTATACAGATTCCAGAATTTGATGGAGCCTACATAAATTGGATACACTTTCGTGATTTGTTTGAGGTTATGATTCATACTAAATCGAGTTTAGCAGACATAGAAAAATTTTAGTATCTGCTGACGAAGCTAAAAGGTGAAGCTTTATCGTTAGTTAAACACTTAAAGCCAACAAATGAAAATTACAAAGTAGCATGGGAGTTGCTTTACAAAAAATACAATGAAAGTGATAAGGTGAAGAAGGCGTATGTAGGTTTGTTACTTGATCAGCAAGCAATTAAAGCACCAACATTGGGTGAGATCAAACGTCTGTATAATAACTCAAACGAGAGTATTAATGCATTAAAGGCTCTGGGTGAGGCGGTGGATCAATAGGATGCACTGCTGCTGTATTTATTTGAGAAAAAAGTTGACTCTGAGACATCAACCCTTTGGTATAGGAGTAGGATCGCAGAAAAAGAAAGCACATTTACTCAGTTAATGTCATTTTTAGAGCTACGCATTTTTGAACTAGAAAATATACAAGCGAACAATTTAAATAGGAATTATGTAAAACCTTTTAACACAGCACAAAGCAATCGTCAACAATCGCAATCAAAAGTATATACATCACAAATAAAGCAATGTCCGGTGTGTTCAAAAAATCACTTAATATACCAATGCGATACATTTAGGGGAAAAACAGTGGATGAACGGATTCAAATAGTGCGTGAGAATGATCTGTGCTTTAATTGTCTCAAAGACAATCATCGAGCATTTAGTTGCACGTCGTCCTTATGTAAGGAATGCAACAAAAAGCACAATTCATTATTGCATCCAACACAAGGCAACCCCAATGAAAACAGTTTTCCACAAAGACAAGTAGATTCAGTGTCAATAAATTTATCGAATGTACAAAATGAATATATTACGTTATTGCCCATTGCAGTAGTTAAGGTATTAGATAACAATGGCCAGTATCAAACATGCCGGGCATTAATTGATTCAGGAGCACAGGTGTCGCTTATACGAAGCGTGTATGCAGCGGTTAAGTGGTTCACCTTCAGCAGTCGAAACAATATTCGGGTGGATAATACTTGGAAAAATAGATTGCAGTCAATCATGTCATATTTTTGTCGGTACCGCAGCACTTGATCCAAATGTTCAATTACAAAAATTTTGGGAAGTCGAAGAAATTCAACAAACGAATCAATTATTAACAATTGAGGAACAACAAGCGGAAGAACATTACATCAGGTCTGTTAACCGTGCAAGCAATGGTAGATATATAGTTAGATTGCCCTTTAAAGAAGTAATTTCCGAGATTGGAAGCTCAAAGTTAGCAACAATGAATCGATTACATCTAATGGAAAAGAGGTTTCAGAAAAATGAAATGTTAGCAATTGAGTACAAACAATTTATACATGAGTATATCACGATGCATCATATGGAACTAGTAGCAGATAGAAATACACAAATCGAGTATTATCTTCCTCACCACGCCGTGCTTAAACCAAATAGTACAACTACAAAACTCAGAGTAGTTTTTGATGCGTCTTGCAAGTCATCAAATGGGAAATCACGTAATGATCAACTAATGATAGGAGCTACGGTGCAGAAAGATTTATTTTCATTATTGGTTCAGTTTCGCAAGTTTAAAATTGGGTTTACAAGTGATATAGGAAAAATGTATAGACAAATTTTGGTTCATAAAGAAGATAGGAGAGAAAAAAATGATGAGGAAGTACAAACATATGACTTGAAAACAGTCACATACGGTACGGCTTGTGCACCATTTTTAGCAACAAGAACCCTGAAACAAATAGGAATTGAAAATTCACGTTTATTCCCAGAAGCAAGCAAGGCAATAATAAATTGTTTTTATGTAGACGACTTCATGTTTTGTGCAGAAGAAATAGGTGCTGCTATTAACTTAAAAACTGATGTTTGTAAATTACTAACGCAAGCAGGGTTTCGTTTGCGTAAGTGGTGCTCGAACTCACCAGAATTTCTTTCTACCATCGATTCAATTGATCGGGAGACGTCAGCAGAAACAATTATCGATGACACTCAGACAGTAAAAA
This sequence comes from Rhagoletis pomonella, assembly GCF_013731165.1. Taxonomy (NCBI): domain Eukaryota; kingdom Metazoa; phylum Arthropoda; class Insecta; order Diptera; family Tephritidae; genus Rhagoletis; species Rhagoletis pomonella. Next base: position 105,009,158 of record NW_023458555.1, on the reverse strand, counting down.
CGTTAGGTTTGTTATGGGATACGGCTTGTGACTCCTTTAAATATAGCGTCACCTTAAGCGAATTACAAGCGCAAGTCACAAAACGCACAGTATTATCAGATATTTCAAAGGTGTTCGATCCACTAGGATGGTTGTTACCAGTCGTTGTGTCAATGAAACTTTTAATGCAGCAGCTGTGGCTTAAAGGAATTGATTGGGAAGCAGCGTTGCCTAGTGATATGTTTTCACACTGGTGCGAGTTGAGAAGGGGTATCAATGACATTCGCGATATCCGAATCCCTAGATGGGTAAAGTACAAAAGTGGTGAAATGTTGGAGCTTCATGGGTTCGCAGATGCGTCTGAGATGGCTTATGCTGCAGCAGTTTATTTAAAGGTCCACCACTTAGATGGTTTGGTGTCAACAAATCTCATAGCATCCAAAAGTCGTGTAGCACCTATTAAACAAATAACATTACCACGACTTGAGCTGTGTGCTGCTCAGCTTATGACGAAACTGATGGTAAAGGTTAAAGAAGCCCTTGAGGTTGATCAAGTACCAATATTTGGTTACTCAGATTCAACTATTGTGTTGGCCTGGCTAAGTGATTATCCAAGACGATGGAAAACATTTATTGCTAATAGAACTTCATATATCCTTGATATTATACCACGACAAAATTGGCGTCATATTTCCTCACATCAGAACCCCGCGGATTTAGCAACTAGAGGTATTACCGCTTGTAATTTGATTAATAGTAATATTTGGTGGCACGGACCCAACATTTTGTGTACCAATCACAATTGGGAGCAGGTTGTGCTTGAACCGCCAAACGAAATGCAGTTGGAAGAAAGACCTATGATGTTATGTCATACTGCTGCAAAACACGTAGACGACTTATTTGAACGGTTTTCAAATTTTGAAAAGTTATTGTCAATTTCAGCATACATTTTAAGATTCGCGACAAATTGTAAAACAGACAAATTGAATAGAATAACAGGATTTTTAAGTGTACAAGAGCTTCGTAATGCTCATGATGTTTTGATTAAGAAGGCTCAGATGGAGTCGTTCTCTTCAGAAATTCAGACCTTGTTGTCTGGTAAATCTCTTTCGGTGAAACATAAGTTATCTGCACTATTTATTGATCAGAATCATTTGCTTCGTGTTGGTGGAAGGATTGAGAACGCGAATATTAGCTATGATCAAAAACACCCAATAATTCTTAGCAAAGATAGTACATTGACCCCAATATTAATTAGGTATTATCACAGTAAATACCTACATGCAGGTAGTCGACAAATGCAATACTTACTTGGATTAAGGTATTGGATTCCAGGAGTGATCCGAGTTATCAAACAGTGCATATACAAGTGTACAAAATGTATGCGTTTTAGGAAGAAACCGTTTTATCAACAGATGGGTAATTTACCACGACATCGGGTAGAAACCACGTCTGCGTTCGTAAATACGGGTATAGATTTTGCAGGGCCAATACACGTAAAGTCATGGAAAGGTAGAGGAAGTAAAACGTACAAGTGCTGGATAGCAGTGTTTGTATGTTTAGTGACAAAGGCAATACACCTAGAACTAGTTTCGGAATTGTCAACTGCATCATTTCTTGCAACACTTCGTCAGTGTGTGGCTAGAAGAGGGAAGCCGTTAAATATATATTCAGATAATGGTACAAATTTCGTAGGTTGCAATCAGCATTTGAAAGAAATGTGGCAGTTTTTACACGAAGACTCCACCAAAGAGAAAGTTGTTAAAGTCATGGCAGAACAGCAAATACAGTGGCATTTCATTCCACCCACTGGCCCTCATTTCGGAGGTATGTGGGAAGCAGGAGTTAAGAGTACCAAATACCATTTGAAAAGAGTCCTCGCAGATGCTACCATTACATTTGAAGAAACATACACTATATTATGCCAAATAGAGTGTTGTCTGAATTCACGTCCATTGTGCATAAAATTCGAAGGAGATACTGACCCTCTTACACCGGGTCATTTTTTAATTTTTAGATCTATGTCTGCAATCCCAGACATTGACTATACCCAAACCAAGGTAAACATGTTAAATCGCTGGCAATACCTACAAAAGTTAGTACAACAGTTTTGGAAAAAATGGTCGTTGGAGTATATAAATCAGTTACAGCAACGCCCAAAATGGGCTCATAAACTTAAAAACATTGAATGCGGCGACATGGTAATTGTAAAGGATGATACGCTTCCACCAAGCAAGTGGAGTATTGACACATCCAGGAAAAGATGAACTTGTAAGAGTAGTCTCGGTTAGAACTTCAAAGGGTACATTGAAGCGCCCTATAGTAAAATTATGCCCATTGTTCACGGAATTTTGAAAGTGGATACTTTCAAGGAGGGCGGTATGTTTGCGTTCATTGTTTATAGTAAAAAATGTAGTAATCACTAAATTAAACTATCTTGAAATGTTCTAAATTATACTTAGTATTTCCCCACGTAAGCACTTGTACTAGACTTAAATTTGTATGTACACTCCACAAAAATACAACCTTGTACCAATGCAACTATGTAAGAATGAAACGAAATGAAAGAATAAAATTTGGCTTGGCGTCACAGTCTTCAACCGACATTTGACGTGCGCAGTACACTTATTAATAGAGTCCAAAGTCTTTGAATTTTTATGAGTAAAATTGAACCAACATTTGTTGAATTTATATAAAATCTGTACACAATAAGATTTCTATTGCTATAAAGAATCTATATCCTGAAAATGAAAGTTATATCTGCAGATTATAAGCACCTGGAGCACTTTAAATGCTCAAAATTGACCCAAAAATAAGGAAATGGTTACCGTTGTTTTTACGACAGAAACCGAATTTGTTACTGACAAAAATGAATCTGTCGATAGGCTTGGAGTTTTATCGTTGAAACGCAAGTGTGGCGTTCATTAGTTCTCGTGCAATACGCGTTTTCGTAAAGCTCGAAAAATTACAACTACAACATTTCAGCATAGCCTCCATATCGAAACGTAAGACGTTTTCTACGTCAAAACGTTTCTGACCATTTTTCATTACATAACAGGAGCAACGGGCAGTTAACTAATCGTGTCCTCAACTTCCATACATTGCATCTAGGTCTAACGGCAGTATTATGTACAAATTGCATACGATTCCATACCGCCAAAAGCAAATTTAAATCGTGAATAAAAACAGCTATGTGCTTTAAAGCGGCGCAAATGTTGATCACGTCGTAATTGGTCAAAATAATTGATTTTTTTTCATAAATCAATAATATATTTTTAATATAATTTTTTTTTAATACGACATTTGCAAAATATTGCCATAGACACCAGTAATCAGTTTTTTTCTCCCCTGAAAAGTTATTAAAAAACACATAACTGTTCCCAATAAACATTTTTGTTAAATCTCAATTTGAGATGCATTTGAGAATCAGTCCTTTTCTCAAATCTCAAACTTTGATTCTCAAATGCATCTCAAATAACCGTTGATAGCGTTCTCAAACTAAAAGGCAATTTTTTAATATGAAGTTTTCCTTTATTTTCAAATTGAGAAATGTTGAATTCTCAACTTTTTCTCAAACTTGAGTAGAGCGGAACGAAATGAAATCCAGTTACTCTCATTGAAATATTTGTAAAGTGGTGCCAATGATACATGTAAGAGAAATACAGTTTTTATAGGAGAGGAATTTTTAGTTATGCAGTTTAACAGTTTATTTAATAGCGTATTTAGTCAGTTAGTTTAACAAAGAAAAATACGGTTGATGTAAAAAAGGAGTTGCATAGTTTGTTTTGAAATTAGACAAATTGCGGTTAACAGCGACCACGTGGTCGAAGAGCCATTTTGCGACTGATGTAGCAGACTACCGATGGACTTCGACATCTGTGCCATGTTGACACAGATGAAACGGAACAAATTTTTTCTCAAATGTTTCTCAAACCGTTCTTAAATTGATAAACAATGTTTGAGAAAAATTTGAGAAAATGTTTAGTTTCAAATGATAAACAATGCTGAAAAGCAAATTTAGAAACATGATTTTCTCAAACGTTTGAAAATTTTTGTCCCAGTGTTCGTTGGGTTTTTGTTGGCGCAGCGACGATATGTATGTACACGAATGCGAATTACATAATTTTTTGGTTATTGACAATAATAAAAAGCGAAGGTATGAAACCAAATAGCAGAAACTAGCATCGTGTTGTGCTCCCTAATTGGGAGCATTTTCGCCTCATCGTGGATGTGGTAGTACATTCTGGTTAGCCAGTAAAATCTGTCCAAATTTTCAAATATTTTTAGAGTGTCAATATCATATCAATTAATATCATAATGTAGATGGTATTTTGGCAATAAAAGTTTCTACTAATAAAATAGCAATTTATTAATGCAATAACATTTTGGATAATATTAATAGAATGTATATGCTAATTGTACATAAATAGTGTACACTTAGAGTAGTTACTAGAACGAAGAGTTGGGAAGCATACAAAATAATTTTACTATGTAGAGTGTACATTGCACACAAAAGTCGATGCATCGAAAAAAAACATCGATATATCGATTTATATCGGAAGGTCCCAAATATCGGTTTTATTCGATACATCGAATAGCAAACATCGATGTTTCCGATGCATCGATGTTTTGTATGCATGTAGGGTTTGTTTTTTGTTTAGTTTAAGCAAAGCAAACTGTACGGTCATTCTTTGCACGCACATATATATTAATGTATGTGCATTTTGTGGAGTGTACTATACTCCATGTATAGTCGTAGCGCTGGGTATGCAGTTACAGTTGCATGGCTATACTCAATCCCGACACTTGAGTCCTCGTTCGCGCACTCTGGGCAACGGGAGCAACCCATGTGCGAGATGCGGTAATCAATCCGAGTGGAGCCTTGGGTCACGGCAGAAAGAGAGGGAGCTTCGGTGGGGCTACTCAGACTTATTCGGTTTAAGGTCTCACTGAAGTCGGCAGCGTCTGTTCACCAGTAGGTGCGACTGCAAGCGGGTGTCTGCTTCGAGCAAGCGGCTCGCTGTATAAACGTGTATTTAGTTGCGAAACCACCCCGTCCCAGCAATGGGTTGTGCGCTGGGATTGGGACCCGTCACGTAAAAACCACTTCCAGTGAAGAAGCAAGGCAAAGCCTCGGATGAGACCCCCCTTATGATGACGACCACGGCAAACGCTTAAAGGACTACGATTTGAGGGCATGTACCTGGAATGTCCGGCCCTTAATGGGGAAGGTGCCTCTGCATGGCTGATTGATGTCCTCGTAAGGACAAAAGCTGACATCACCACCATCCAAGAAATGCGTTGGACAGGGCAAGGCAAGCAATGTCTGGGGCCTTGCGACGTCTACTATAGCTGCCTTGTAAAGGAGCGCACATTTGGAGTTGCATTTGTGGTGGGAGAGAGACTCCGTCGCCGAGTACTGTCATTCACTCCGGTGTTCGAGCGCCTAGCCACAATCCGCATCAAAGCTAGATTCATCAACATCTCGCTCATCTGCGAACATTTCCGACGGAAGAGAAGGATGAGGCATCCAAGGATCTCTTCTACGAGCGCTTGGAGCGCACGTACGAGCGCTGCCCCCGTCATGATATCAAAATCGTGCTTGGCGATTTCAATGCCAGGGTGGGCAAGGAAGGGATCTTTGGAACCACCGTCGGAAAATTCAGCCTCCACGACGAAACGTCCGACAAAAGCATAAAAAGATCCATCAAGCTACGTGGCTGTCTCCGGATCGAAAAACGAGAAACCAAATCGATCATGTTGTGATAGACGGAAGGCATGCTTCCAGTGTTTTAGACGTACGCACACTCCGAGGCCCAAACATCGACTTGGACCACTATCTTGTTGCAGCCAAGATACGCACCCGCCTCTGTGCAGCAACAAATGTGCGCCCAACAATGCAAGGAAAGCTTAACGTCGAAAAGCTGCAATCACAACAGACAGCCAGCGCTTTCACCGCTCGACTCTCACACCTGCTCTCAGAGAGAACTCTTCAACAAACCGACATATGCGAGCAGTGGAACCACATTTCCCGCTTATTAAGTACCGCCGCCGAAGAAGTAGCCGGATTTCAGCGAGCCCGAAAGAAAAAATGGTATGATGGGGAGCGTCAGGAAGCTGCAGAGAAAAAAAAGCCACAACGCGCGCTATGTGGGACCGCTATATGGAACTGAAAAGCGAAGCGAGACGTATTTGCCGCAATAAGAAGAGTGAGGCCGAAATACGTGAGTGCGAAGAGCTTGAAATGCTGTCCGACAATAAGAAAGCCCGAAAATTTTACCAGAGTTAGGCGACTTACGGAAGGTTTCAAGACCGGGGCGTACTCCTGTAAGAACAATAATGGCGACCTAGTAACTGATGTCCAGATCGTACTTAAATTATGGAGTGGGCACTTTTCCGCCCTACTAAATGGTAGCAGCACAGAAAGTTGTGGAGAAGAAGAACCCGATCCCGCAGTCGATGATGACGAAGTCTACGTTCCACCGCCTGACTATGACGAGGTACGTATAGCAATAACGAGACTGAAAAACAACAAAGCTGCTGGAGCTGACAGCCTGACAGTTGAGCTATTCAAGTACGGCGGTGAGGAGTTGATAAGGTGCATGCATCAACTCTTGCGCAGAATATGGTCAGATGAACGCATGCCCAACGACTGGAATTTAAGCTAGCTCTGCCCAATCCACAAGAAAGGTGACCCCGCCATTCGCGCCAACTACCGCGGGATCAGCCTTCTAAGCATAGGTTACCTATGCCTATATGCGGCTATGTCTGAAATTGGCATCCCCTCAAAACTCATACGGCAGTATAAAATGACGTTGAGCAATACCGCCAGCTCCGTCAGAATAGGGAAGGACCTCTCCGAGCCGTTTGATACCAAACGAGGTTTCAGACAAGGGGACCCCCTTTCGTGTGACTTCTTTAATCTGATGTTGGAGAAGATATTAAGAGCTGCAGAACTGAACCGCTCAGGTACAATTTACTACAAGAGCTTGAAATTGCTGGCTTATGCCGATGACATCGACATCATCGGTATCAAAAACCGCGAGGTCTGTTCTGCCTTTTCCAAGTTGGATAGACGAAGTATCTCCTGTCACCAAACAAACAGTCAGTACATTCGCGCCTTGGCACCCACGTCACCTCTCTCGAGGTACGAAAGCCACGCTCTATAAGTCACTCATCAGCCCGTGCTGGTATATGGCGCAGAGGGATGGACAATGACAACATCCGATGAGGCGGCTCTTGGAGGGTTTGATAGAAAGATTTTGCGGAAGATTTACGGGCCTTTACGCGTTGGCGACGGCGAGTACCGCAGACGATGGAACGATGAGCTGTATGGGCTTTACAACGACACGGGCATAGTGCAGCGAATTAAAATACAGCGGCTACGCTGGCTTGGCCATGTCGTTCGAATGGACACCGACGCTCCAGCTCTGAAAGTATGAACTCGGAACCCGCTCGGAGATCAGGTGGAGAAGGACTTGGCTTCACTTGGCGTTTCCAATTGGCGTCAGTTGGCACAGAGGAGACACGACTGGCGTGCTTTGCTGAACTCGGTCAAAATCGGTTAGGCGGTTACAGCGCCAAAAAAAAGAAGAAGAAGATATGTATTTTGTTTTACTTATATACATATTAACGGAACAATGATTTAAACTTTACTAACGTTCTACGTAGCAAAAACAAACCTTTGTGTTAGTTTGAGGATTTTTTTGGGTATATCGATGAGGTTTTGTGTTTTCAACACATCCCTGTGGGAAACATCTCTAGTTTTGAACTGGTGCGCTTCTAGTACATTTAGAACCACTACAAGTTCGCGATAAATCTCTTTTGCATGCAAACAACTAGCGAATTTAACACAACGATGTCACAGGAATTGGAAAATGTCCCCCGCTGCATTACCTTTTCTATAGTTCAAAACCAGTCCTACATACGACATATGGGTTCTAGTTCGTATTGCACCCCATTTTCTATAGTGCAGAACCAGTTGTAAAAGAAAACAAAACACATGTTTTCTTTTTGGGTCACCATCGTAGCAATTTTTAATTATTTGCAAAGAAATGTATTTTCAATCTGGCTCATTCCACGGTAATCGATACCGAATGAAGCGAAAATAAACTAAAGAATGTGACTGTATTATTTCTAGTGGTAAGAGTAACTAAATCTAACTTTCAAGAATGAAAGCCAAAATTCTACAATTTATCTCAAAATCAGATATTTGTTTACTTTAGGTTGAACCATTTACAAACCCATATGAGAGGTTAATTTTTTTCAAAATTTACAAGACTGATTTTCGTAGTCTATTACTTTTTTTGCATTTTTTAAGCCGTCAGTGGAGAGAAAAATTCGTTAGCATTGTAACGGCGTAATTTTCAAATTTTTCGGGCAAGTGCTAATTATTTTATTTTATATTGAAGCAAAGCATATTTTAATGTCACACCCGTCACAAAATGGTTATTTTTTGAAGGAAAACACATCTTGTACAGTGTAAAAAAGCTGACGAAGTAACGCTATGACACAGGGAAATATGTGCCAATTGCTTTTAAGTATTTATATGCTTTTATTTTCGAAAAAAGAACCGTTTATTTTGGTCACGTCCGTCACATGTCACACCCCTCACAGTTTAAAGTTTGACCATCTTCAATAAACTCGGCCAGGGACTGCTACCGTTACTTATCTGCTAATCTGAAATGTGTCATATATCTGTTTGTGATCAGCGATGATAAAGCTAATCATAAAGATATGTTACTCGAGCGATGGGAAAACTTAAGCTATGCTGTCACGGATAAAAAGAAACCATTACTTCGCTTGTCAAGGCAAAAAAAGTATCTAAAACGGTTTTTACAGGTAACGGCCTCAGTTTGACATGTAATAGGCTCATACTATTTAAAAATAAGGTACTTTACAATAACTAAGGCATACAATGGAAAAGAAGAGTCCGATCAAGGATTATCCCGTCTTTAGGTGGCAGAATCTTGTAAGTGTTCGTAAAATCCGATTTTTTGAGAAATAAAGTTAGCTTAGTTGTCTAATAATGTGCATTTATGTAGTCACACCCGTCACAGAAGAATTTGGAACATATAATCTAAAATTTCCAATAGCGGTAAGCAACTTTGGCGAAAATGTTGAGAATGTTTATTTAACTATACAACGAACTATTTAAAACCATAATCAGAAGACATAATTAGCAGAAAAAATCTGATGCAAGTAAGGAGTAGCTAATTTGGTTTGCGTACTCGTCACACCCGTCACAGTGGCTAACTCGTTCGGATTAAATTGTTTTTGAAATTTTTGTGTATATCTCGGAAACCTATTACAAAATACTCGTTTTAAAGAATTTTGTATTATAGTTTAAGAATTAAACCTTAAAATGTGAGTTGAAATGTCACACCCGTCACCGTGGAATGAGCCATCCTAAATCAAATTTTTTTGAATTAAGTTAAATTAAATTGTGCATTTGAAAACGCGCAGAAGGTCCCAAAATGTTAAGATGTTAACACAAATTTTAGTTTTGTATTACCAAACTATGAAAAAGCATCTGCGACGTACAGTCTGAAAGCGTATTTGAACGAAAAACCCGCCAAGCAAAAATCTATTTAAAAAAACAAGCCCCCCGCTGCATCCCTTTTTCAGTAGTTTCGAACTAGTTCAAAATTCGCAGGTGAGATCTAGTTCGTTCTGCACCAGTTCTAAATTCGTCATTTTAGATATAGATTTCTAAAATTGTTTTTTAAAAGTACCACATATCGCTGCTTTCGAACTGGTGGCGATCTAGTTACTATCGGACTGGTTCGTTTTTTGGCGATAAAGATCTAGTACGGAACTACAAATTTGGTTCACCAGTTCGGAGTTTCCCTACAGGGATGCTTAAAATGTGATTGTGTAAGTGTGGCAAAAACAAAAAACAAATAACTCCTACACGCATACATCATACAACTGTTCAGCGACACCTCCAGCAACGTCCAACCTGCTAGCTCAGCAGCTAAACTTCGACTGGCAAGCAGGGATGCCGTTTGGATCTAAATAGATCCAATTGGATACATTTTTTAGACGAATTTTTGCGGGATACTTATTTTTTCCGATCAGTATTAATGTGGTAACTTTTTTAAATAGGCCAAAATTTTATATTTCCTATGAAGTTTTTTTCGTTCAAAAATTGATTTTCATTAAAGATGGTAGAAAGCATTACGTTTTCTAAACGTATAAAGAATCGCCACTTAAGCGTGAAATTAAAGCATTTTATTTTTTGTGAACGAAGCAATGAGCATATGAAGAGATCTCACCAAAATAGATATAAGCGTAATTGCTTTAATTAGCTTAAAAGGATGCTTTACGCAAGATCTTAATATACATACCGTCGTTTAAAGTACAAAACCGCGTATCAACAAAATGCAAAACCGCGTATGTGACGTTGCATAAATTATTTTCTATAGAGTAAAAACACTTATATTTCAAAATGGTTCTCTTTTTTTTACAACGCTTTTATCAACTTGCAATGTTGTGTTCCAGAAACTTTCAATGTTGTGTGTCCGACACCATAAAGCAAAGCTTTGAAAAGCTCCTATAAAAAAGCATAGTGAATAGGGCGAGGTAGATGACATCTAGAGGTCGCCCTATGTACTACGTTTGCTACACCGGAAATAGAATTCCCGCCATTTCTTTAAATAAAACTAATTGGTGCTCGTTTGAAAGTCTAAGTTCGGGCGGAGCCGAACATTAAATACCCGGCGCAAG
>NW_023458555.1:104993182-104998351 GCF_013731165.1 Rhagoletis pomonella | reverse complement strand
AAAAGTTATCAAAACAAATTCTATGGGACTGAGAAGTATTATTTTCTACTTTTTAGTCCATTTATAAAAGCGTTGTATATTAAAAAGTTTTTTTATATTATTTTTGTTTATAAATTTGTATAGTATAATATAATTTAGTTTTTTTTTGAAGTGAAACTTCTTTAGCGGCGGTTGGTTGGGTGGGAGTAAACACGGAAATGGTGCAACGGAAATGGAGCAACGGAAATGGGTGGGGCTGAAACAAGTACATCACGTGTGTATGCAACGGAAATGATGCAACGGAAATGGTGCAACGGTTATGGTTGGGGCTGAAACAATTACTTCTTGTGTGTATGCATACGGTATGAATTTAACAAAAACTTGCTAATAAAGGAGTAGAGGATAACACTTAGAAAAAGACCAATACAAGAATGAAAGTAAAGGTGAGAACGTAGATAGATAAAGAAATGGATATAGGCAAAGGTAAAAATAAAAACAAAAACAAAGACGCGTAAAGATGTAGGCAAAAATGAAGACCAAGGTAAATTTAAACACTTTACTTATATAAGAGCAAAGGTGAAGGGGAATATGTAGCTGAAGAAAATGTAAACATAAGCGTAAAGACAAAGAGCAGGATGAGGATACCGATAAAAGTAAAGATGAAGAGAGGGGAAGAAATATTAAAATAAAGGTTATTAAAGAGCAAAGAATATAGAGAGACACAGAGACTCAATCTGGGAACTATTTTGGGATTTTAGAGATTTTGGAGATTCTCGAGACTTATCGATTAAAAAATTAATATTTTTATGGGGTTTGTTATCGATATTTACCGATTTCATTATCGATATTTACCGATTTTGTTGTCGATATTCATCGCTTTTGTTATCGATTCTTATCGATTTTGTTCTCGATATTTATCGACTTTGTTAGTGATGTTTATCGATTTCGTTATTGATTTTGTTATCGATTTTGACGTGACTATATATATATATATATATTCATATATTTTCATGTTTGATTCTGGGTTCTTTTTGTACTAGAACAAGATCGTATTCTTAAATCTGTACTGGACAGGAGCGTCTATCATATAAATCTTTGTTCCTTATTTTATGTTTATTAATTAATTCTTTCGCTATTGCATGTGATATTTTGCAAACCGATATTTTACTTCTTTTGCATAATTGTCAACGTTGTAAATTTTATCAATTTTAACTTTTTGTACTTCGTTTGGTAAAACAGCGTTTTTACCAAAAATCAGTTCAAATGGAGTAAACTTATAATCAAAAACTGTGTTGGAGTTTGTGTTATGCAAAAAAGTAAAATATTTTAAATATGTATCCCATTCGGAATATGATTCATTTAAAAATGCTCGTAAGTACTCATTAAATACTCTATGATTTCGTTTTATTTTACCTACAGTTTCGTGATGGTGTGCTGTCGAAAAGTCATGTTTAATTTTTAAAAGTTTGGTTAATTCAGCAAAAAGTTCGTTTTTATATTCAGTCCCTAAATCAGATTTTATTGAGTGCATAAAGCCATATATTAAAATGAAACTTTCAAAAATGGCTGATGCAACAGTTTTAGCACTTTTATCTGGTATTGGAACAGTAACTAAATATTTTGAGTGATCGCAAATAATGGTAACTGCGAACTTATTACCATATTTCGATTCTGGTAAAGGCCTATTCTATCGATAACAACAATATCAAATGGTTTATTCGGCGTTGGGGTTAGTACAAGTTTTTCTTTAACTTTTGGTTTTACTTTATTTTAAAGACATTTTTGACAATTTTTAACATATTTTGCGATATCACGGGTCATATTTTTCCAGTAATATTTTGTTCTAAGTTTCGCATAAAGTTTTTTCATGCCACAGTGACCTACTGATATTGGGTCGTCGTGATAAATGGTCATTAGTTTTAGTTTTTCGTCATTTTCAGTCACAGTCTCGACTGGATCTGTTGAAATTATTTGTAATGATTTTAAAATTATATTTCCGCGATTTTTTAAGCTAGCAATTGTGAAATGACGGAAAAATTCATCGTCTTTTGGCCATTCAATCTCCTTAATTCTGTGTTTGCTGGCTTCAATTTCAAGCCTCGAAAGTAAATTATCGAAATTCATTATTTCGTTAGCAAAGACATAATTAAGTAACTCGAGTTTTTTATGTTTAATATGTGCACAAATTCGTAAATTTTTTACTTTATCATCTTTATCATAAGTAATTTCTGATCTAATACGCGGTATCTTTTTTAAAAAGTTATAAGAAAATGTATCATAAACGTTTAATGTCTCCTGTTTTTCATTTTCGTTATTATCTGTATTTTGTATAATTTCATTTTCTCGTCTAGTCATTGATCTCGTCTGTACTGCCAAAATACTTTTCGTTGATTCCCTTATTTCGTCTATCGTTATACGTGAGAGTGCGTTTGCGCCAACATTTAATTTCCCTTTAATATACTCAATAGTAAAATTGTACTCTGCTAGCTCTAACCTTATTCTTGAAAATTTTGAAGAGGGGCCTTTCATATTGAACAGGTATACTAATGGTCTACGGTCTGATTTTACTAAGAAATGCGTTCCATAATGTAGTAGGTTAAGTAAACTTTTTAATTGCAACTATTTTTGAATCGTCTGGCAGCAGGCCTTTTGCTGAGCATTTGTGCCCTAAAAACGTTACTTCGGGCCTGAGAAAATTACATTTTTTTGGGTTTAGTTTTAAATTGAAATTTCGACAAGTTTCGAAAACGTTCGCTAAATTGTTACTGTGATGTGCTTCGCTACATCCTATGACAATAATGTCATCTACATATAAAAATGCTGCGTTGGGTGGGATACCAGAAAAAGCTATACTCATCATCCGTGAAAATGAGTTGGGTGCTATACTTAAACCGAATGGCAAGACTTTTCATCGATATGCTCCACGGTCTGTGCTAAAAGAAGTTATATCACGTGAATCTTCATCTAAGGGGATTTGGTGAAATACGGAAAAAAGATTTAAAGTAGAAAAATATTTAGCTCTGCCAAGATTGTCCAAAATATCGTCACCTTGTGCGAGAGGAAATTTATCCGCAATAAGTTTTTTGTTGACTGCGCGGAAATCAACGCACATACGATATGCTTTTTGACCATTAGTAGATTTTTTAGGAACCAAAATTAGAGGACTATTGTAATTGGAATAACTTCCCTCAATTAAATCGTTATCTAGTAATTTATTAACTTGGCGAGTTATCTCTTCACGTTGGGAATATGGCAGACGATAATTTTTTACAATGTTTTAAAATGTCAGCATATTTTATGCAAAGGTCAAGTAAATTGCTGTTAGCTCCTATAGGGATTTGGTTTTTCAAAATATTTGTTAATTCGTTTGTTCGGGAGTCTTCAGTCTTGGTCTTATTAATTTAATAAACGTAATAGTCAGAAAGTTTTTCAGTCCGTATATTTACATTCTTTACATGTTTTACTTCCTCTGTGGTATTTATAATTTTAATGATTGGGTTACTGCTATTAACTATGCATCTTGCTGTGAATACACCGTGTTCGACTTCTTGTAGAGCTGGGATATTATCGATAGTAACATCGATAGTATCGATAGTTAAAAACTGTCGCCACTATCGATCGTTTTTGAAAACTATCGATGTCAGATTTAGCAAGACTTCAGAATGTCTCTTCATTACATCTCTACATTAATTAATTTTTTTTTATGCAAGAAAATTCACAACACAGTCGGGAAAAATAAAAATTAAGTCTCTGGGATTTTTAGCAACTATAAGCTTACACTGAGTTATAGTAAAATTTAATAAGCTATAAAACTGCTTACACAAAATTTTTATAGAAACTCGAATTAAAAAGCTTGAATTTTTAATTATATGGTAGTTTTTTATGTTTTGTAAATTTTTTATAAAAAATTAGCAGACACTAAATAAACAAAAAAAGTAGTCAAAACTGCTAAAAAATGTTGTGGTGCTATTATTTTGAGCAGTACTATATTCGTTTTCTTATAAAATGGTAAAATGTTAATAATTTCCCTTGTACGGATTTTGATATGCGCCTCCGCATTTGATCTCAGTTGAACTTTTATACGAATGAGTTGTCAATTTAAACGAATATCTTTTATTTTTTTTGTTTTGTAGTATTATAAATGTATTTTTATAGCGAATTTCATATAGCTTTGCACTTTAAAAGGGACAAACACAATCCGATTTTAATTTTGCCATATAAAAAATAAATTCAGATTTTGCCTGTCGCTATTCAAGGGGATGCAAGGGTATGTATGTAAGTTATATAATTCAGACGCATAAATTAATAAGTTTATTTTATTATTATAAAAAGTTATTTTTGATGCACTCAAATCAAAAAAAAAATATACAATCTCTTTAATTTACAAAGTAGTTTATATTTTATAAATTTATTAATTATGTAATTTTCAAGCAATTGAGCGTTTCAATTCAATACCTTCACGACGATAGTACTATCGATACTATCGATGTTTTCAACTATCGTTTCGAAAACTATCGAGTGGCGGTACTATCGATAGTATCCCAGCTCTAACTTCTTGTGCTTCTCGAAAAAGAGGATCAGGCGAATTACCTAAATTGAAAATTCGATAAACTTCGCATCTGGGTGGTATGATACAAGTGTCGCTTTCGGTTCTGTGTAGGATTGGTATCGCGACTTTTTCATTGCCTACCCAAAAGGAAATACAATTGCTTGCATAGCTAATAATGCATTTGTTAGTTTTCAGAAACTCTTTACCCAATATACCGTCAGATGGTATGTTAAAGTCATCGTTTACTACATGGAAGGAATGTTTAATGTAAATATTAGTAAAAGTCAAGTTTATGGTAATCGTACCTAAAGTAGAAACAGTATTGGAAGTGACACCGGTAATGTTAATTATGTCACTCGTATTTTGAAAAATGTTTATCAATGCTAGACTTTTATACCCGAGCGCACTTGTGCACAAGGGTATTATAACTTTGTTCACATAACGGTTGTTTGTAACAGGCAAAACGAATCGAGATAGATATAGACAAATGTATACATAAATGATCAGAATGAAAAGAGAAATCGATTAAGCGGTGACTGTCTGTCCGTCCGTCCGTCCGTCCGTCTGTGCACACGATAACTCGAGTAAAAATTGAGATATCTTAACGAAACTTGGTACGTGGACTTCTTTTAGGCGTAGGA
>NW_023458555.1:104975643-104993082 GCF_013731165.1 Rhagoletis pomonella | reverse complement strand
ATATCTCCAAAGAAAAAAGAAAAAACAAATCCTCGAACACGTGTTAGCTTATTTCATGTATAGAACCCATAAAACAAATTTTAAGCCAATCGAAAGTGTGCCACCATATTTGGTGTCCGATATGAAAAAGAATGTCTTATGTGTGATAACAAACGAAGTCCTTCCTCTATTTCATTCATTTTTGCAGAAAATTATATCTTTGGAGTAAATAATCGTATTTTTTATCTTCCATTCGAAAAAATAAATTTATATTTGTTCCCATCAAAAAAACCAAAATACCAGAAAATTATACATATACTAGCAGACCCGGCGAACTTCGTACCGCCCAAAATTAATTTTTTGTATTGAAGCATTTTGGTCCAACATTTTCACCAACAGTTCACGTTCATGATTTTCAGTGACGCATTTATCTCGTAATATTACGATTTGGTGGTTGTTAGAAGGCATATTTCCATTGCCATCTTAAATAACCTAGCAAAAGTGTATATGCATACAAAGATACGTAATAGCTGCAGTGTGTTTGGAAGGCGCCACGCTCCCTTATAAAATATCCGCAATTTTCTCTAAGAGTATGGGATTGATTTCATATATCTCCATCCATGTTCGAGTACTCTACCATGAACGGTTCCAGAGATATGCAGTATAAAATATCCGGTTTGTATGAGAGGTGCTATGACTATGTGATTCATTTTATATACCTCCATACCGTATTCCATAAAATGAATACGTGTTATGAATTTCTACCTTAACTCCAGCGGCACTAATCGGGTAAATTTTCATCAAAATAATTTTCCATCATACAGGTACATAGCTCACATTTAACATTTGAACGAAATCGGTTAATAAATACGATTTTTATAAATAACTCTACTCCAGCACCACCTAGCGAGTTTTATAGTAGCATGTAATTGGACCATATATGTATGTAAGATAACCTCCGATAATCTGACGGAACTCTATTCAGTGTTTTTTGAGTTTATTCCGAACAACGAAAACGGCTATCATTTTATGCAAATAAGTATGTAGATAGGACAGTTTATAGCGAAACTCGTAAAAGCAAAGCTCCATTCTTTGTGAAAAACTTAAAAAAATTCTTCAAAATTTTCACATAAATTTTACCTTACTGAAAATTAAAGACAATGGGATTTATATTTAATCTAGGAGAAAATGGTTCCCAATCGAGTGTGTAGCGCCAGCTGCTTGCCAGATACTTTTGTAGGTGAATGTATGTATGTGGGTATGGAGTGGACCAAACATAAGGCAATCGGACATCTATGTTAACTGAGCGTGAATGTGGGTACAAGATCGAACATAAGTAGTGTGATCAAACCTCGATGTTAACCGATTGTGACTGTGTGAGTGTATAGGTATTTGATCGAACATAGTTAGTCAAACATTAACCATGTAAAGCCCAGAGAAAGTTCGAAGTGCTCAGTGAAACTAAAGTTGAGGGTGTGTGTGTGAAAGCGGTTTTTTCTTTTGAGTTTTCATCGTGCATATGTAAGTACATAACACCGTTTGAGTCATTTGGCCAGGCCAAAGGGTATAAAATGACCCAAGTGGTGGCGAACGGTGCAGATACAAAAGTTACGGTGCTAGCGTTATTATAACCGGGTGAAGTAACAGTGTAAAAGTTAATGTTAAAGTTATTTTTATAAAAAATAAAAAAAAAAATAAAAAAAGGTTCGGTGTTTAAAGTGTATGTAGTTACTATACAATTCTGTGAATTGTGCCATTTTACCGGATTGTCTCGTACCGCTGATCGCAAATCTGTAACAGTGTAGTGCTAAATTGGGAACTGGAGGTAAGTACTGCCCAATATTATTCCCCAAACCTTAAATCTGCGGGCATACATACTTACGCCAGCGCATAGGTATGTATGCATGTACATACATATGTAGATTAAAGGCAAATTACCAATCTCAAATGTTCATCTACTACCGGATACAAAATCCTAAAGAAAATGCATGTACTTATTTTTCAGGTCGCCTTGATACTCGTATATGTAGATAAAGGACCTCCACGCGCGGGATCCCGGAAATAGTGATCCATATCTTGGGAAGTACACGCGCATTTGCTACACGACGTATGGTTTTAAACACACAGCCACACCTACAAACACTCATATCACAAACATATTGCCACCACCGCACAACAAACATACACCCGGGCTGCAGGAAAACTCACGGAGATACATACATACACACCAGCAGCAGATATTCGCCACAAAACCATTTACTTGCTACAAAAAAAATTTCACCGAGGGAGGAACGGCATATACATAACTCGCTTAGTAAGCAACAACAACGCTGTCACCAATGGTCTAACGATCTTGACTGGAGCAGACCAACCGCTCCTGGATGGTAGTAGCAGAAAAGAAGAAATACAGCAGAGAGCCTAACAGCGAGGGAAAACCGTACCAGTATTCATAACGTGAAGAGGAACAGCGCCGCGAAAGCATACTTAGTGGGCGCTACGCTTACGCCGCCGATCCGCAGCAGCGCCGCAAACACGGCGATCAACTCTTTCGTTTTTGCTTTTGTTTAAGTGCTCAGACCCAGTATTAATAGGTGCTCTTAAATTTGTATTTATTGCTTTTGTTTTACCTTTTATGAGTTGGAATTTGCTCCCGCATTCCTTTATTTTCATATTCCGTTGTTTTTTTTGCAATTTGCATAAATTTAAATGTTCCAGGTATTTGAGGTTTATAGGGAAATTAGGGCCACTAGAAAATTAATTTAAGTTTTCATTTTTTTTCTTTCACACCTGGGCAATCGGCCACTTGCGTAAATATTTTTGTTGCTACTTAAGTTCTTTATTTTCACTTTATCGCGGCATTTTAAATATATATCGCGGGACATACGCATATACGTATGTACATGGGTATACATATGTACACGCAGAAGTGTTTATACATACATATATTTATATGCTTATGTACGTAGGTATGTGCAGATAAAGTGATTTTTTTTTTCTTGCTGTTTTCGCGTTTTTTTTTTGTATTGAATCTCACTTTTTAATCACATTTTCTTTATATATATTTTTTTTTTGTGTGTATTAGACACCACTATATTTTTTTATTAACTAATTTTACTTTTTTCTGCCAAGCTATTCCGCACAATATATTTTAATTTTTTTTTGGTAAAACGGTTTGCCGCGTTGGTCTATGACCCGCTCGATGCCCCGAAACACGAGCGAGTGATAGCACAGTGAGTAGGTTAGTAGGTAAAGACCTCAGCCTTTGGCTGCAGGAGCAAATATGTATGTATGTATGATCGCTTGAATGGTAGGTTCTCGAATTCCCCCCACAGGCTCTCAACAGCATGCTGGTACCATCACCGCTGGAGACCTAGGTGAGTACAAGTTGAATTTGTTTCTTTCAGTACCATAGCTATACATGCGTATATTATATATACATACATATATACCAATAACTATCACGTAGACAGGTGCATATATTTCATTCACTGTCCCCGCGTTTTTTTGTTGTTTTTGAAAGTTTAAAGCTCTGGGTTGGGTTACAGTATTAGCACCGTGAACGTAGGAAGTACGTATATATGTACATAAGTATCTAGTAAGTAAGTTTCGCCATTAATGAAGTAGTTATAACGAATAGAAAGTGAAATTAAACTAGGAAAGTAAGTTTGAAATACTTAGTAGTGGAAGCACCCTTGTAAGAGTTAGCCTAATAGGAGACATGGTCAATGAAATTGGTAGATTGTATGTAACAAAAAAAAAAAAAAAAAAAAACATAAAACATTAAATTGGGAATAGGAAGTAATATAAGCCCATGTTTAAGAGTTAATACCATAGGAGTTAATTAGTATTGGGATATTGCTTTGAATATTATTTAAACAGAAAAAAAATCTAGGAATTAATAAATTTGTTAATTGTGGAGTAAAGAGAGAAAAGAGAAAACATGCTTTGAATCATTTGTGTCTTCTGAATAAGTATTGAGGGCAATCATGGAGTGCTGAGCACAAGTTGTTGGTGTGGGTGTTGCACTTGTGCAACCGAGGGGAAGAGGGAGTGGACAGACGGAACGACAACTGACTTAGAAATGACTGACTGTTAGATAGACGGAATAATGTCAGGCTCAGGGGGCGTTGTAAGGAGGTGAGGAGTCACGACAACGCCCAAGGCTTCGCGTGGAGGTCACGTAGAAGAAGGGTGGGTTGACTCCACCTGACAGGACGGGACTGGACCATTTCTCTATAGGGCTTTCTCTTTCTCATCTTCTTAATTTTCTTTGTTATTCATGACGATCCACATTAGTGTCTCTCCATGTCACCAGGCACGATTAACTTTTTGTTTGTGTAGCGACTACCAAGGCAGGCGGAAATGACAACCCCCCCCCAACCGACGAGCTAGCTTGGGATGCAAGCGTGCCTGCATGCCGCCTCGCCGGGTACAAATATGCAGCTACATAACAAGTGATACTTGCGCGTTTACGTAAATGTATATCGATCCAGCCTTTCCAATAATAACCACTTTTCGCCATAATTACGGTATTGATAACATATGTAGCTGTGTCGAATTTCAGGACGTTAGCGTAAGCAGTTCCAGAGATTCAGTTTGTATGGAAGGAAGGAGCCACGCCCCCTTTCCAAATGCATTTGCAATATATGCATCAGTGCTAAGTTTCAGTTCCCCAGCGTAATTGGTTTTAGAGATATATTGGTTTTTTACGTTTTAGTCTGTATAAGAATTTTAGGAATATCCCGAGCTACATACGGAGTAAATTTTTGGTCAGAATATTTATTTTCAAGGAGTTGCCAAATATGAACCAAGTCGGTGCAGCCGTTTAGTGAAATACATTGTAAAGAGAACTGTATGAAATTGTAAAACGTGACGTCTCAGATTTCGTAATTTTTTGGCAGCAACAACGAAAAGTGTTAATTTTTCCACACAGAAATAAAAAAAAAATTAAGTTTGTGGTTATATCAAGGCGAAATTTTGAGAACGGTCAGTTGCTAACTCTAAATATAACAACGACGCACTAGAAAAAGTTAATACGTTCAAACACCTAGGAATAATGATCGACGATAAACTAAAACAAAAAAAAAAATGGATTCTATATTTTCAATTAGAGCTCTAGCAATATGTACATCGGTGAAAACTGCATTTAATTTTATACATTAGCTTTTGCGTGATGCGCTTACAAACATACAGGCAAACATACCGAAATTTTAGATTTGGCTTCTGTTGATCTAATAAACCCCCTATTAAGTTTTCTTTAACATCTATTATGTATAGATATCGGCCTGTTGCAATTTTATTATTCTCAAATACTCTCGTTTGACACCCATATGGAAACACTTAGTTTATATTATAAATTTAACTGAATTAAAGTTTTCAAACCCGCTTTAAGAATATTTTCAAAAGTAAGCTTCCTTATCCTCTTTAGTTTAATATTCGTATTGCAATATTTCATTTATTTAACAAATTATTTTTCAATCAGTTGGCAAATCCCCTAAAAATATTTTTAGCATTAAACTTTCCTAGCCTCCTTAGTTTCATGCCAATATTGCAATATTTAATTTATGCTATCAATTGAATTAAATTAAAGTTTTCAAATAGTTGACAACCTTCCACAAAAATATTTTCAGCTGTAAGCATTTGCAAATTTCTTTCTTTTGACAGCCATATTGCAGTATTCACTTTACCGTATCAATTGACCTAAACTGAAATTTTAAACACAGGTGGCAACTCTCTAATTCTTTCTTCTATATTGGAAGCTAGATCCCTAGCGATACAATTTCAATTTCAATTTATTTCATTATTAAATATTAGTACAGTAAGACCAAGATCTTTTATAGTACACCAAATAAATTCAATACAAACACATTATACATATAATTAATTAAATCATAAATCATATATCCATAGGTTAACAGAGATTAACTTTAAATATTAGATGGTTCATCAATTGTTACAAAAGTAGCTATATAGAATGTTTTTGAAGTTGCTTTTATTGATCTTGCTTCTAATTGCAGCGGGAATTGAATTCCAGATTCGTATAGCATTAATGAAAAAAATAGTCTAGTAGAGGTCTTAAAGTTAAAGAAAGGCACCATTAGATCACTGGAACGCTCAGACTTTGGAAAAATTAATTTCTCATAAAGATAAAGAGGGGTCTTTGTGCTGATGAGTTTAAAGAGAAAGATGCAGTTTCTTGCTTTTAGATACTCAGTGATATCACATCCTAACAAGCTACATCTCCACGCAGATATATGGTCAAACTTCCGCAATCCATATACATAAAGTGTGATTTGGTTAAATAAGGTGTCAATCTTATGGGATGACCTGGAGTCAAGCTTACTATATACCACCTCAGCATATGTAATAATAGGTAAGATTAATTGACGCGCAAGCTTTCTTCTAGTGGGAATCGGAACAAACGATGCCGATTGCCATAGTGTTCTTAGAATACCATATACTTTGTTCACAACAGAATTAACGTGATCAACGCAGCTAAGGCTACAATTGATAACAACCCCCAAATTGGTTACTTTATCAATTAATTTTAGGGGACTGGTTTCAAGAAAAACTGAAGGAATTCTGCTAAAAGGGACCTTTGTCTTAAAAACAGGTAGAACATACGACTTCGCAGGGTTAAGGGAAAGGCCGTTAAGAGCAGCCCAATTCGAGATAGATGATAAGTCCATATTCAAATCAGATGTGAGTCTGTGCAAATCTCTTGACGGACCCGATAAATATATCTGGGTGTCATCGGCATATGCATGCATTTTTACATATTGGCATGTCATGAATATGTCATTTATGAAAGCACTAAATAACAAGGGGCCCAAAATAGATCCCTGAGGAACACCGCATGTTACGGATTTAGTTCTAGAGGTTACTGAACCAACCTTCACAAGCAGGGTTCTACCTGTTAGGTAGCTTTTCATAAGAGATAGTGCAGTTTTACCGAACCCGAAATAACATGAAAGCTTAGAGCAGAGCAGTGTGTGATCTACGGAGTCAAATGCTTTGGAAAAGTCAAGTAAGCACAGGAGGGAAACATCATTATTATCAAAGGGAATTCGCAAATCGTCAAGAATTTTTACTATCGCAGTTGAACAACCATGCCCTGCTCTAATACCCGATTGAAAAGGAGATAACAAGTTCTTTTCGGACATATGTGACATGATTTGCTCTGACATTAGAGACTCAAACACTTTTGACAAGGCAGGCAAAACACTAATTGGACGGAAATCACAAGGTGACCATGCTCGTTTGATTTTAGCAACTGGACAAATGGAAGCGGATTTCCATAACTTTGGAAAACAAGAATGGTAAAACAGTGGTTAATATGTGTGTCAGTGGACTTATGATGAACGGCATATGGGCATTCCCATGGTGGCGCACGTGACAGTCGTACGATTTCAATGTGATACAAAAAAGGAATACCATTTGTTTTCTTTAACTTTTTTGGGCCATTATATAGCACATAATTAGCTCTATATTTAACCGAAAAATGAAATCAATCGGACTGCTTGGTCCTGAAATATAAGCATTTAAAGAGAGTGTCGTTACGTGACAAAAAATGGAAGTTGATTTTTTCTTTTCTTACAAAATCGCAAAACTCTGCGAATTGTGGATGACTATTTTCATGAAACTTATTTTAATATGATTTGGAGCAATTCTAGTTGTTTTTAGAGTTTTTTGAACTAATACAAATTGTTTCAATTCTATTTTACAACGCCAAGTGTGAAACGTGACGTGACGTGGCGTCACGTGACATAAATTTCCATCGTTATATTTTTGTTAATATTGCTTTTAAATGAATTTTTAACGCAAATAAAACTTGTATTTTATGTAGAATATACTTTATATTTTGACTTCAGCGCCAATTCAGGGTCAATTTATTAAAAATCTATGATTTATTATGTTTCAACCACATACGCCAAATTCGAACCAAATCGGACCATAAATACGGTTTTTCGAAATATCTCGACCTTGGCACCACCTAGGAAGACCATTTTATGCAAACATGATTCTACTTACATAGCCAGTATATACTTTAAAAAGCAGACAAATACGTTAGATATAAAACTTTTATTTTTTTTGTAACCTTCCGCTGGAAACACCCATATCTAGCTTAATAAATCGAATTGGCAGACCATCCTCGCCAACCGCATTTGAGTTAATTTTGAGGATGCATCTAGTTACATCACATTCAGATACGGAGGAAAATTCAAAAGGTACGCTCGAATACGTAGTCGACGTAGGATTTGGGGCGAATTATGACATACAACCATTAGACGAGACACTACAAAGAAACACATCATTCAGACTTTCAACATCTAACATACACTCAGTTCTGTCCTTGGCATGTACCTGGAGATTTTTAATGTTCCGCCATAATTTACCAGAGGGGAGAGAAGGATCAAGTTTGACTGCAAAGTATTTTCGCTTTTCTGCCTTAACTACCAAGGTGGCTTTATTTCTAGCTACGCGGAAAGCATCCCAGCTAGCTGTTGTATGGTTTCTCTTCCAAGTGCGGTAAGCCTTAGTACGGGACTTGATGGCTTCCCGCACTTTACCATTAAACCAAGGGTATGTGGTAGTTTTTTTATAACGTAATGGAACATAAGTATTATACGCACATAATAATTTGTTGTTTAGATGTTCAAGATTTTCATTCACGGATTCGAAATACCAACAGTCATACCAGTTTACATTGTCCAGTTCACGATACAAAGCATCCAAATCAATCGATCGGAAGTCTCGATATACATACAGTTCTTCGCTTACACCATTAAAATTTATATCAAGAGAACAGAAAATCAAGTCGTGATCAGAGACAAAAGAAATTTGGTCAAATTTTAATACAGAAGAACGGTCAGAAACAATAAAATAGTCAAGAAGACTGGGACTAGAATTATGAGAGTACCTAGTTGGCATTGAGATGTTAACAGCCGAAAGACCTAAGCTTGCAATATTATGAAGCAACGAAGAACATAATGAATCACCAGCAAGGAGATTGATATTAAAGTCACCGCAAAGTATAATATTCTCGTAGTCGACAGCAATATTCGACAACTTATCAAACAAAGGACTTATACTGACAAATTTATTAGGGTTATACACGCATGAAACAAGGCACTTTTTCACACGATCAGACAACTCAACAAGTAAATATTCAACCCCTCCATTATCCGACTCGCCGACAAGTTTCATATTGATGTGGGTCTTACAATAAATAGCAACGCCACCACTTTCGAATAATCTTATAATTATTTATATTAAAATGAACATCACTAACATCAAGTGGAAACCATGTTTCGGAAGCACAGATAACATCAACTGCAGAGGACGTAAACACTAGGGCGGGTCAATTTGTATGGGTCGATTTTTTTCGACACTGTTCCTAGCATATTCGGATTCTTCATAAAATTCTAAGAAAAAAATTCCTCCAGACCATAGCTCTAAAGTCAATTTCGAGCCTGCGCATTTTTAAAAGAAGATATCTCATATATAAAATTGGATTGCTGTCCGTTAGCCTCGCTAAGACTTGAAAACAGCTTGACCGATTTGAATATTTTTATATTTTTGGTTTGTTTTTTATAATATCCGGATTGTTAAAACCACAAAAAAATAGAGAGTTGCCACCTGTTTAAAAATCCCAATATAAGTAAATTAATTACATAAATTAGATATTGCAATATGGGTGTCAAAAGAAAGAGGTTATGAAGGCTTACAGGCAAAAATATTTTTGAGGGGGGTTGCCACCTGTTTCAAAATTTAGTTAAATAAAATTGATAACATAAATTAAATATTGCAATATGGGTATCCAATTAAAAGGGTTTAAGAAGGCTTACTACTGAAAATATTTTTGAGTCGAGTTGCCACCAATTTCGAAAATTTAATTCAATTAAGTTAATAAGATAAAGTATGTATTATAATATAGGTGTCGAGCGAAAAGTATTTGAAAAAATTATTGATTAAGAAATATTCTCTATAGGCGTGCCACCTACCTGAGCGGTAAAATATAAAAGCCATAGTCGCAAATATTGTTCAAAACTTTTGAGGCTCGCATCAATGTGGAATACTGTAACTCTGTCAAGATAGTGTTTATTGATGGCAAACAAAGTACTATCATGTTTGGCAATGATATCACCCCATCGAACAATGCACCCAGCCTCGATATAAAAAGAGAACAAAAGCCGAAGTATTAGCCGAAGCAGTTCATACAAATGTTCCACAATTGAACTAACAAAAAAATATGGCCTATGACTCTTTTATAGAAGCTGTGGACACTGGTGTAAAATTTAAACAAAAAACAAAACCGACTTCAATTCTCATATACAAATTTAAAAGTACCGTTATTTTCTTCATGGCCCAATTATCGAATCTACACTCAATTAGTAGGAGACTACCTCTGAGGAACCACCTTTCCTTTCAAAAAGAGTCCAAAGTTACGCGGTAACATACATAAAAACATATTCCGACGAATTGATAAAATATGCAGATTAATATTTAATAAAGTGTTACGGATATATTTTTTTTAATACAAACCTGTGCTTGGAAGCTTATTGATACGAAAAATTAATTTCTGATATCTATTTTTTATTTAAAGAACCGCAAGATTGCACTACAAAGCAAATCACATATTTTTTACTATTGTAACGGGAGAAGTTATATAGATATAGATATAGATTTCATTTATTTTATCAATTTAGTACAATAAAATTTTTCAAACAGGTGGCCTAAAAATATTTTCGGCAATATAATTTCTGTTGGTTCAAATTCACTCATAAAAATTCAAAGACTTTGGACTGTATTAATAGTATACTGCGCACGTCAAATGTCGGTTGAAGACTGACGCCAAGCCAAAATTTATTCTTTCATTTCCTTTCATTCTTACATAGTTGCATTGGTACAAGGTTGTATTTTTGTGGAGTGTACATACAAATTTAAGTCTAGTACAAGTGCTTACGTGGGGAAATACTAAGTATAATTTAGAACATTTCAAGATAGTTTAATTTAGTAATTACTACATTTTTTACTATAAACAATGAACGCAAACATACCGCCCTCCTTTAAAGAATCCACTTTCAAAATTCCGTGAACAATGGGCATAATTTTACTATAGGGCGCTTCAATGTACCCTTTGAAGTTCTAACCGAGACTACTCTTACAAGTTCATCTTTTCCTGGATGTGTTTCTACAATTCGACCAATACTCCACTTGCTTGGTGGAAGTGTATCATCCTTTACAATTACCATGTCGCCGCATTCAATGTTTTTAAGTTTATGAGCCCATTTTGGGCGTTGCTGTAACTGATTTATATACTTCAACGACCATTTTTTCCAAAACTGTTGTACTAACTTTTGTAGGTATTGCCAACGATTTAACATGTTTACCTCGGTTTGGGTATAGTCAATGTCTGGGATTGCAGACATAGATCTAAAAATTAAAGAATGACCCGGTGTAAGGGGGTCAGTATCTCCTTCGAATTTTATGCACAATGGACGTGAATTCAGACAACACTCTATTTGGCATAATATAGTGTATGTTTCTTCAAATGTAATGGTAGCATCTGCGAGGACTCTTTTCAAATGGTATTTGGTACTCTTAACTCCTGCTTCCCACATACCTCCGAAATGAGGGCCAGTGGGTGGAATGAAATGCCACTGTATTTGCTGTTCTGCCATGACTTTAACAACTTTCTCTTTGGTGAAGTTTTCGTGTAAAAACTGCCACATTTCTTTCAAATGCTGATTGCAACCTACGAAATTTGTACCATTATCTGAATATATATTTAACGGCTTCCCTCTTATAGCCACAAACCGACGAAGTGTTGCAAGAAATGATGCAGTTGACAATTCCGAAACTAGTTCTAGGTGTATTGCCTTTGTCACTAAACATACAAACACTGCTATCCAGCACTTGTACGTTTTACTTCCTCTACCTTTCCATGACTTTACGTGTATTGGCCCTGCAAAATCTATACCCGTACTTACGAACGCAGACGTGGTTTCTACCCGATGTCGTGGTAAATTACCCATCTGTTGATAAAACGGTTTCTTCCTAAAACGCATACATTTTGTACACTTTTGATAACTCGGATCACTCCTGGAATCCAATACCTTAATCCAAGTAAGTATTGCATTTGTCGACTACCTGCATGTAGATATTTACTGTGATAATACCTGATTAATATTGGGGTCAATGTACTATCTTTGCTAAGAATTATTGGGTGTTTTTGATCATAGCTAATATTCGCGTTCTCAATCCTTCCACCAACACGAAGCAAATGATTCTGATCAATAAACGGTGTTAGTGCAGATAACTTATGTTTCCCCGAAAGAGATTTACCAGACAACAAGGTCTGAATTTCTGAAGAGAACGACTCCATCTGAGCCTTCTTAATTAAAACATCATGAGCATTACGAAGCTCTTGTACACTTAAAAATCCTGTTATTCTATTCAATTTGTCTGTTTTACAATTTGTCGCGAATCTTAAAATGTATGCTGAAACTGACAATAACTTTTCAAAATTTGAAAACCGTTCAAATAAGTCGTCTACGTGTTTTGCAGCAGTATGACATAACATCATATGTCTTTCTTCCAACTGCATTTCGTTTGGAAGTTCAAGCCCAACCTGCTCCCAATTGTGATTGGTACACAAAATGTTGGGTCCGTGCCACCAAATATTACTATTAATCAAATTACAAGCGGTAATACCTCTAGTTGCTAAATCCGCGGGGTTCTGATGTGAGGAAATATGACGCCAATTTTGTCGTGGTATAATATCTAGGATATATGAAGTTCTATTAGCAATAAATGTTTTCCATCGTCGTGGATAATCACTTAGCCAGGCCAACACAATAGTGGAATCTGAGTAACCAAATATTGGTACTTGATCAACCTCAAGGGCTTCTTTAACCTTTACAATCAGTTTCGTCATAAGCTGAGCAGCACACAGCTCAAGTCGTGGTAATGTTATTTGTTTAATAGGTGCTACACGACTTTTGGATGCTATGAGATTTGTTGACACCAAACCATCTAAGTGGTGGACCTTTAAATAAACTGCTGCAGCATAAGCCATCTCAGACGCATCTGCGAACCCATGAAGCTCCAACATTTCACCACTTTTGTACTTTACCCATCTAGGGATTCGGATATCGCGAATGTCATTGATACCCCTTCTCAACTCGCACCAGTGCGAAAACATATCACTAGGCAACGTTGCATCCCAATCAATTCCTTTAAGCCACAGCTGCTGCATTAAAAGTTTCATTGACACAACGACTGGTGACAACCATCCTAGTGGATCGAACACCGTTGAAATATCAGATAATACTGTGCGTTTTGTGACTTGCGCTTGTAATTCGCTTAAGGTGACGCTATATTTAAAGGAGTCACAAGCCGTATCCCATAACAAACCTAACGTTTTTACTGTCTGAGTGTCATCGATAATTGTTGCTGCTGACGTCTCCCGATCTATTGAATCGATGGTAGAAAGAAATTCTGGTGAGTTCGAGCACCACTTACGCAAACGAAACCCTGCTTGCGTTAGTAATTTACAAACATCAGTTTTTAAGTTAATAGCAGCACCTATTTCTTCTGCACAAAACATGAAGTCGTCTACATAAAAACAATTTATTATTGCCTTGCTTGCTTCTGGGAATAAACGTGAATTTTCAATTCCTATTTGTTTCAGGGTTCTTGTTGCTAAAAATGGTGCACAAGCCGTACCGTATGTGACTGTTTTCAAGTCATATGTTTGTACTTCCTCATCATTTTTTTCTCTCCATAGAATCCGCTGATAGCATCTGTCTTCTTTATGAACCAAAATTTGTCTATAAATTTTTTCTATATCACTTGTAAACCCAATTTTAAACTTGCGAAACTGAACCAATAATGAAAATAAATCTTTCTGCACCGTAGCTCCTATCATTAGCTGATCATTAAGTGATTTCCCATTTGATGACTTGCAAGACGCATCAAAAACTACTCTGAGTTTTGTAGTTGTACTATTTGGTTTAAGCACGGCGTGGTGAGGAAGATAATACTCGATTTGTGTATTTCTATCTGCTACTAGTTCCATATGATTCATCGTGATATACTCATGTATAAATTGTTTGTACTCAATTGCTAACATTTCATTTTTCTGAAACCTCTTTTCCATTAGATGTAATCGATTCATTGCTGCTAACTTTGAGCTTCCAATCTCGGGAATTACTTCTTTAAAGGGCAATCTAACTATATATCTACCATTGCTTGCACGGTTAACAGACCTGATGTAATGTTCTTCCGCTTGTTGTTCCTCAATTGTTAATAATTGATTCGTTTGTTGAATTTCTTCGACTTCCCAAAATTTTTGTAATTGAACATTTGGATCAAGTGCTGCGGTACCAACAAAAATATGACATGATTGACTGTAGTCTATTTTTCCAAGTATTATCCACCCGAATATTGTTTCGACTGCTGAAGGTGAACCACTTGGATGAACTAACTTATTGGACAAAACGCATTCTGCGAAAACATCTGCACCTAATATTATGTCTATACCATTTGGTGTGTCGTAATTTTTATCGGCTAAATGGAGGTGACGAAAATAGTTTAACTTCTCACTACGTACTTTCTTTCCTGGTAAATCCTGCGTTAAATCTGAGAGACAAAATGCACTTGTTGTAATAGCATGCTTTAAATTGGATGAACATATCTTCAGTTTTACTTCACCCCTACAACGACTATTAACAGCTTTACCAACACCATGAATTATTGTATTATTGAAACTTCTTTTCAAACTTAACCGCTGCATACACGCTTCGCGTATGAGCGACACCTGTGCTCCTGAATCAATTAATGCCCGGCATGTTTGATACTGGCCATTGTTATCTAATACCTTAACTACTGCAGTGGGCAATAACGTAATATATTCATTTTGTACATTCGATAAATTTATTGACACGGCATCTACTTGTCTTTGTGGAAAATTGTTTTCATTGGGGTTGCCTTGTGTTGGATGCAATAATGAATTGTGCTTTTTGTTGCATTCCTTACATAAGGACGACATGCAACTAAATGCTCGATGATTGTCTTTGAGACAATTAAAGCACAGATCATTCTCACGCACTATTTGAATCCGTTCATCCACTGTTTTTCCACCAAAATTTATCGCATTGGTATATTAAGTGATTTTTTGAACACACCGGACATTGCTTTATTTGTGATGTATATACTTTTGATTGCGATTGTTGACGATTGCTTTGTGCTGTGTTAAAAGTTTTTACATAATTCCTATTTAAATTGTTTGCTTGTATATTTTCTAGTTCAAAAATGCGTAGCTCTAAAAATGACATTAACTGAGTAAATGTGCTTTCTTTTTCTGCGCTCCTACTCCTATACCAAAGGGTTGATGTCTCAGAGTCAAGTTTTTTCTCAAATAAATACAGCAGCAGTGCATCCCATTGATCCACCGCCTCACCCAGAGCCTTTAATGCATTAATACTCTCGTTTGAGTTATTATACAGACGTTTGATCTCACCCAATGTTGGTGCTTTAATTGCTTGCTGATCAAGTAACAAACCTACATACGCCTTCTACACCTTATCACTTTCATTGTATTTTTTGTAAAGCAACTCCCATGCTACTTTGTAATTTTCATTTGTTGGCTTTAAGTGTTTAACTAACGATAAAGCTTCACCTTTTAGCTTCGTCAGCAGATACTCAAATTTTTCTATGTCTGCTAAACTCGATTTAGTATGAATCATAACCTCAAACAAATCACGAAAGTGTATCCAATTTATGTAGGCTCCATCAAATTCTGGAATCTGTATACGAGGCAACCGGATTTCTTGTTGTCTTAAATTTGGATGTTGAGCCATTGGGGCCGCATTTGCATCATTGCATGGTGACGCCAATCGCTCAACCAACACACCCAACGTACTCTGATGTTCCACTAACGCCTGCACTGCACTGGACACACTCGCAATCTGCTCATTTTGGTTCTGATTTTCAACTACTGTGTTCTCAAATTGATCTTCACGAATTCGAGACGCTAAAATTGCCTTAATTGAAAAATATTTGTCTTCCATATCACTGCGATAGTTTTCCTCCACAACCCTGTTCTCTGAACTTGTAAGAGTGTCTATATTGCTCTGTATATGTTCATATTCATGAAATAATGACTCTAACTTATCTACTCTGACTTTTATCTCGTCAAGAGTATTATTTACATTTTGACAATAAGATGAAATACGCGTAATAGACCCTTTTATGGTTTGACGTTTTAGCTTTAACTCCTCCATTGTTTATAGTTTACAACTGACTATGTTTAAATTTAATTGTTTGCCACTTACTGGAAATATGTATGTAGAAGTATAAGACTTATAAAAATGATTGAATACTATTCTTCATAGTTCCTCTTA
Organism: Rhagoletis pomonella; assembly: GCF_013731165.1. Lineage (NCBI taxonomy): Eukaryota > Metazoa > Arthropoda > Insecta > Diptera > Tephritidae > Rhagoletis > Rhagoletis pomonella. Next base: position 104,976,694 of record NW_023458555.1, on the reverse strand, counting down.
CACAAATTCTCGTTATTTATGTCGACATGTACGTTTAAAGAGCACTGTAATACATTCGATTTTCTTTGGTTTTTTGTTTTTTGTAGTTTGGAAGCTACTGAACTTATTCGTCTATGTTATCACACCAATCTAAAGGTTTGAACTGTTACACGTAATTTGTTCTGTTATGATTCTAACTAAACTGCTTGAATTGTCTTACGGATCTTTAATGTTGTGACTCCAAGTATACATGCTTAAATTGCTTACGAAATATGTATGTTATAACCCTATTTGAAGCTTTTATTATTATAATATTTTTATTTTTTTTCTCAATGCCTCACGAACCACACATGTTGCTACGCATGTGATTTCCATACAATGTACAATGTTATAATTGTTTGGATTGTGAATGAATGATACTGTTAAGAATAGTCTAAATTGAATTTGACATTGCTAATTTTTACCAATTACATCAATGTTGCGATGTAAGATTCCAATAAGGATCTGTATGCTACAGTCAACAAGTTATGTTGTTATCAGTGATTTGTGATTTATGTAATGTTACCACTGCTTCGCCGAATCTGTTAAATAAGTCTTACGAAATTTGTTACGACTTATGTAATTTGCATGCGAACTGTTTTAATTTTCTTACGAAGTACAATATTACAAATGTTTGGATTGTAAATGTATGTTAATGTAATAAGTATTCTAAATTCAATTTAACATTACTGATTTTCATCAATTGCATCAATGCTATCATGCAAGATTCCAATATGAATCTGTACGCTACTGTCAATAAATTATGTTACCAGTACTTTATGGCTGAGGTGCTCCGCTGACATACATATGTTGACTTGTTCACTGGTACTTCTTCATTGGATGTTCTGCTGGACGTTTACTCTACGATGACTGATACACTGACTTGGTGTTCCGCTAGGCACAGTAGATGCTATTGTAAGCTTCTTACACGCCATACACGATTAGCTTTGCATCAAACTGTATCTACACTTGTACAATTCTTATTTCTTACACTGTCTTTTCAGATTTAATTTGAATTTAACATTACTGCTTC
>NW_023458555.1:104975379-104975633 GCF_013731165.1 Rhagoletis pomonella | reverse complement strand
TTTTTGTTGCTTACACTGTCTTGTTGCTGGGGTACTCTGATTTTCATTTTAATTTGTCTTTTTACACATCAATGCACTGAACTATTGACCAATGAACTATTATAAAATGTTTTTACTTATCTCGACCGACAATTCGGCTCGATGGACCAATAAATGATGGTTCAAATTCACTCATAAAAATTCAAAGACTTTGGACTGTATTAATAGTATACTGCGCACGTCAAATGTCGGTTGAAGACTGACGCCAAGCCAAA
>NW_023458555.1:104953279-104965379 GCF_013731165.1 Rhagoletis pomonella | reverse complement strand
TTGATTTTGTTGGCATAACAAAAATTAAAATAGTGGAAAAAAGCAAACGATAATTTACAAGGCGTACTTAGCACGGTGCATAGGCAACTGGCTGAGTCAGTGGGATCGTCGGTTCGAATCCTACTGAAAGAAGTCTGATGAGGAAATGTGGTGATTTCCGAAATAGCTATCACTTATACCATTTTTTCAAATTATTGTTGCTTTTCCACAATAAATTTTGGTTTAAAAACGGCCTCGAGCTCAACATAAATTGTTGAATATAATTTTTTATTTAATTTTAGACCAAATTGGTTAGAACTTCGGCGTTTGGAAATGTTATTGTTCCTTGTAGATGCAACGCTTTCATCAAAGTTATGTTTGTGTATGGTTTGGGAATATCTTTTATTGTTTCCTAATATGCACCCTGTAAGTTGTTTTTTGCAGAAAAGGCACTTCGAAAAATGTGTGTTTATTATATGTAACAAGTTTTTTCTTGTCAATATTCGATACTTAGCCCATTTTTATATCAAAAAAGCGAGTAACCTGCCTTCCTTCGTATCAAAATATGCTAAATTCAGAGATTTTTTTTTTAGCCACGCTCTACCGACAAACGATCGCGAACGCTAAAAAATACGTTCCTCTTATATTAGCTACTTTTGCGATCAGAGCGCACGGCAGTGCGCGCGAGTGACGAAGGCAGCCACAGTAGCATGCTGAAATGACTCTTATATATACACGAGATTTGGAAGTTTTACTTGTCCTGCAGAGTGTGTCCAGAAAATGTATTGAAGCTTCATAAACGATTAATCGGACTCTTAAAAATTTAGCTAAAGTGCTGCGAAACAAAAAACGTTTTTTTGCTTTTGCCGGTTTAAGGGGGCATGTGGGTACACCCAACGTATTTAGTGTTATTCTATAGGCCAATACCTTTCAAACGATACCTTATATACTAAGTTCCGGATACTAGTTGGAAAGATATAGAGGTAAATGTGTTTTGGCACCACGAGATGCTTTGGTATGGGTGTGGCGTCTGTACGTACCTTCATTTAATTTTTTTCAGATTTTCAGGAATCAAAGTACAAAAAAAACTAAGAAGGTTTTGTTCCAGGATGTTTTGATTCGTATGCATTTGCGGGCGTGGCCGCTCCCTGAAAGCAATTTTTTAAACTACCACTGAGGCCGCACTACTCAGTCCACGTCATTGACGTGGATATCAGTGGAAGGGTCTTCAAACAAGCTATCTAACGCTATCTTTTGTGTTTATAAAATATAAATACGCCATAACGTTATCGCCTGAAAACTAAAAATCGGGCTGCTGAAAATACAGATTTCGGGCATTTTCTCAAAAACTGGTCAGTCGATTTTATTCTAGGTTTCCACCTTTCATTTGGTATATAGCTTATATCTGGAAAAACTCTTGTTGTGGAGATATTGCTATTCAAATTGAAAAAATGTCGCTCCAAAAAGGGTCAAATGGCTAAAAATTAACATATCCGTCTAATTTGGTTACTTTAAGATATAAAAATAACATACCCAGTTCCCCGAAAAAAATCGCCCATTCCCGATTGCCACTTAAACCGAAATTCCCTGCAAATCGGGGAATTTCCCGCGAGTTGACAAGTTGAAGGATGCAGCTGTGCTAATCACTTCGTACATGTCTTGGAAACCACAATTTGTTTGTATTTTAGAGTTTTTTTTCGGTCACATGCCGAAATTGTAATATTCTTCCCCATTGCAGGTAACAGTATTTAACTGTGCTACATGGGTTTATCACCCGCACTTAACCTACCTGGTATTTACCTATAGTTGTACATAAATATGTATGTATGAATGCATTTAGTTTACCCAATGTGCCGCTACTACTTATATAAATATGTATAAATTGCCACTGAGCAAAACTACTAGAGAAAAACTCATTAGTTGAATAGCACGAGTGCAACACCGACAACGTGATAGAAGTAAAACTTCTTAAAAATCAGACGAATACAGTTGTTTATTGTATCCAAAGTTGGTACCAAGTTGATAAGTTTTTATCATTTCTCATCTTTTTTTTTATTTTTAATTTTTTCGAATACATATCATCCTTGATATCATCATATCCTTGATTATCCTTTTTCGCTTTATTCCGTATTCGAAAAACTATGTGTTTCAATGGACACATCGATTTGAATACATAATTTAGATTTAGAGAATATTTTTAGCAATTTATTTGAGAAAAATAAAACATTTAGTTTATTGTTTGTATTTTCATCGATTTTAAATTTGTTACCCCAAAATAATTGATATCAAATAAAACACCTCTTTGAGGTGACGAAAGCTGAACTAGAAACACAAAATTTATGATATCAATTTCGTGACGAAAATTATACGCATTTTTTAACTGCCTTTCAAACGTACGGAAAACCTTTTTTTATTTATTCGGAACGTTGCGAATTTCCGTTTACTGCTAGAAACACAATTAAAAAAAAAAACAGATCTTTTGCAACGATTCGTACGAATAAAAAAGATTTTCCCTACGTTTGAAAGGCAGTTAAAAAATGTGTATAATTTTCGTCACGAAATTGATATCATAAATTTTGTGTTTCTAGTTAAGTTTTAGTCACTCGAAAATTTTACCTCAAAGAGGTGTTTTATTTGATAAATATGTCATAACGTTATCGTCTGAAAACTAAAAATCGGGCTGCTGAAAGTATACATTTCGGGCATTTTCTCAAAAACTGGTCAGTCGATTTTATTTTAAGTTTCACAAATCTAGCCCAAAATCTTAGCTTTCATCTGGTATATAGCTTATGCCTGGGAAAACTCTTGTTGTGGAGATATTGCGATTCAAATAGAAAAAATTTCGCTCCAAAAAGGGTCACAAGGTTAAAAATTAACATATGCGTCTAATTTGGTTACTTGATGACATAAAAATAACACCCCAATTCCCCGAAAAAAATGTCCATTCCCCGATTGCTACTTAAACCTAGGGTGGCCAGATTTTTTATGCGCGAAATCAGTACGTTAGACTTTTTCATGCTACAAAAAATCAGTACTTTTCAGTACATTTTTCTTCAAAGCATAATTATGAACGTAAGTATCAGATAATACTTTAAAACGCCAGAAAAGTTTTTTTAACAATATTTTGGTATATAAATAAAATATAGTTCATAAGAAAAGTGTTATTCATTTTAACATGAGTGTACACATCATCATACACAGTATTTTATATTTACGACATTTTTGAATAGCAATAATGAGATCATTTCCATCTTCAGTGTTTTAATAGCCAAAAAATTCTATATTCTCCATTTTAAAATTACTTTTAATATGAAGTTCACTTAAAAAATTTTTAATTATAACCCGGTTTCTTTCTTTGCGCCAGGAAGAAAACTTTATACTTAAGATCCTCTCAGTTGCTTCGTTTCAGTGTGGTACTGAAAAGAAAAAAAAAATTACATATTTTTTCAAACTGTGGAAAAGTACCACTATTTAAGGACTTCATCTATAATTCCTCATGGCTTAAATTAATTTTTTTCAACTACGCAAAAACTTTGAAAGGCTAAGAGTTCGCTAAAAAGAGTATCTAACTTATCTTGTATACAAAACTCTTTCCATTCGAATATTAAAATTTGTTGTTATTAAACTGAAAGTTATTTTCGAGATAACTAGCAACACCCGACAAAAAAACGTCAGCCTTTCTTTTTTAAACAATTAAACCTCCAAAATATCGACGGCTTTTATTCAATACCCTCTATCCGCATTTTTCACAAAAATGAGATTCTAATATAAAAATCCACCTAAGACTTAACTGTCCTCGGTGACGTTAATGCTGACCTTGTATCACGCTTGACAGAAGAATTTACTTATGACAATTAAGACCCAAATGGGTTCTAACATCACAAAGTTGTTTTTGTGAAAATTGCAGATAGAGGCTATTGAATATAAGCCCTCGATATTAGGTTTATTCCGCAAGCTACTTGTAGAAAACCTCGAGCAAAGTGCAGACTTCGAATAGCTTGTGGAACAAACCTATTATCGCAACCGGTACGTAACGACCCGGCGATATGCCCATAAAATGATTGATATTTTTTTTGTATTAACTTCTTGGGCATATCAAACATTATCTGCAACATGTCAACTATAATTAAATTATCTTCTCACTTTTTACAGTGCAGTTAAAGAAAGTTTGAACGTTATGTAAAAACCTTAAGAATATCCTAAAGTTGTTTGTTTGAATTGAAAATTCAGTACAAATCAGTACAAATTTTGAAAAATCAGGACATTAGCGTACTGATTGAAGGAATGAATAAAATCAGTACAAGAGTTGAACAACCAGTACTGTACTGATAAAATCAGTACGTCTGGCAACCGTACTTAAACCGAAAATCCCTGCAAATCGGGGAATTTCCCGCGAGTTGACAAGTTCGAGGATGCAGCTGTGCTAATCACTTCGTACATGTCTTGGAAACCACAATTTTAGTCTATTTTACAGCCAGTTTTTCACCAGATTTATATAAGTGGAAATTAACTTTAATTTAATTTTTTATTTAATTCTCATTTAAATTATTTTCAGTTTCAATAAAAAAAGTGGTTGTAAAACAGACTAGGCCAGCGGCATCTTTCATTTGTACTGGGAGCTTTTAAAAGCTATGGCACGCTGTGTTGTAAAAGCAGGGCTGGTATACAAGTAAGCAGCGGATACACAATGACCAGGTGATTAAACGTGTCTGAGTGTGGCTATTCTGATTTAATTTTTATTTAAGTGAAGAGCTTAGGGCACTTAAATCATAATTAAAAACAAATTAAAATGGATTGGTTAAACCAAAATTTCGAAAATCTAACTTAAATGAATCTGGTGAAACTGGCTGTTAGAGTTTTTTTTCAGTCACATGCCGAAATTGTAACATTTTTCCCCATTTTAATTGCAGGTATGTACACAGTATTTAACTATGCTACATGGGTTTATCACCCGCACTTAACCAACCTGGGAAGACGCGTAAAATATTACCTACAGTTGTACATAAATATGTATATGAATGCATTTAGTTCACCCAATGTGCCGCTACTACTTACATATATGTATACATATGTATAAATCACTGAGCAAAATTACTTCAGAAAAAAACATTAGTTTAATAGCAGGAGTGCAACACCGAACACGCGATAGAAGTAAAATTTCTTAAATCTAAATTATGTATTCAAATCAGACGAATACACTTGTTTATTGTATCCAAAGTTGGTACCAAGTTGATACGTTTTTATCATTTCTCATAATTTTTTTTATTTTTAATTTTTTCGAATACAAAGGATATGATCATTCTTTTTCGCTTTATTCCCTATTCGAAAATATTATAGGACACATCGATTTGAATACACAATTTAGATGTAGATAATATTTTTCGCAATTTATTTGAGAAAAATAAAACATTTAGATTATTGTTTGTATTTTCGTCGATTTTAAATTTGCTACCCCAAAATAATTGATATCAAATAAAACACCGCTTTGAGGTAAAATTTTCGAGTGACGAAAGCTGAACTAGAAACACAAAATTTATGATATCAATTTCGTGACGAAAATTATACGCATTTTTTAACTGCTTTTGAAACGTACGTAAAATCTCTTTTTATTTATTCAGAACGTTGCGAAATTCCACCTACTGCTAGAAACACAATTTAAAAAACAGAACTTTTGCAACGATTCGTATGAATAAAAAAGATTTTCCCTACGTTTGAAAGGCAGTTAAAAAATGCGTATAATTTTCGTCACGAAATTAATATCATAAATTTTGTGTTTCTAGTTCAGCTTTCGTCACTCGAAAATTTTACCTCAAAGAGGTGTTTTATTTGATTGTATTTTAACGCGATAAATACTTGAGCAAACGATCGTTAGCGAGAGCATTGCCTACGTTTTCGTTGGCGAGAGAGTGCGCGCTATGATCTTCTGCACCAGCGCTCTTGCCATGGACGATCGCTTTCGTACACTCGTTCGTTTGCAATGGGCACGTTCAGAAGCATGGTTGCCACTCGCCAACATTTTGTTCTACCAAAATCTCTTAAGAAAAGTTACCAAATCTTCACTACTAAATTTCATAACAAGTATGTATATACTTACAGCCCGGTTCTTTGCACTTAATAAATTCAATATTTTTATAACTTGTCAATTTTTGATTATTTATCAAGAACTCCCAGTTCTAGCACAGAAGTTTAAATCTATTTTCTTAATAAATTTTCAAGATTGAAAATGCTATTGACAATTATGAAATTTTTTTTTATTGGAAAATATTTGTCTACTGCATGTGCCGTTATTCTAATTTTCGTTGTTGGTGTTTCCGATGTAATGTGGAACGATTTTCCATCATCCCTTGTCAAATTTGCTTTGGAGATAAACCGGTTTCGGTGTTGTGCCATTTTCAGTGTAATTTTTCGATCGGAATGTGCCGATACTTGGACCTGCGACTCACGGAATAATAGCACCGGCACATAAAAAAAGTGGCGGATGCTTTTAACCGTCCATTTGACTCGTACAAAATTTCGAGTAAGTAGCGAAAATTGCTCTTTTTTTTTGCTATTTTTTCGGTTTTTCATAATTTTCTGTACGTCGAAATATATGTCGGTAGGTGTCGAAATACATGTCTGGTAAAAAGCACGCGACATTTTTTTTGCCGGAGTAATCAAAACGATTTATGAACCTTACTAAAAATTGCCAGATGGCCAGTATTAAAATGTGAGAGGGTAGAATTCAAAATTTATCGCAAAAATTCGAAAGTTGTTTTAAAAGTGCAGCCCTTGGTGCTGCCACTGTAATTCAAATATTTCCAGTATTCGAATATGAGATGACTCTAATTTAATCGAAGTAATTTTGTAAAAGTGTCAGTAGTGCTGCACTGAAACTCGAAGGGTTTTTATAATTACGCACATTTAAAACATAATTAATTTCTTTCTAGTAATGCAGATAGATGTTTAGTTGCAAAAGTTACCAAAATGAAATAAAAGTTACCAAGTTACCAAACCGTTTAAAAGTTACCAATTTTGGTAAAAAGTTACCAATTGTGGCAACCATGTTCAGAAGGCGCAACAGCTCAGTAACGATTGCACCTTCTGAACGCATTGTCGTGCTCAGTATATCCAGTAAACAAACTTAGCTATTTTTTTCCACCAAATTTGGTCCCCATAAAGGACTAGTGTTGCAAGCAACGCTTTTTCGGCAATAAGGGTGTTGTGCAGCAATTTTATGTGGTGAAAATTATTTTAGCACTGGAAAATGGATAGAAAAATATTGCAGTGCGATTGAATATCTCAGGTTTAACTGAAATGTAAATGTATTAAGAATATTTATTTTACTGATAAATACCAATTTTTTTTATTTTACTTTGTCGAGGTCGTTGCACAAATATTTGTAATTTAGTATTTAAGTTAATTGTGAAATATATTGAGTGCACAAATTAAAGTATGGAAGCGATTTATTCAAATAGAATTGGAAATAGGGTTTATGATATACTTTAAATAAATTGTGAGTCTGCGAAAATATCTTTTCAGCATATGAATATACTTCTTAACTTTTCCCGAAAATTTACACAGGCTCGAAATTATGCCAGTTACATTCAAATATCGTCGCTTGGATGGAAAATTTCCGTAAGCGTAATTTTGACAGTTTTTAGTTAAAGATGCAGTTATATATTTTAAAATCAGACATTTCGCTTTTTTGTTAACAGTTTTTTGGATATCTATTGGATAGAATTGGAAATAGGGTTGATGATATACTTTAAATAAATTGTGAGTCTGCGAAAATATCTCTCAGCATATGAATATACTTCTTAACTTTTTCCCGAAAATTTACATACAGGCTCGAAATTATGCCAGTAACACTCAAATATCGTCGCTTGGATGGAAAATTTCCGTAAGCATCATTTTAACAGTTTTTAGTTAAAGATGCAGTTATATATTTTAAAAAACAGATATTTCGCTTTTTTGTTAATAGTTTTTTGGATATCTTCTTTAGTTTCCGAGTAATTGACTAACATCATTTGGTAAAAATTACGTTAGTAATGCTGTCTTACTAAACTAATCAAGATATTTCAAATAGCGTCATCTGTTTTTAAATATCTGCTTTAAGGGACACTCAAACAGACGCGGTTTTGGAAGTGCGGTACAAGGCGGTACATAGTATAGTGAGTATCCCTTTAGTTTCCGACATATTCAGCCTTATCATGAGTTTCATTTTCTTGAACCGGGCCACCTTTTCACTTTTCGTTTCCGTGTATTGACTACGGGTGGGTGAAAACATTTCTGGCGAAATTTTGTTTGGGCGAAACTCACGATTAGGCTGATTAGTGAAAAGTATCGTTCATTTATAAAAAAATTTATCACATTTTAAAACTGACTGCAACATTTTTGACAAATGGCGTATACGATAAAATTTTATTAAACTAATAAATGGTTGATACTAAACTAAAAATAAAATAAAAAATTTTTTAATATACAATGCTTTTATAAATGGACTAAAAAGTAGAAAATAATATTTCTCAGTCCCACAGAATTTGTTTTGATAACTTTTGATTTTGAAATTTTAGCAAAAGTCATTATAAACAATTAATGACATTGAAAGCGAAAAGCGTGGAGCGCATGCAGCACAAAGCATTCGATTTCATTGACAATACAACATTCTACAGCGAAAGTACAAATTTGCGATCGATTTTAAGCGGTCGTTATTCATATTCCCACGTACATATGTACATACATATCTTACTTTTCGTATCAATTCAAGCCCCCCCCCCCCTCGACCCTCGCCTCGCTTTTCATTTTCAATGTCATTAATTGTTTATAATGACTTTTGCTAAAATTTCAAAAACAAAAGTTATCAAAACAAATTCTGTGGGACTGAGAACTATTTTTTTCTACTTTTTAGTCCATTTATAAAAAGCGTGTTATATTAAAAAGTTTTTTTTTTTCATTTTATTTATTTTCTACTTTTTAGTCTTGTCTGTACAAAATTTTGCAATAGATATTAAAATAATTCAACTTGCAGTGAAAGAGAACAGAAGACTATGCAAGCACAATGTTGTTTGCTCACATTTAGTATAAACATACATATGTACATACATACATATAGCAGCAGTTTATTTCATTTAAAGAAATGGCGTGTCGGCCATTTCCGCTTTGACGTATATAAATAGTGCATATATTTAGGCGCAATATTTAACTTCTTCTGGCGGGGCGACATCTAGAGTCATCTAATTGTATCCCCTTGATATGATGCCTACAACGAGGTTGATATCTAGACTAGGTTGATATCTAGAATTTTCCATAAATAGCTTTGCCATTTATAGTAGGTGCGTTCTTTTGCAACCGAGCTACAAATGAACACTCGCTTAAATGACGAAATACACGCAAAGCAACAACACAAACTCGGCTATTTATCCGGACTCAGCCAGGTCGGTTAAAAAATACGCGACTTGAAGGCTAGTGTCGGTAAGTGAAATAACTGCTCTATTGTGAATTGTTAATGGGAAAGTGGAGAGTGAAATTTTTGCTTTCTTTTTATACGTGACTTATATTTTAAAAGAGTATATATATTACGCAAATACTCATCGCATGCAATACAAAGCATTAGATTTAATTGACAATATTAAAACTACATACATAACATAGACCTAAAATTTCTACAGCGAAAGTACAAATTTGAGATCGATTTTAAGCGGTCGTTGTTAATATATCTACATACATACATATATTACTCTTTAATTTCAAATCAGGCCTATTACATGCGCCCCACGCTTTTCATTTTCAATCTCATAAATTGTTTATAATGACTTTTGCTAAAATTTCAAAATCAAAAGTTATCAAAACAAGTTCTATGGGACTGAGAAATATTATTTTCTAATTTTAGTCCATTTATAAAAGCGTGGTACATTAAAAAGTTTTTTTTTAATTTATTTTATACTTTTAGTCTTGTCGGTATAAAATTTTGCAATAGATATAAAAAAAACAACATTTTCTATTTTTATTATAATATACTAGCAGACCCGGCGAACTTCGTCCCGTCCAAAATTAATTTTTTTATTGAAATATTTGGTCCAACGTTTTCGCCAACTACTCACGTTCACGTTTGGTTTTGTGGTCGACAGAAGGCATATCCCCATTGTCGTCTTAAATAACCTGACGAAAGCGTTATACCGGGAAGAAGTCCTTGCGGCTCGTTAGTGAATCGTCCATGAATCTGTATAGTATAGTTGGTGGCAATTTAAAAAACTGGTGAGTATCATTGGTCCACATTCTGTTTAGTCACCGTAAAGCAAGGACCGCAATGGTTCTGATGGTTGATTTAACGGGAGTAATTTAACTTTGATGCCTGGTGCCTCCGAATCGACGATTTTTAGCAATAACTCGGTTCCAGCGCCACTAAAAATTATCATTAAAATCGTTTCGGTCGTTTAGGAGGAGTTAAGCCACCATAATAAGTCTTTTACGTACTGACGCTCTTCGGCATTTTTTCCCATACAAAAAAACTCTCACGCATTCGTTATACGGAGAAAATGCGCAACATCATCAGCGAAAAAAATTCTGGAAAGTCAACGGTGTCTTATAGCTATTAAAAACTTGCAATTTATGATACTGAAATTGAGTGAACTACAAAACTATATAATCAAAATTTGGTACAAAAAATTTATTACGAAAAAGAAAAAAAACACTGTATATATTTACAGATAGGTAAAAGTTTCAATATGTTTGGAAAGCACCACTTCCCTTTTCCAGTAGCCCCAAAATCTCTATACCAATTTCCAGGACATTACCATAAATACTTTCAGAGATATACGGTATGAAAAATTCGATATGTATGGGTGATGCCACGCTCCCTTAATATATCCAAAGTCTGCAATAGGTGTCCAAAATTTCAAAAAATCGGTACAGCCGTTCGCGAGATCACCTCTTATAAAAAGAAGGAGCTTCTCTTTATATAATTAGTGTAGGTAACACAGGGCAACACCGATTTTGATGCGGCAAATGTTGAAGCTGGTTTTGATAGGCTTTTTTTTTTGCTGATTAAGAATGCGTAAGTACAATGTTTCCATCAGCTCCAGATTTTGAGAAAAATGTGGTGAAAGTGTAAAAAAAATCGCGTTTTTTGCAATATTTGAGAAGCTCTAGCAATGAAACAAAAAGTGATATAACTTAGGCTTAAATTAAGGCTTGGACTTCTGACTTCAATCCCTGAAAATACCATTCCTGCACCTTGACCCTAAGGTTACCTATAGTTATTTATTTAACACCTAACATTGATTTTTACACCATTTTTGACGATAAAAAGTAAATGAGTCTGTAGTTCTAGCTTTAATTTAAGCCCACGTGGAAGGTTCTATCACCTTTTGCTTAATTGCGGTAGGAACTCAAACTTCCCGAAATCAGTTATTCCTGTTCAAGAAATGACTATAAAGGCTGGTTTCTTCAACTCAACTTAACTTAGTTAAGCCGATTTTCTCGACTTAGTCAAGAATAAGCTGTGTAAAACGTAGGCTAACTTTTGACTTAAGTCCAAAAGTGGCTAAACTAAGTTAAGTTGAGTTGGACAAACCAGCCCTAAGTGACCATCAAGCAAAGGTGCGGGAACTTGCTTTTTAGCCTAAGTGGAAGGTTCTACCACCCTTTGTTTCTTTGCTAGAGCTTCTCAAATATTGCAAAAAACTCGATTTTTTGACAATTTGACCTCGTTTTTTCTTAAAATCTAGAGGTGATGGTAAATTTTTGCTACCGGATTCGTATTCAGCACAAAAAAATCTGTAAAAAATAGCGTTAACATTTGCTGCATCAAATTTTTTCCATTTTTGTTGGCCTGTGTAATAAGTATTGTTAAATAGCCAATACCCGCATGTTTGCGGCGCCTTCAAACACCTTTCGAACTGTAAAACAATGACTCGATTCGATTGAAGATTTTTTGGAATTGATCGGTATCTGGTACACCTATCAGAAATAATATCCTATATGTTAACCCAGCCAATAAGCTACCCACGTGCTAAATTTCAAGCAAATCGGACCACTAATAAGACTGTTTCGAATAGTTCGGTCTCTGACCCACTTAACGGAAAAAATGAATCATATATGCTAATCTAGGCAAAAGGCTACCAACGAACCAACTGCATTTTTT
>NW_023458555.1:104950279-104953269 GCF_013731165.1 Rhagoletis pomonella | reverse complement strand
GCACACGGATGCAGTGTTGAGCTTTAGTCAATTAATTTTTCAATTATCTTGTTGTGGTATGATAGAAGATTTAATGCTAAGTAAATATTTTCAGAGCTTAGCACATACATTTTTTCACAAAATCTACGAAAAAAACAAGTTATTTAGTTCTGCTGTTATTAATACATATTTGCTTGTGCGGCCGCTGTAGTAGAGTGGTTCAAGGTATGTACTACCTCTCCATAATACCTGGGTTCGATCCCTGGTCCAAGCAACATCAAAAGAAAGTTTTAAAAACAATATCTTTCTTAACAGCGGTTGCTCCTCCGTGCAGTGTTGAGCAAATTTGAATTGTGAGAACAATTAATTTCTTAATTAATTAATTAATTGCTAATTTCTATCACTACTAACAATTGGTTAATTATAATTGTGGAGAATAACAATTAACTAATTGTAATTGTTGTGGAGAATAACGGTGATATTCTTCAGTTAACAATAAAACAAATTTTAATTGGTTTGTAAATTTTATTAAAAATTAACGATTATAAATTATTATAAATGTGAATATAACAACCACCCACAACCCAGGCCTGTGCCGTATTTTTTTTTATATTTATATTCCCGAATTTCCACTAGGCATTGAAATTACAAAAAATGCATGCCATTTGAAAAATACCGTGTGGAAATGAACTTCATGACTATTTTTTCCACATAAAAACTCGATAGTTTTTTAATGCCCAACTTTGTCATTTGCCAATTTTGCCATTTAATGCGTAGTGGAAATCCAATATAAGTAGGCTAATTATTATCAAAAAAGTTATTGCAATTAAATTATTTGCCGTGTGCAATACCCAGCTAAACGTTTGATTGCAATTCATTTATTTGCAATGTGCAATTAAAATCGTAATTGCAATTAATTTAGTTGCAATTACTTTTTTAATAAATTAACAAGTTGATTGAAAAATTAATCGACTAAAGCCCAACACTGATTCCGTGTGTATTTCTCCCTTGAAAAAGCTTCTCACAAAATCCATTTGCTGTTCGGAGGCGGCGTAAAACTGTAGGTCTTTCGCCTTTTTGTGACAAAATCAAGACACACACCACAAATTGGAGGAGAAGCTTGGCCAAGCACTAACATATTTCTAAGCGCCAATCTATTATTATTATTATTATAAACTCTTCATAGTCTTGTGTAGACTTGTAGCAGAATCTATAAAATTGTAGTGTTATGTGCACAATCACCATAATGGGCAGATAACTTATCAGATTTATATGTTGCAAAAAATCTAGTTGAATTATAGGCAAATATATAGTCAAAATCTTAAGAGATAAAGATTTCAAAGGATATTTTACAAATGGGTATTTCCTGGGTTACGGACGCGACATTCGTGCGACTTTAGAGTTAAATAAATCATACGAAAACTGAAGTCACTTGTAAAAAAATTTGCTGTTGTGTAGCTTTTATACCGTCCTTTGGTTGACAAAAAAACTAGGTGCGCTTGGAACACTGAAGTCGAGAAAATCGATGAAAAGTAGGGCATAACGGACGCGACAAAAACGGAAGTGATTTCAGAGTACATGTTAAAACTAAGCAAAATCGTGTAAGGTTTTACTTTATTAAACATTCTTTAAATAAAGTCTAATTATGGACCGTTACAACCAATTCATTTTTATTCAGAAGCAATTTGTTGTTGATTTAATTTTGAATTAAAATCTGGTAACGGACGCGACATGTCGGACGCGACTGATTTTAACCCGATACAAAATTTTTACTAGTAACCCTTACTAAATTTAATTTTTTATTTAATTTTTTCAGTTCTTCTCTCCACAGTTTCCCGTTTTCAAAACCTCTTTTCGCCATCTGAATACGAAATATAAAGTTATAAAGCCGTTTAAATTCATTTACTTGCATTTTCGGTTTACCTTTTTTTGGGAAATGCCCAAATGTTAGTTTTGATTTATTTCAGTAGAATAGTTATTTAAATTTAGCAGTATCAATTCGCAATTGTTCACGAAAATACTTTCTTAATAATGTGTTATTATATATTGCTAAAATGAAATGAGGATAGTTATCAAGTCAATAAAAAAAGTTTAAATAAAAAGAAAAGCACTGGCCACGTTACACTTATTTATTAGGTAATTGTGCAACGAAGTCAGCTATGATTTCTTTTTTTTTCCATATGGTATCAGTATGATATCGACAATACTAAGAAAACGACTTTTTTAGTTTTTCACTGGCTACGTTACACTTGACATTTGCGGTATAATTCATTACGACTTAAAAGGAGGTCCAAACAACTTTTTCGCTAACTTGGAACGTATACTGTTAAACTAATTTATTTTCTATCGTTCAGAAATTAATCGGCCAAAATATATCAAGGACAGCTTATATTATTTTACTTTTTCTTGTTGAAGTATCGAAAACTGTTTTTAGGTTCGTGAAAAATCCTTAGACAGAAGGAAAAAAATATTAAACACAAAATGCTTGGACATGATATAGTGAATACCAATAATCACTAATATGTTCAAAATTTGAAAGAAAAAAAAATCGGGCTGGTTAACTTTCCTATAGAATTGGCCATATACATATTCAAAGATAAGAAAAAGTCAGTACGTCTGTACTTTGCCACGCCCTCTCTCCAAAGATCCCATTTTTCTCAATTAGTATGGGATTCATTTCATACGAAGTGTTGCAGTACTGTACCATGAACACTTCCAGAGATATGTAGTATGAAATTCGGCTTGTATGGTAGGTGCCATGGCCACTTTTCCAATAGCTCCATATTTTGCGAACTGATTTTCATTTTTCGAAAAGTGTTGCCACCACAATTAAGCTCAAATTATTTAATAACACTGTGAGACAAATGGTAGGGGCCAGTGATCGGGAACGGTTCAAACTACCGGGGAAAGTTATATCGGTAAAAAAGAAGTTATACGTGTCCCGGCGTTTCGCTGGGTCACGTCTAGGAATTGAGATATATATATAACTATCATATAGGGGAAATTGTCAC
>NW_023458555.1:104931850-104935279 GCF_013731165.1 Rhagoletis pomonella | reverse complement strand
GATTTATCGGGAGTAATTTGACTTAGATCCCTGGTACCTCCGAATCGGCGATTTTTAGCAATAACTCGGTTCCAGTGCCACTAAAAATTATCATTAAAATCGTTTCGGTCGTTTAGGAGGAGTTAAGTTACCAGAATAAGTCTTTTACTTACTGACACCCTTCGGCATTTTTTCCCATACAAAAAAACTCTCACGCATTCGTTATACGGAGAAAATGTGCAACATCATCAGCGAAGAAAATTCTCAAAAATCAACAGTATCTTATAGCCATTAAAAACTTGCACTTTATGATACTGAAATTGAACCACAAAACTGCATACTCAAAATTTGGTACAAAAAAATTATTACTAAATAGAAAAAAAAACATTGTATTCTGGGTGTATATATTTACAGATAGATAAAAGTTTCAATATGTTTGGAAAGCACCACTTTGCTTTTCCGGTAGGCTCAAAATCTCTATACCAATTTCCAGGGCATTACCACAAATACTTTCAGAGATATACGGTATGAAAAATTCGATATGCATGGGCGATGCCACGCTCCCTTAAGATATCCAAAGTCTGCAGTAGCTGTCCAAAATTAAAAAAAAATCGGTACAGCCGTTCGCGAGATCACCTCTTATAAAAAGATAGAGCTTCTCTTTATATAATTAGTGTAGGTAACACAGGGCAACACAGATTTTGATGCGGTAAATGTTAGGCCTTTTTGTGTTGATTAAGAATCCGTAAGTATAAAGTTTCCGTCAGCTCCAGGTTTTGAGAAAAACGTGGTGAAAGTGTCAAAAAATCGGGTTTTTTGCAATATTTGACAAGCTCTAGCAATGAAACAAAAGATTACAGATCCTTCCACTTAGGCTTAAATTAAAGCTAGAACTACAGGCTACTATCCCTGAAAGTACTATTCCTGCACCTTGCCCTGATGGTCACCTATACTAAATTACTTTTAATCGCCCAACAGTAAAATAATACTGTAAAATTATGCAATTCAAAAAAGGTGTAAAAATGAGTGTTAGCTATTCAATAAACGACTATAGGTGACCTTGGGGTCAAGGTGCAGGAATGGTAATTTCAGAGATTGAGGTCAGAAGTCCAAGCCTTAATTAAAGCCTAAGTGGAAGGTTCTATCACATTTTGCTGAATTGCGGTAGGTACTCAAGCTTCCCAAAATCAGTTATTCGTGTTCAACAAATGCCTATAAGTGACAATCAAGCAAAGGTGCAGGAATTTTAAAGGATAGTATTCGAGATTTTTAGCTTCAATCAAACCCTAAGTGGAAGGTTCTACCACCCTTTGTTTCTTTGCTAGAGCTCCTCAAATATTGAAAAAAACGCGATCTTTTGACACTTTGACCTCGTTTTTCTCTAAATCTGGGGCTAATGGAAACCTTATGCTTACGGATTCGCAATCAGCACACAAAAATTCTGCAAAAATAGCGTTAACATTTGCAGCATCTTAATTTTTCCCCATATTTGTTAGCCTGTGCAATAAGTATTCTTATATAGCCAATACCCGCATCTTTGCGCCGCCTTCAAACACCTTTCGAACTGTAAAACAATGACTCGATTCTATTCTACGCATATCTATAATACGGCTATAGAATTTCTAGCAAATCGGACCATAAATAAGACTTTTTGGAATAGATTGGTGTCTGGTCCACCTATTAGAAAAAATATCCTATATGTTAACCCAGCGAATAAGCTACCTACGTGCCAAATTTCAAGCAAATCGGACCATAAATAAGACTTTTTCGAATAGATCGATCCCTGGCCCACTTAACGGAAAAAATAGATCCTATATCCTAATCTAGGCAAAAGGCTGCTTCCGAAGGGGCCCAAAATGGCACAAGTACACTCATTTTCCATCACTGGTATGAATAAACATGTATAAATAACACTTTCTCTTCGCTGTATTTCGTACGAATTAACAGCAGAGGGCGCTCTCGTTTATGATTTGCAGGTGAGCAGTGCTGTTATGTGGGCATGTATGTTAGATTTTATAGGATTTTTGAAGTCTTGCAGTTCCATTTTTAAGTATTTAAACTTTTTTTTGCCTAAGACAATGTGCTACGCACGCACACACATACTGCAGACGGCATTGGCCGAATTGTGCTCGGCCGATATCGGCTATATGCGGGCGATATGAATAAACCCTTATGATTATATGAGCGCTCTCACACATAAACCGATAACCGAACCGACATTGGCCGTTGACGTCCGTCAGTGACGATAAATTCAAACATGTTTGTTTTTCTCGCCCGATGTCAGGTGAAAAGACCCAAGTGGACTGCGAAAAATTAACTTATTGGGTGCAAAACAAAAAAAAAATACATATAAAATCACATGTTTAGTGTATAACAATTAAAATTTATCAAAATATTTCACTGCTTACAAAATTTAAATGAAAACTAGATATGCGCGTACACATACGGTCGGAAAATAATCTGGTTAAGTGTGTGCATCAGTTGTTCGGCCGAAACCGGTCGGTCTATCGGATGCAATGTGCCCCTAGCGTTATACTATTTTTCGCTCGTGTAACGCCCCCCCCGTTAACCAATCGGGCGAAAATCCAACGCTGGCCAGCATTCTGCAGTGACCATCCTCCACTTCCAGCCACCTACTTCGCAGGCACCACCGTCACCGTCCACATCCGTCGCCACCCTGGGGAAACCTGCTCCAATCAAATTAGCTCCCGCTGACGCCAACTTCACCATAAACACTGTTCATTGGTCCTTCTTCGCCATCAAAAACCTGACCGGTGGAACCCATGATTGAGAGAATACAAAGGTTGCGCCATTCTCGGACCGCTATTCCTCTCTTAACGAATTTGACAGAATCGTTGTTTGCATGACGTCACACTTGTGCAACTTGTTTACGTTTTCCTTGCAACATTTTTTCTTCTTCCATTCTTGCTCACGTTTTGGCATTTATCTCTCGCAATTGCACCAGTGTGACGTGACGCAAAAGTTATTCTCAAAAATCCTCTCTGATCGGCGCAATCTTGTATTCTATCATTCCACAGCTGAGCCGTAAGTAATCTCATTTTACTACTAACCCTGAAGTAGAAAGCTAAAAACATATACATCTATACACATACGTATGTACACTTATTTAGCTTCTTGTATGTTTCTCGAATTTTCGAAGCATAAATTAAATTTGTATTTTTCCGCCATGAATTCACTTTTTAGTGCATAAAAGCAAGTTTTCCCGCAATTTCAAATACATACAGAAACTAGGTATATATATACATACATACATAGTTTAAAGTACATATACTTACCCCTTACAACAGTCCTAATTTTTATACATACATACATACATAAGGTGCATATTTGCGGTAGAGAGGTAATAAAGTGAACACAGTGAACTCCGAGAACAATTTTAAAGCAAAGTAAAAAACTGAAACAGTACTTAGTAAAAATTCGCTCACAGTT
>NW_023458555.1:104917184-104931840 GCF_013731165.1 Rhagoletis pomonella | reverse complement strand
AACAGTACTTAGTAAAAATTCGCTCACAGTTAAATAAAAAGTGGTTTGCTTGTGAACAAAGTTCTTTGGAATGACAATATATACATAAATATAAATAATAGCAACTCTCATTGAAATTTTCCACTATTTTATCGCGAACGTAGTCTTTAATAATTTAGCGTTCTCCCCCTGCGAACCAACCTTTTTAGGAAAAAAATAAAAAATTTCTTAGTTGCTTTAATAATATTAATTCCCCCAAAAGCTAATTACTTTCGTCAGTAAACCCCAATTCCAACCTCAGTTCGCTCATCCCCTTTAAGTTTCCAAACTCGACTGTGACAGATCCCAAAACACAAAATGAGCTATGATGAAAAAGCCCAAGGAGCTTCCACGGAATCTCAACGTCCAGCCCGTTCAAGTGGATAGTCCAATAATAGATCAAAGCAATCGGTCGTCCCAACTAGGTTTATATCCGAAACTTTATGGACTACTGTAGTCGTTTCAAGTCTACCCCAATCCAAGAAAACACGGACTCGGGGCTAAAGATAAAAGACACCAATTTAGATAAGTTCTGGATTCGAGTCCAAAACTCTTATGACACTACCCTAAAAATCGATGATCAGGACCTCTCCGAAGACTTAAGGATAGGCGCTTTCAATAAATACAGGTCCTGCCTCATAATATGAATACACCAAAGCCCAAATTGCAGATCAGCTTCAACTGGTGAAACAAAAACGCGACCAAACCCCCTTTCCGGTACATCACAGTGCAAAGAAAGTTCGGGCATAGTTTTAAGTGTGCCGCCTTGCGACAACGAAATCTTTTATGGGGGTTACGAGCAATGGCCGCACTTCCGTGCCATGTTCACGGCGGTTTCCATAAACAATCCACAGCTCACAAAGGGCCAGAAATCGTACCACCTCAGGCACAAAGCGCAAGGAAAGGCCGTTGACATAGTCAAACAATTCGAACTGACGGATGATAATTTCGAACTGGCGTGGGAAGCTCTGCCATCTCGGTATGAGAACAAACGAATACTGGTTGAGAACCAGATATGTACGTATTCTAATGAATCTTAAATAGATTCACACTGAAAATAGCGAGGACATACAGAAATTGCAATCCTCGGTAAATAATTCCCTTCAGATCCTCGCTATGCAACAAGTCTCTACCGAAAGCTGGGACCCTATTCTCATTTACTTGGTAACATCCAAACTTCCTGGGAACACAGTTTCCTTATGGGCACAATCCCTAAGTTCCAGAAAAGATCTTCCGAAGTGGTCCCAAATTAACCAGTTTCTCACCACTCGTTATACGGTTGTTGAAAGGGTGGATCAATGGCGACCAGCCAAACTCCAAACTAATAATTCGAGTATGAAATACTCTCGGTCAATACCCCCGAACAATAGGCCTGTCTTCAAGCCACCCACTTCTTACAGCACTCACAACAACCCTCCTTCGCAGATACGAGCCCATATGACTGAACAACACACAGAGTACTATAGATGCCCCCGATGCAATAAAACTAATCATACCGAAGACGTAGCCTGCTTCTCCACTCAAGCCGGACAAATATCAAATGAGTCTTTAGATTCCCAGCTCAGAAAGTTTTGGGAACTGGAAGAACTTCCACCAGCAAAACTCACATCGCCCGAAGAGGAAATTTGTTAAGAATTTTATAGGACCACTACAACAGGGGTTACCAAACTTTTTCCACCGCGGAACCCTTGTTGTGCTAAAAAAATTTCGCGGCACCCCTACTCTTCAAATGTCTACGACAACAAGAAAACCACAATGCAAACTTTTTGTTCCTTTAGCTTTAATGTGAGGACTGAATTTGTTTTGATGATTTCATTATTTCCTTTAAGTTTATTAGGAGCTTTGGACAATTTTACCCTGAAATCATTTGGCGCCTAAAGCTTGCTGGCGTATTTGTTTTTAACCGACTTCACAAAAAGGAGAAGGTTATCAATTCGTCGGAATATTTTTTTATGCTTTTTTTTTAGGTATGCTAATGCATAACTTTGGACCACGTTAACTGATTACTTTATATCTTTTGTTAAGGGAAAGGTGTTACCTCACAGGTGGTTCCATTCTAATTTGGTTTAAATCCGATCATTGGATCATGAAGAGATTAACGATAATCTTAAATTTTTATATGGTTATTGAAGTCGGTTTTGTTTTTTGCTTAAAAATTACTTGTTTGTGTAAGCATTTGTTGAAAATGCAGTAAAAGTAAAATTCACTAGTATTTTTGATGCAATCTTGCATATACTTGCATCCAGAACTCTCTTGGCTCATTTCGTAATAATAAATATTTAAAGTGCTGTCTTCACTGATGTCCAGAAAGTTTTTAAAAACTTAATTTGGCATCTCAGTAGGTTTACTTTTCGCGTCTCATGAAAACGGTTTTATTATCCAGCTGTAAACATCCTCAGAGTCAATTTTGGGAAAATATTCGACAGTGGTTTTTTCTAAACCTTCCAAGTTAACGCTGGTAATGCGCGTTGACGCTAAGAAACTAACTTTTGCAGCCAATTTCGCGAAAGCAATTTAAGTGAAAAATTATTTTAATTTTTTTTTATATTATATGGATATTGAAAGAAAATAAAAAATCATTTCTCATTTAAATTGCTGGCGAAACCGGCTGTTATTAATTTTCTTAACTTCGAAGTTACATATCTACGTTTTTCTGATTTACTTTGTTTATTTATGGGGTTTTCATGCAAATTGTTAGAAATTCTAAAATATACATGTCAACAATACAAAACATCTCGGCGTGCTAGAAAAAACCCAAGATGTATTTTAATTTCGCAGGCCTCTTTCATCTTCGCAACGTCATCCGATACGGGTTTTAAATCTGCATACATAGTGGCGGCATCTTCCTAGTCGCCAGGGAATACCGACGGATCATACAGCGACTTCTCGTGGCGTTTTCTGCCTCTTGCGTCATCCTAGACATCGCTCCTTTCGTTTTTCTATCCACTGCAAATATCCGCACATTTTCTCCATTTCAAACCATTTTTCTGTACAAATTTGTCGAAAGCTTTAAGAATTTCGACGCTAGTGTGTGATTGTGAGGTTCCAAAGAATAAGTAACATATACACGTGCGCGAAGTTGCTGCGCTTGTTACGAGAACAGCCCAGCCAGCAAAAAATCCGAAAATTAATCCGAAAACTGGAAGAAACGTGGATGAAATGCGGATTAGGTCTACAAAAGTACAGAAAATGGTTGTGAAAAGGGTACGTGTTCGGCTATTTTTCTGAAAATTTTCTGATTCAATTTGTCGTTGACAAAACATACTGGGGAACCACGCTTAAGAGCGAAATACACCACACAAGCGGCTTAACAAACCAAGCGAAATATCCCTTTGCTGCAAGCCATTT
This sequence comes from Rhagoletis pomonella, assembly GCF_013731165.1. Taxonomy (NCBI): domain Eukaryota; kingdom Metazoa; phylum Arthropoda; class Insecta; order Diptera; family Tephritidae; genus Rhagoletis; species Rhagoletis pomonella. Next base: position 104,928,474 of record NW_023458555.1, on the reverse strand, counting down.
GTGTTGTGTATGGGATTTGACGAGCTGCTGAAAGTAAGTTTAATAAAAATACAACTTTTTTTAATTTTCTGGCCGCCATGTTGAAGTTTGATCAAACCGCTTGGGTTGTGTATGGAAAATGTAAAGAACTTGCCCGCACCACTAGTATACTCTAGGCACTAGCGGCACCCCAGGCATACGCTCTCGGCGCCCCAGGGTGCCGCGGCACCCACTTTGGGAAAGCCTGCACTACAACTCGCTCCGATGATGGTCGCTATATGGTTGGTTGGTTGGTTGGTTGAAGTGGCGAGTTTTAACAACTCAAATTAGCACTTATGCGTGCCGTTTTAAAACCACTACTCGCAATTTAAACCTGAAAAGAAAGCCCGAAAAGAAAGCAGCAGAAGTCGGTTATATATCTCAAACCCAGGCTGTGGAGTTCAAGAACTTAAGAAGTTGCAGTGGGTTAATATCACTTATGTCCGTTAAACCGCAGAAGCAGGGTTTGCCTAGAAGCCTGATTCTAGTCCTACATAGTGCTGGGCAATCGCAGAGCAGATGCCCCACCGTTTCTTCTGCATCTGGTGAATTGCAACTACGGCAAGATATGTTGTGTTCCAGTCCTAGTCTTGCAGCATGGATTCCCACGGCCCAGTGGCCTGTGTAAACGGCAGTTAGTCGAGATAGATCCTTCCTGTTTAGTTTGATAAGAAAAGCAGTGCGTTTTGCGCAGTAGGTGGGCAACAGACTACCGCAGACCCTACAGGATTGTAGGTTTTTCCACCCAATGCTAGCCACATTTTTCCAGTGCTGAGAGATGCGGCTCTTGATATACCTCAGAGGCACATGAACCTCCTTTGCCTCTGAGATATCCAGAGCCGACCCATTCCTGGCCAGCTCGTCAGCCATCTCGTTGCCATGAATTCTGTGCCCCGGCACCCAGATCAGTGCAACGACGTGCCTGTCGGCTAAAACCATAACGTTCTCCCTGCACTGTTTTATTATGCTGGAGGTGATGCTTACAGAGCCAAGTGCCTTGATCGCTGCCTGACTATCTGAGAAAATAGCAATGCTGGTTCTCGCTAGCTTCGAGGCTAAAATTATTTTGCACTCCTCATTTACGGCAAAGACCTCTGCCTGAAAAACACTGGCCGAATTAGGTAATCGAATAGACTCTTCAATTTGGAGGTCGGTTGAAAAAATTCCCGCCCCTGCCCCACAACCCATTTTTGAACCGTCCGTAAAAATGGATTCTTCGAAGCGTTCAGTAAAAATAGGATCCTTCCACTCCTTTCTTGATGGAAAAATCGTGCCGAAGTTTTTCTTGAAGAGAAGCGAAGGGCAAATGTAGTCAGTTTTTTCGCGAATGCTTGGGTCGTTCAAAGAATACAGGATTCGTCCATGCCCGTACGTACGTTCTTTCCACAATCCAAGTTCCCTCAACCTGAGCGCACTCTGTGAAGCACTTTCCTTGATAAAGAGATCAATCGGTGGCAGATGACAGATGACATTCAATGCTTCCGTTGGACATGATGTGATCGCCCCAGTAATCGCAATGCAGGCTGACCTTTGTACCCTGCCTAACATTGTGCGTATGTAGTTCAGCATTTTCTTGCAGGAATACAGAGCACCATATGCCTTTTTTACTCGGTGCTCTGTATTAATTTTCCAGTTTAATTTCGGTGTGAGAATGACTCCCAAATACTAAGCGTAAGGGGAAAGAGAGAGAGTAAGCCCGTTCAAGGAAGGTAGGTTAAAATTAGGAATCTTTTTTTCTTGTAGTGAATAATGGTAATTCGGTCTTCGAGGGATTAACGTTGAGCCCGCAGCCATTTGCCCACGAACCCAATTCCCCCAGTGCTCTTTGAAGCATTTCGCTTATCACATTTATGTACAATCCGGCTACCATAATCACTACATCGTCTGCATACGCAACAACTTTGACCCCTTCCCTGTTGAGTCTTAGAAGAATGTTGTTTAGTACGCAAAGCCACAGCAGCGGCGACAGTACGCCGCCTTGCGGAGTCCCCCGCTTTGGATGACTGATGGCTACGCTGGTGCCTAGCTTAGCGTTTGCAATCCTTGTACGAAGCATGGTAGATATCCAGTTTACCAGGAAGTTCTCAATCCCCAGGTTTCTGAGTGATTGCTCTATCGCCTCCAGACTAACGTTGTTGAACGCCCCTTCTATGTACAGGAAGGCCGCCAACGTATATTGTTTATTTTCCAGCGATGATTCTGTCTTGTGTATGACCTCATGGAGCGCAGATTCTGTGGAGCGCCCTTTAAGGTAAGCATGCTGTGCAGTAGACAATTCTCCATAGCCTAGTTTTGAACGAATGTACATGTCCAGTAGCCGCTCGAAAGTTTGCAGTACAAAAGACGAGAGACTGATGGGTCTGAAGTCCTTAGGCACCGTGTGTCCTCTCTTGCCTACCTTGGGAATGAAAACTACTTTAACACTTTGCCAAGTAGACGGAACATGGTTGAGCATTATGCATGCTTTGAAAATGCTCTCCAGCGATGAAATAGCCCAGGCCTGGGCCTCCTGTAGCATTGCTGGAAAGATCCCGTCCGGACCCGGAGATTTGTACCGAGAGAAGCTGCTAATTGCCCATGCAATCTTCTTCCGCGTGATAATTTCGTTAACGACATTAATGGATGGTTCCGCTACGTTGCTATCTACAACTGAGACCTGATTTAGGTCACAGCCTGGAAAATGGGTACGAAGAAGGTGTTCTAATGTCTCCTTAGAGCTATTGGTCCATCCTCCATCTTCCTTTTTTAGGAAGGAAGGATTGTTGTGTTCCTTGGATAGGATCCTCCCCATTCTGGCTGATTCTTTCGTTGATTCTATAGAAGAGCAGAAATCCCTCCAGGATTCCTGTTTTGCTTTGCGAATTGCCTTTTTGTAAATTCTCAAGCTATCTCTATAGGTCTGGCAGTTGCCCGTGGAATAGCTTAAGTCGAAAGCTTTGCGAGACTCTTTCCTAAGTTCCGAGATCTCCTCTCCCCACCATGGAGGATATTTGTTCCGCCCGAAGCTTACGGGACAGGAGACTTTAAAGGCCGATCCCATAGCCTTTACGTTTTTGTTGCACTTGGTTTCTATATCTTCCAAGGTCGTTAAATTCTTATTGGAATGTTTCCCAAGTTTGTTACTGACAACACTGGCGAACCGCCACCAGTTTATTCTCTTTGGGTTACGAAAAGGAAGGGAAACATTCTGGCTAACCAATAAGTTGAACAGTATGTACCTATGATCAGAAAAAGATTTCCAATCAGATACCCTCCAGTTGTCTACTTTAATGCTACCTCTACTACTACAATCGTTAGTTAGTGTTATATCGAGCACTTCTTCCCATCCCCTAAAAGTATGGGTGCTAGGAAACGTGAACGTCGGAGTGCTACCTCGATTACAAATTATTAGGTTAGTGCTAAGAATGTAATCGAAAAGAAACTCACCGCGAGTATTTATTTCCGAGTTGTCCCAGATCGAATGCCTGGAGTTGCAATCGCATCCGATAAGTAGATTTTACGACTGAAAGTTCTCCACTAGTCTACGAACCACATCCGGTGGTGCGTCCTCGTTGTGTGGCATGTAGCACGAGGCGATGACCATGCTGGTACCACCAGCCGCTTCGAACTTCGTGGCTGTTAGATCCGATGAGCTGTGGGAAGGGATGAGAAAAGTATGGTATTGAGATTTAACCACAACACAAGATCTAGGCTTACCGTCCGATTTCTTGTAGAATACCTCGTATCCATTCAGGTGCAGCCCCTTCACCTCGATGTTCCATACCCAGGGCTCCTGAATGAGCGCGATGTCGACATCTTCCTCCACCAGGAAGACGGAAAGGTTGTCCGTGGCCAGCCTCGAGTGCTGGAGGTTAATCTGGACAACCTTTAGCCCCATTATCAATTTGGGTCAGCAGTTGGCTCAGCGAGCAGCATGCCCTCCAGCAGCGGCCAGCACGTCAGGCTCTTCTTCTTCAGCATTTGTCGGCCTTTTCCAAAGGCTCGATACTTTCCTCACCAATGAGGAGTAAGAAGGACATGCTGGTTGTTTGCACGGTGGAGAGAATACAGAGGTGGCGCCGATGACGATACCGCTACTCGGCTCTCAGTGATTTTGACAGAATCAGCTGTTTTGGTGACGTCATAATAGAGAAGACAGCAGTAGTGATGTGCTCAGTCAATACTTTCAAGTATTGATCGATATTCGGTAACGATTTAAAATGTATCCAATACTCTCGCTACTCGGTACCAAAACATTTAGATTTCAAATAAAAGCGCACACAGGCCAAAGATATGGAAAAAAACGGCTCAGCGGAGACTCGCCAATAGAGCTTTTAATACTGATTCAAATGAAAGATGTATATGTATATGTCGGTTCCAGGCCATAACGCAGAGAAACTCTCACTTGTTTGAAGCATTTTTGTTCCAGCTGAATCGGACGATATCATTTTTGGAGGCCTAGGGGCAGATTCTATAACTAGTTAGCGACAATTTTCGAATCGGTATCGGGTTTGTTGACCTATCATATGAAATATTGTTACACCAACAAGTACGATATCGATCCGAAACTTGTCGCTAACTGGTTAGATCTCCCCCCTGAAAAGCTTCTTCATCCGTCAAAACATTTTTCTTGAACCTTGGATCGACTAAGGTTAAAACTGATAAAATAATATTTTTCTGTGGCGATAAGTTCAAGTGTTTTAGCCGATATCATATAAATTTGTAATGAAAGCTTTTTCTAAACCTGAAATGCATATATTGGCGAGGGTTTAATGTATATAATCGGTATCGGATACAGAAAAGGAAGTATAGGGTACCGAAATCTTTTTTAAGTATTGGGTACCGAGTGTTGGGGACAATTCAGCACATCACTAGTCGCCCTCATTCTCGCCGCTCTCAGTTGTCAACTCTACGATGACGTCACGCTAAAATTTCTATCACGAATTCTGCGGCAATCGGCGCAATCTTGTATTCTATCATTCTTGGGTTGTTTGTGACTCCTCAGCCTTGAGGATCACCCAGCTGTCCATCGGGATTTCACGGTTGTGTATACGCAGATATTTTAGCAGCGCCGCGCTATCCATCTCTACACGTGGGAGCCAAATGCGAGCTCTCGGCCTCCTGGGGATGTCACTGGCAGGGATGAGCTTGAGCCTCAAACCCTCCCAAGTATCACTGATGCTCGCCAAGCTCTTCTCCAGGAAAACCTTTGAGAGTTGGTCCTCACATTTGACCACCCTGTAACCGCGCACTACCTCCGCAGAGTCAAAACTGGGGAGATGGCCATCCGGCTGTGCCATGACCTGGTCAATGACCATTTGAGACAGCCGCTCCTCAATCTCCCCCCACTTGTCAAGCACCGGCTTCGCCTTGTTGGAAATCGCATCCGCAAGTGCCACCTGCAGGCTATCACTTACCACCTCTCTGAAGCCACGCCGTGGCCCTGCTGCAGCAGCCGCACTTGCCTGGTCAGCAGAAAACCTACCCTTTTTTGACGCTGGACCCTTTTTTGAACATACTGGAGTATCCATTTCCAGCCGGCACCCTCGGGGAGGGTTCAGTGGAGAAACAATTTTTTCGCCAGCAAAGGTCGCTATATAGTCCGGCTACCATTTAAGCCAAGCTTCTCCGACGATATCGTTTAGGTCAATCTCGCACCTCAGCCCTCCAGCAATGTCTGAGTATGGAAAGAAACCTTCTAAGAAAAGGCGATCTAAAAACTCTGTACGATGACGTATTAAGGGAATATCTCCTTCTTAACCATATGGAAAAAACGACTTCTAAGGACTTATCTTCCCACGGCAAATATTGGTCGTTCTACCTCCCCCACCATGCCGTTATAAAACCCGAAAAAAGAACGACCGAAGTCCGAGTCGTCTTCAACGCCTCCAAACAGTCGAGGTCCGGTTACTCACTGAACGATGTTCTTTACCCCGGACCAACTCTCCAGCCCGACTTAATGTTGATGATCCTGCAGTGGCGTACGTACCGATTTGTCTTTAACGGAGATGTCGAAAAAATGTACCGGCGATACTACTCGGTCGTCAGCCAATAGTGAAATACAGGAGTACAAGTTAAAAACTGTTACGTTTGGGTTGAATTGTGCACCCTACCTCGCCATACGAACACTTCACCAGCTCGCAGAAGACGTGAAAACCACACACCCCCTTGACATTCTTTCTGGCAGCCATGACATCCCCGCAGTCGAAGAATCCCTGCCCTAAATCATCCAAGCTCTCAAATCGGCAGGCTTCCCATTAAATAAAATCACGGCTAACCACTATGAAGTTTTGAAAAACTTTGCTAATGAAGTTCCACGAAGACGCCCGGGATTCAATTTAACGCCCTAACTGATACATTTTCGTATACTATTGGTTCCAATCCGGCGATATCCGCAAGCACTAAGCGACAAATTCTCTCTTCGGTCACAAAACTTTTCGACCCGGCAGGGTGGCTTACGCCGATCATGATTCAAGCCAAAAAAAACCTTCAAGAGCTCTGGTTAGACGGAACTGAGTGATATATTATAATAATATATTGGCGCTTACACATATGTTAGTGTTTGGCCGAGCTTCTCCTCCGATTTGTGGCGTGCGCCTTGATGTTGTCACACAAAGCGGAGGGACCTACAGTTTTACGCCGACTCCGAACGGCGATTGTATTTTTATGAGAAGCTGTTTTTCATGGCACAAATACACTCGGAGGTTTGCATTGCCTGCCGAGGGACGACCGCTTTTAAGAAAAACCTTTTTCCTATATTTTTTTGCGATGTTGCTTTGACCAGGGCTGGACCCAGGTGCTGTGGAGTGGAAGCGCGCACTGCTTACCACTACGGCACAGCGGCTAACACTGAGGGATATGAGCAGGTTAAACCTCTCCGTTTAATAAAATTGATGCAATTTGCAAAAAGCCTCCCAGAAATTTCTAGCATCCAAATACCCCGATGGGTCGATTACACCCCCGAAAAACAGGTCGAATTACACGGCTTGTGCGACGCACCACAAGTGGCACCAACACCTCTTCTCATCTATTGGTATCCAAAGGCAAATTAGCACAGTAGCAAGTAGCTTAGAACCACAAGCTTACCGCGGCTTGAACTGTGTGGTGCTCTCCTACTGCAGATGCAATCCCCCCTGCCCCGGCCCGGAATGTATATTGAAGGTAGAACCATCTTGCTTTAGCTTTCAGACGGTCCGCACGTGTTTTCTTTCGCTCTGTGCTTTATGGTTAATATTATATATCGCTCGCAATAATGTGTTTGTGTGCTAATTGTGCGGCCAATTGTAGGCTTAAAGATAAAATTCTAAACGCGATTTCGGACTTGGACAGATTAAAAAGCACTTTTATTGCATTAATTGAGTCAGTAAATGATAATACTAACTTGCCGGCTCCTGGTATAATTGAAAACGAACGTATTACTCGTTCAAAATATAAAGCTAGTGAAGGTGTTGTTGCTCAACCATCTAAAATGCAAAATCACACTCAAATTCCCACATCTAAATCTAATGATGCTGTTGTTGCTGCTAATAGCCTAACAGCTGGGAATGCGCCTGATAATAATACCGGTTTAATAACTACTCCTGGTGGTAATACTGGTATTTCTGCTTTTTTGCCTTCTTCTTCGGAGACATCGTCTGCTGTGAATGCTGCCAGTGAAGGTGTTATTGCCCAACCAGTTCTAATGCGAACGCACACTCACATTTACGCTTCATCTGTGCCGCCTAATGATGCTGTTGGTACTGCTAACAATCTAGTAGTTGATAACATCACAGAAATGCATTGTGTTTCTGATGCGCCGGGTATTAATACCGGTTTCTCAATTACACCTGGTAGTAATACCGGTTTGTCTGCTGTTGCTTCTTCTTTTCCATCGCCTACCACTCCTGTTGGCACGTTGCCGGCTGCATTTGCCAACTCAAGCTCTTTGCCTGCGCCGTCCGCGTGCGCTCCTGATGCTGCTTCATCGTATGCCGCTGCTGTGGCTAATAATGTTACGTCAATTAATACAATAGCGAATAATGCTGCTAACAATGCACATCCAAATAATGCACAGTGGTCTGTTATGCCTAAAAATCTCACTCATAAAAAACAAAGGCTTTGTGTATTTGGAACTAACGATAACTCTGAGCTGGGAGTTGTTCTTCGTCACAAATGGCTTCATATTTCTTCGTTTTTGACCTCCGTTAATACGGAGAACATCATTGAATATGTCGCAAAACATGCGGCTATCAATAGGAATGAGACTTTGTGCTATAAGCTTCTTAAGAAAAATACTTATTCGGAGGACATTAAATACATAAATTTCAAGCTTGGAGTTCCAGAACGTCAATATAATAAAATGCTGACATCAAATATTTGGCCTTCAAATGTGTCTATCCGACCATTTGATTTTTTTTTTCCAAAATGTTTACGTTGACGTTTTGAGTTCGCAACTGAATTACGACTATTTCGTCCTAACCGAGACTTGGCTAAATGTTAACTTTTTTGATGCGGAGTTCTTCAACACAGCTCTCTTTGACGTTTTTCGCAAGGATAGAGATTTTGCTAAAACTGGTGTTAGTAGAGGTGGTGGTGTGCTTATTGCTACACGCAGCTATCTTCGTGCTTCTTTTTATGAGCTACTGGGTTCCAATTCCGTGCTGGATCAACTTTGCGTAAAATTACAAGGTGCGTGTGGTGTGCTGTATATTTGCGTGTCCTATATCCCGCCGGGCAGCTCGGATGTCATATATAACGCACGTATTGACAATATCCTAGCACTTCACGCGAAAATTGGTGACAGTCAACTTTGTGTCTTAGGCGATTTCAATTTAGATAATATTTCTTGGATCTTTATGGATAATAATAATTTTCTCACTCCATGTAATGTTAATAGTTAATGCGAATCTTACGTAATTGATAACTTGCTATGTATTGAATTGTCACAGATCAATGGTTTTCTAAATTGACTTAATCGAATTTTAGATTTGATATTTGTTAGCTCTAATATTAATTTTAAGCTCTCGCATGCGGCCAGTTACATCTCGCCTTCCAATCTGCATCATAGTCCACTGGTGTTGGAAATTGAATTTTTTAAATATTATGAACTCCCAGGTAGTAGTAAAACAGTTGCTTTTAACTACTCGCGTTGTAGTTTTGTGGAATTAAATAATTTGTTTGAGTTGGATTGGTCTCGGCAATTTGAAAATGTGGATGTAGCTGGCTGTTACGATATTTTTAAATCTATTATAGTTGACACTTGCGTGAGTCACATCCCGATGTTAAGTGCTAAACCTTCGAAGCGGCCGTGGTCCTCTAGAGAACTCGAACGACTAAGGAACTTGAAGAATAAGTTTTATAAAAAGCAAAAGCATTCTAATGTTGTTAATTTTCGTGCGCGGTATGTGTCTTACAAAGGTAAATTCAACAAACTCAACAAGTCTTTGCATCGAAATTATATTCGTAATATAGAAAGCAATATTAAATGTAACCCCAAGGCCTTTTGGAGTTACATTAAAGCTAAGAAAAACTGCTCAAATACACGGGCGTCGGTTCATCTTAAAGGGGTTTCAGCTAATTCCATCTCTGATGCTGCTTATCTGGTTGCCAAATTTTTTTCTTCGAATTTTATTTCAGGCAATGCTGATCATGGCTTTGTCCCTGAGGATCTCCTGTTTAATTCAGATATTTACATCAACTTCGGGAAATTAGATTTGACTGTCGAAGATGTCATTGATGGCATTAATCAGATGTTGATGGCTTATCGGTCGTTCTAATTAAAAGTTGTCCTGCCTTGATTAAGCTCTATGGCAGATTTTCAACAAATCACTTGCTGCTGGAGTCTTCCTTGATGACTGGAAATTGACTTTTTTACGCCTATCCTTAAAAGCGGCAATAAAAATGATATTGAGAATTATATTCCAATTTCCAAGCTAACCACAGTTTCTAAACTGTTTGAGTGCATAGTTAAGGACAAAATATACTTTGCCGTCAAACATATGATATGTCCTAATCAACATGGCTTTGTTCCGGGCAGATCTACCTTAACTAATTTAGCTGCCTTTACGGAGGATTGTCTGGATACCTTTCAAATGGGTTTTCAAATGGATGCAATCTACGCAGATTTTTCTAAGGCTTTTGATAGGGTATCTCACCCAATGTTGATAGCTAAACTTGAGCGTCTAGGCTTTCACTCCCAATTTCTACAGTGGATAACTTCCTATTTAGATAACAGACAATGTGTCGTTCGACTCGATAATGTATCGTCTTACTCTTTTGTTGCTTCCTCTGGTGTTCCCCAGGGTAGTGTCCTAGGCCCGTTACTTTTTGTCGTTTTCATTAATGATATTTCCTCATGTTTTTCCAAGTGTAATTATCTTCTATACGCGGATGACCTGAAGATTTATTATGAAATTAAATGTCCAGAAGATTCAACCATTCTCCAGGGTGAGTTGGATAACTTATATAGTTGGTGTGTGCGTAATCGTTTGTTCCTCAACATTAGTAAATGTCACTATTCTTCTTATGCGAAAGTTTTCAGTATTGTTCCAACATCTTACTGCATCTCAAACTCGCCGCTGAAGAGAATAAGTGAATGTAAAGACCTGGGCGTCTATTTTGACTCCAAGCTCAACTTCACAACTCACATAAATTATATTGTTTCTAAATCGTTCGCTATGTTGGTCTTTATTCGTCGAAACTGTTCTTCGTTTTCTGATCCCTATACTCTCAAACTGTTGTACTCGTCCTTAGTTCGGTCCAGGTTAGAATACGCGGTATTCGTTTGGAGACCGTTTCATGCAGTCCATGTTAATAGATTAGAGTCTGTTCAGCGAGCTTTTGTGCGCTTTGCTTTGCGCTCGATGAATTTTGTAGATCCCATTCCGTCCTATCGCTCTCGTTGCTTACTAATAATCCTCATGTCCTTAGAGTCTAGGCGTGCTATGTTGTCGATGTGTTTTGTCTTTGATATCTGTGCGGGATCAATAGATTGTCCATACCTGCTCATGAAAATTAATTTTAATGTTCCCTCACGCATTCTCCGCTGTAATGAATTGTTTTTCGTGGGTATAGCTAAAACTGTCTATGGGATGAATGCTCCTTTTAGGATGACGCTAGCACAGTTTAATGCGTATTCTTCTTCCTTATACTTTGATTTCTCATACTCTAAGTATACTTTTAAGAATCTACTTGTAAGGCTCATGTCATAAGGTCTTTGTATTTAACTATCATATAGTCTGTAAACATCCTGTTTGTTGTTGATTAATAATAAATAAATAAATAAATAAATAAATAAATAAATAAATAAATAAAT
>NW_023458555.1:104869742-104917174 GCF_013731165.1 Rhagoletis pomonella | reverse complement strand
ATAAATAAATAAATAAATAAATAAATAAATAAATAAATAAATAAATATCATATCACTCATTGGATTTAATTTTAGATGTAGCAGATTAACTGTTGTATTGTTGAATTGTATACTTCAATTTTATCGCAATCTATTGTATCTCAATTACTTGTTTTGCATTCATTGTATTTGTTGTATCAACACAAATTTACCATGTAAATCCTCTTTCTTGGGTGAACACCAAATGTACTAATGTTTGAGGGTGTTGGCAACGCGCTCGCGAGCACCTTGCAAGATACTGGATTTTGTGAAAGCATTTATGCATATGTACATATTTTCTTGACCGAACTGTCATTAGATGGAAAAAAGCCAATTCGTCCGGGTGCAAACTTTCTACTTTATGTAAAACCTAATCCAACTTTAAATTTTGAGGGAATTTTAAGTAAAACCAAAGTCCTACGCGACATCGAAAGTTTATATATGTTTTTATCATTATAAAGTTGCGAATAGCCTCTCCGGTAAAGTGATCTGCGTTTTGAATACCAATCGCCGGTGAAACGTTCAGGCGTCTTTCACTATTTTTCACTGGCGTAAAGGTTGTGTAGTGCTGGAGTAGAAGGGCCTCTAGTGTCTTCGCCACCGGGGAAAGGGGGGTTATCGGGCGATAAGGCTCTCCTTTGTTGGACGGTCTCCATGGTTAAATAGTGGGAGCACTCGCCCCATTTTCCAAATGTCTTGATTGATGAAAATGGCCATAGACATGCTGGGGACCTTGGTTAAGTAGTCCACTCCCACAGGGCCCAAATTTTTCAGCATCAACATGCAAATTCCGTCGAGTCCTATAGCTTTGGAGGCGTTCGCCTTCCCGATTGCTACCTTTACCTCACCGCTGGTGAAAACCAGAGGCGCACTTGATGTTGGCAGTTTGTGCATCCTTCTGATCACTCGACGTTTGGCTTTGTCCGCCGGAGGATGCAGTATGAACTGCCGACTAAAATAGCTTGCGTATCGCTCCGGGTCCGACGAAGCGTGGTCACCAAAAGATATTGTAACTCTGTCGTCACGCTTCGTTGGATTGGACAATGTTCTCCCGGTAGACCAAAGCTTTCTCACAAAAAAAGGCGAAGTTGGAGGTCTTCAAATGCTCTTCCCACTTCTTTCGCTTATGTACGTTCACTAGTGGCCGAATCTCCGAGTTGAAATCCCTGATACGAGAATTTCCGGGATCGGCCTGACGAAGGCAGAATGTCGAATCGTGTATCTTCTCAGCCAAATGTGTTCCCCTACGATCAATCGACAGGCTTGAATGCCAAAGATCGTGATGCGCGTTAAAGTCGCCAACTGCTATACGGTTTTCACACCTGAGTAGCGCACCTATTTCAGGGTGATATTCTGCCAGGCAGCTGGGACAGGGGGTATATATACGTTAAATATTTCGCCTGACCGGATAGCAATGCCCTGACATTCTAGGACAGTATCCCTGCTGTCAATGTCTGCTTCGATAAGACGATATTGCATGGTGTGGTGCGTGCTGAACGCTAAGCTTCCACCATTATCTCACTCGCGATCTCGACGGTGCACATTGTATCCGGCGCAATTCAACAAGGTTGAATTGCTGTGCAACTTCGTCGCTTGGACCGCAGCTATAAATATTTCATGCATTCCCATGAAGACGGTTATCTCCTCGATCTTGCTCTGAAGTCCGTTACAGTTAAATTGTAGCACCTTTTTGTGCCTTGAGAGACCCGTTGTAATGCGTGGTGTTAAGGAGTTGTGTTGGCTGCCGGCCCCCTGCTGTATGTGCTGCAGACGGAGTGCTGCCTTGTGGTGGTGGTGGGCGGCGTCGCGGGGGAAGTTTGCGACTGGGCAGCAATCACGCGTGTTGCGAAGTCCTGAGCATGCCCTAAAGTGGCACCAGCCATGGGAGGAGTTGCACTTGACTAATGTCACATTACGATATATTCTGGAGCAGATTTTCGGAGGGACTAGGAGTTGCCGGCGGCGGTGTGTGGGTGCTGATGTGTTTGTTTGTGTGTCTATTGTTGTGTCATGTTGGGGTGTGTGTTGTTTTGCTCGAGCGGGTGGCCGTTAGAAGTGGAGACGGTCCAATTCGCACAGCATGGGGCCACGAACGACGTGGTCTCCTGTCCGTGTGGAGATAACTCCACCCGTCGTAGACTTTGCACCTGATCGAGGTGGAGTTTGTATGCAGTCGTCTCTAGCATATGCAGCAGGTGTAAATTTCTGGTCCTGGGTTAGACTCGATGCCTGCCCTGAGCAGAAGGATACGGAGCAGCAGTAGCCCCATTATCGAACAACGATTGATGGATTTCTCCGACATAAACGGGGTTAGACCGCCGAAACAACAGCCCCTGGTCTTATAAAACCCGTGCTATTCCGGTACGAAGAACCGGCCATCGTATTTTCTCCTTCTGAATATCCTTTGTAAATTTATGTATATTTGCATTAAGAGAGCAATCTTTCAGTTCACTATCGAATGTGCTGAAGCTCGTGGTTGTTTTTTCTAAAACAGATTTATTCCAGAAAGCAAAAGTAACTTTACTGGCAGTTGTTTCTTCAGGGATTTTTAATACATCAATATGAAATCCTTCTACACCAGGACACAGACCAGATTCTTGAAGAACACCTTACTCAGTTGAAGGAGAACACATAATTGCTGAGAACAGATATTTTTGAATTTCCGTGATATTTAAACAGCATTCTTTTCTTAAGTTTCTTAGTACAATAACAAAAAGCTCAAAGTAGCCCAATATATGCAGGTTAGGTTAGGTTAGACCGTGACTTAATCCACTACATCCTAAGAGACGGCAGTCTTCGGTTATAGCGAATACTTCTGCCTGGAAAACACTCGCAAATTGATCCTTTTACTCCCAGGGACTCAGGGTAAATACCTGCTCCAACTTCGCGTTATATTTTGGAGCCATTGGTTTACATATTATGTGTCCAGGTAGAGATATCAAGTTCCCCATCCCAGTCGGCTCTCGACGGAAGACTGACCCCGAAAGGCATGTGAAACTCTACCTCAGGTCGAATATAATCGGTAGCCAGCCTCAACTTATGTGGCATTCGGGAAATTATACTGCTATGCCCGATCGTTCTTTTTTTCCATATGCCCAGTTCTCTGAGTCTTATAACCGATAGTGATGCGGTGTGCCTTACGTGAAGTTCTATAGGAAATTGGTTTGTAATAATCTTGAGGGCATCGATATGGCGGCAAATTCTCATTGCCCTTTGATCCCGATGCATGCAGCTCTCCGAACTCTGCCTAGTTTCACCTGGTTATTCTGGCCACCATACTAGAGAACCGTAGCGTAAGATCGGACGTACAACCGCTGTGTACATCCAGAGTACAACTTTTGGATTGAGACCCCATGTATGCAGACACAGACTTATTTTTGCGCGCTTAATTGTTACCCATTTTGGTCGTAATGTGTAAAATTTTGATCTACTGATATTTACACGAGGATTTTTTCCTGAAAAATTCGATATGTTATGTTTCGCCATTAAAATTAACATTATTACATCAAATTTTTTTGTACTTTCTCTCGAACAATCCAATTCATCATTGAGGTAATACTCTTGTGCTCTGTCTATGTTTCTTTGCTCACAGGGTGACCACTGTTTGGATCAAGTGAATTAAAAACTCCCTTGTTTTGTTTTATAATTCTCGCTTTCTCAATCATATATTTCGTCACATCTGGAAGCTATAATAGTACCGTACTTTTTTAAAGGTGTCAAAGTCGAATCTTCTCAGAAAGTGTTTTCAATTCTGTAAAGCTAATTTAAAATTGTTTATCCATTCTTCGCACAAATTGCATTCACTTTCTTTCGACAATGTAGCATTTTTGTTAATTTCTTCATTTTGCGAAGTAGAATCAAATCATCAAGTTTAGGCTCACAATTCAAAAAATCAGAATGGCTGAAATTGTCATCAGTTCTTTCAGATACACTCACATTACAGCGAATTAAAAATTTTGAAGTGCAACGTGAATAACAGTTTTTGCAGACATAATCATCCATGTTAATATTTCTGTAAGGAAACAAAGGTTGCAGTGAAAGGGACAAATCTTCCAATTTAACAAATCGATTATTTTTAATATTGCATATTCGTTTCTTTGCACACTTTCAAAGTTAGGACACTCTTTACGCTTGGTAGAAAAACGATTTTTTGCTTTGTCATCCATTATGGATTGTGGAAATAATGCTGATAAAAGCAAAAATGCACACAATGCAGTAACGCGTAGAAAAATTAATTGTATTAGTTTTTGTTAAAATCTAACTCACGAGATTAACTAAAACTTGAAAAAAACGTAATACCCACAATGGCGATTTCTGATATATCACAATTAAGTCCACTTAACATTTTTAATTCACACTATACCTTATAGCTTCGAGTTAAGATTTTTGTAATTTATATTGGACTTTTTCCGAATAATCACGTCCCGATTTTCTTCAAAATCTTCAGATAACAACAAATTTTTAGGACTGAATTTTATTTTTTCTTTAACTTTTCGTATTTCCTGCGTCCGACTATCTTTTATAAATTCATGTAAATTTTTTATACTTTATTTTCAAGGATTGCTGTTCCACGGAGATCTTGCAGAAAATTAGAGCATGATTATTCAAAATGAAATACAAAGTGCATGTCGGAAAACCCAGCAAGTCTAAATTTTTACAGCAGTGTGCTATTTTAAACACAAAACACAAAGCTTTGCTGTGGTTTCTGACGACATTACTCACGCTTTATTTGCAATGAATTACAGTGAAACCCGCTTAAGTACCCGCCCGCTTAAGTACCTGACCCGCTTAAGTTCCCAACATTTTTGGGCACCGTGAACTTTTTAATGTCTGCTGAAGAAAATCCCTCTTTTAGGTACCTCCCCGCCTAAGTACCTACATTTTTCGTACCCCATTTTCGCCTTTTAAGTGCTTTTTTTTAATTTCTTCAAACATTTACATATTTTGAAATTCAGTATTATTAAACTAAAACTGAATGAGCTATAAAACTGTATACTCATAAAAAAATTTAACAATTCTGAAAAAATGTTTGAAATTTTGATGAATTTTTTTCAGTATTGTGCAAAATTTTAAGCTTATATTTTAAGTTTCTATGGTATTTGTTAGGGAATGAATTTTTTTAAATGAAAAATTTTTAAAATTAAAATGATATGCCCCGTTTGTATGTATGTATAAATATGTATAATCAATGACTTTTTAATTTAATTCATGCGAAAATTACATAACATTGCTTTATCTGGTTTTCCTTTATGTGTTTACGTGTTTAAATAATGCTACGATTTTGGTTTTAAATTACGTATACTTTATTAAATCTTCATGTTTTATTCAAGGACTTATTTATGTAAGTTAACAAGAAGATGTAACTACATCACAAATTATGTTCGCTTAAGTACCCGCATCGAGGTGTTTGAAAAATGGTAGAAGTGGTAGCTATTTCGGAAATCACCGCATTTGCTCATCAGACTTCTCAGTAGGATTCGAACCGACGATCTCACTGACTCAGCCAGTTGCCTACGCGATGTGCTAAGTTCGCCTTGTGAATTCTTGTTGCTTTTTTCCACAATTTCATTTGTTAAGCCAACACAATCAAGCGCAGCTATTCCAGTGCTATTTATACTTGATCATGTGGTTGTTGATTTTGTTGGTTTTTGCTTATAATTCTATTATTAGAATGTTTAGCTTTTTAGGTGTGCTCGTTCTTAAGTTATTTGTTTTTGTTATTCCTTGGCCTTATAACAATTATATTCAAAAATTTTTATTGAGCTTGAGGCCGTTTTTAATGAAAAACTTTTTGTGGACAAGCAACAATAATTTGAAAAAAAAATGGTAGAAGTGATAGCTATTTCGTGAATCACCACATTTCCTCATCAGACTTCTTTCAGTGGGATTCGAACCGACGATCCCACTGACTTAGCCAGTTACCTATGCATTGTGCTAAGTTAGCCTTGTGAATTCTTGTTGCTTTTTTCCACAATTTCATTTGTTAAGCCAACTACAATCAAGCGCAGATGAGAATAAAGGAAGTGGAGTTTCTGTGACGGCATTAATCTTGCTGCCAAGTAAACACAGATCGGTTCAAAGTGCCTTTGAAACTTTCGCTGGTCAACAAGTGCAGTTTTTTGTGACTGCTGGATTTCGCTGTTAAGGAGCGCAAGCCGGCTCTAAACGCACTCGAAGCTCTGGCTGGTTTGTTGTTGCTAAAGATTGTGCTGCTCTTTGGCGACTGCTGCGGTATGTTTGTGTTTTGGCTAGTCACTTGTGGTTACTGGTGGAAGTTGTGCTGCTCCTGCTCCTTGTCGACTAGATATTGGGCTTGAGCGGGTGTCGGCGGTGATTGGCTCTTGTTGTATTGCTGCTGGACGTGGTGTTCGTGTTGCTCGTGGGGGTGGTTGTGGTGATACCATTTGCTAAAAACCCCATTGGAGTCTCATGCATAAGCTGGTTTGCTAAGCGAGCGCCACCTGTTGGTAAACAGACGAAAGGGTACACTTCACTAACGGGAAGTGTTACCAGACAGTAAAAAAAAAACTAAGTAATTATGCAGCGCACCCCAGTATCGATTGCGACACAAGGCCAAGTCGCTGAAACTTCGCCTGACCTCTCATTATATGATATAATGCCTGCACTGCAGAATATAGAGGGCAATTTAACAAAAAAATTTGATGGTTTAGCTACGAAAGATGACATTCTTGAAGTGGAACAGCCAATTGGTACCCAAATAGAAGCTCTGGAAACAGAAAATAAAAAATTAAAATGTGAATTAGCACAGATGAAGCGGGACCGAGAACGAGACAGAAGAGAATTAAATCGTGTGGTCAACGAATCGAAAAGAAAAAAAATAATTGTTACTCAGTGATGACAACCCCAGAACAGCTGTTCATAAATTGCTTACATTGCAGAACATCAGCGCCCGTGGAATTTTAAATCATCGACATGGCAACGCAAGGAAGCTGTCAGGTTCAACAATCTACGTAGAGAAAGATCTCAACGAGGAAAAATAGCAAGAGAATAAGGTACTTATGCAGATAAAGAAGACTCTCCGTTGAAGAACCGGAATCATAAAGTGCTGGTGAGAAATGACTCAATTTGCGTGAACAACAATTGGATGTCTTTCAACAATATCAAAATATTGATTCGCAAGGGTAAGCCAGCTGATGTTGTACTTAATAACTTATATGGCAATAACTTTTCTAAAGGCGATTTGAGTTATACAACAATGTTATATAAGGTTATAGCAAAAAACTGAAATTGGACAGACACGTTTATTGCAATAAAGAAGCTAACCCATTATGTGGTGTAGACCGCCACAAAAGAAATGTTTTCGATCGAAATGATATAAAAAGTATAAGTTTAAGAATATTATCATACAATAGAGCCAATTTAAAAAGTAAGATAAAATTTAATAGTTTTTTCAGTTTCCTCAATTCGTTTGATATTGTACTTTTCTTTGAAACTCATTTAACTGCTTAGGATAAACCAAAATTTGCGCACCTTTTCAAAGAATTTGTTCGCTGTTGGAGAGATGCAAGTAAAGCGCACAAAGCCGGCCGTGCTAGTGGGGGCTGTATTTTTGGCTACAAAACAAGTTTGGGTATAAATTTAAGAATATTATCATACAATATAGCCAATTTAAAAAGTATGCTAAAATTTAAAAGTCTTTTCAGTTTCCTCAATTCGTTTGATATTGTACTTTTCTTTGAAACTCATTTAACTGCTTAGGATAAACCAAAATTTGCGCACCTTTTCAAAGAATTTGTTCGCTGTTGGAGAGATGCAAGTAAAGCGCACAAAGCCGCCCGTGCTAGTGGGGGCTGTATTTTTGGCTACAGAACAAGTTTGGGGGTTGACTACAAGTGCAAGTTCCTAAATATCCCGGGATGTGTTGTGGTGTCTGTCAATCTTCATGCTTCATGTGCATGGTTGATCCCTCAATATGTGAATTGCAACGGTTGGTTGGAAGATTTCAAATATTTGGAAAACTGTTTTTCGCTGCAACAGCCAGTTTCATTCTGTGTTATTGGCGATTTGAACGCTCGCGTCGGCAAGGCTCAAACTGTAAGTAAAAACTTAGTGACAGGATTGCCAAGGGTGTGAGAAGTAAGGGAATCTAAAGACCCAGTAATAGATTCGAAAGGGAGAGAGCTTCTTAGTTTGATGGACGAAGGTGGCGGTATTATTTTTAACGGCAGAATACCTGATGATAAACATGGCGAGCTGACATTTTGTGGTGCTGCAGGTAGTTCAGTTATTGACTATGCTATTAGCCAAAAGGAATTTTCTGATCATATGCCTTTAACTATCATACTATCGGTACCAAAAAATTTAGTTAATGCTACATTAAGTATTTGTCCCAGAAAATGCTGTGGAAACCGAAACGAGTTTTTAAGTACGTTGAACTGATTACCGAAATGCCTAGTATTGACTTTTACAAAATTGGGATAGTATTGATAATTTAGTGTCTGCTCTAACGGACAAAATAAAAGCCGCTTCAATTTCCAATAGTGGAAAGTGCTATTTTGTGGCAGAAAATGCTTGGTTTGACAGCAAATGCATGAACGCGCGTACGAAAATGCTTCAGTTTTTGAAAGATTTTCAGAAATTTTCCACAGCAAGAACCCGAGTAAAATATGTGGCTCAACGATTGTATTACATGAAATTATGCGCTAATAAAAAATTTCAACATTTTGCTAAAGAAGTTGATCTGTTGAACACAGTCAGAAAGTCCAGTGATTGGTGGCGGTTAGCTAAATCCCTGAAAAGCCGCCCTCCTAATATTAATTGCAGTCTTGTACTAGATGGCTTTTTGAACAATTTAAATCCTTGCTTTACAGTACAGGTGATAGATCCATTTCTCGACTCGCCTTTTGATCGGATTACTTATGAATTTTACAAGCACGCCCCACAGTCGATTTTATCTGAGGTGGTTTCTTTATTTAATGTAATTTTCCTTAGAAAACTGATCCCAAATTCCTTTCGTAATGCCATTATTACTTGTCTATTCAAGAAAGGTGATCCGTCCATCCCTTCTAACTACCGCGGGCTCTGCTTGCTCGATACTGTCTACACAATTTTTGCTGGCATGTTGTTAAACCTTATAAATGTCTGATTAGAGTGTAATAACATTTTAAGCGAATTTCAGGCGAGTTTCCGTAAGAATTACACTGTGGAACAAATTCAGGTTAGAAAAAGTTAGGTTGATTCTGAGAGTGAGGGGTGAAAATAGAAGCTAAATTAGAAGATCCGTATCGCGGCGTTTGTTTATTTTAGTTCGAATTTTTTTTTAATCGACCTTCGAACTTTGCAGTCAAATGCCGATTTTCAGCATATTGATTACATATATGGTTTTTTGGCTATAACTCGTCGACTATTATTATTAAATTATTGCTAGAGACCTGTGCAACAACTAAAACAAAAAAAAAAAGAATTGATTTAGAAAATTTTTGTAGTGCTTATGAAGCAAAATGTTTGAATTTTTTTTTCATGCTTCTCAGGTTCTTCAATAAATTTCATTTGAAAAGAAAACAATCATAATACAAAACTTGCGTTTTCCAGCTGAATATTAATTTACTTCTCATTTCTTATGTACAAATTTTTTCAGTGTTGGTTTTGAAGAAACATTGAAAAAGAAATTATAAAAATAAAGAAAAAAATATAATTTTGAAATGTTAGTTATGAAAAGTTTTAAGTAAAAAATGAAATAAATTAAATTAATGATTTGGCCAGTTGCCGTTTAGCAGGCGGCTGTGGATCAACATCACTGCTCCCTCTTATATCTTGGTCATCGTCATCATCATCAGAAAGGTCGATAATTTCGTCCAACAGATATTCTGGAATTTCATCTTTGTCTCCCCCTTCTTCCTCGTCTTCCTCTTCTTCAAAGGTGTTTTTATACCACCAACAAATTTCAGCGAGTATTGCATCTGGAGATTTCTTTCCTCTGTACCTGAAACGAAAATAGTTTCCAATCGTCAACATGTTTAAATTGTGCACTCTGACAAATATATTAGAAAAATCCAGGAATTCAAAATATGCACACTCTATAGTTACCTTATTTCAAATGGAAGCGCAGTGTGGTGATAACGTTCGCCTTGCTCATCAGATTCAGTTGGCAACTGTTGTGCGAGTTGATCAAGATTAACTATAGAGTGTGCATATTTTGAATTCCTAGATTTTTCTAATATCTTTGTCACAGTGCACAATTTAAACATGTTAACGACTGAAAACTATTTTCGCTTCAGGTACAGAGGAAAGAAATCTCCAGATGCAATACTCGCAGAAATTTGTTAATGGTATAAAAACACCTTTGAAGAAGAGGAAGACGAGGAAAAAGAGGAAGAAGGGGAAGACAAAGATGAAATTCCAGAATTTCTGTTGGGCGAAATTATCGACCTTTCTAATGATGATGACGATGACCAAGATATTAGAGAGAGCAGTGATGTTGATCCACAGCCGCCTGCTAAACGGCAACTGGCCAAATCATTAATTTAATTAATTTAATTCTTTTACTTTTCATAACTAACATTTCAAAATTATATTTTTTTCCATATTTTTATAATTTCTTTTTCAATGTTTCTTCAAAACCAACACTGAAAATTGGTACATAAGAAATGAGAAGTAAATAAATATTAAACTGGAAAACGCAAGTTTTGTATTATGATTGTTTTCTTTTCAAATGAAATTTATTGAAGAAACTGAGAAGCATATTATAGATCAAACAGAAAGCAAAAAATACTTAGTTTTGTGGAAAATATGTTCAAAAAGCATGAGAACAAAAATTTCCAACATTTTGCTTCATAAGCACTACAAAAATTTTCTAAATAAAATTTTTTAAAAATTTTAATTGTTGCACAGGTCTCTAGCAATAATTTGGCTTTAACAGCCTGAAAAAATATCAATCAGTCGATGAGTTATAGCCAAAAAACCATATAAACAATATGCTGAAAATCGGCATTTGACTGCAAAGTTCGAAGGTCGATTAAAAAAAAATTCGAACTAACATAAACAAACGCCGCGATACGGGTCTTCTAATTTAGCCTCTGTTTTCACCCCTCACTCTCAGAATCGACATAACTTTTGCTAACCTGAATTTGTTCCACAGTGTTATTCGACTACAGATAATTTGTTTAACTTTACTAGCATCATCCATCTCAATTTAGGTGCGAAAAAAAAAACGTTTGCGTTCTTTGTTGATTTTTCATGTGCTTTTGACACACAAATCAGGTACGATATAACGGGGTGCTTTCTTAATGACTTAAGTGACAGTATTCGTTACGGTATTAAAGTTGCTGACACTGTAGTGAAAGTCCTGCTGTACGCTGATGATATCGTTCTGCTTGCAAACTCTGCTCTAGATCTACAAAAAATTATTGATGATATTTACTCTTATTGTATGCAATGGGGGCTGAGTGTTCATATGGAATAAAAAAAAATTCTGGTTTTCAGAGAGGGCACTAGAATCCCATCTGGATGTCACTGGACTTATGAAAATGCTCCTATTGAGATCGCCAATGAATATAAATACCTGAGTGTTCCTTTAAACTATAAACTTAGTTACATTAAACACTTGGATAAAAAACTTACACGAGGCGTGTGGCTAAGTTACATAAATAACCCTAGGATTAACATAACTAGAAAGTTAAACATTTTTGACGCTGCTTCCAGGTCAATTATGTTTTAGGGTGCGCAAATATGGGGTAATGACAGATATGAGCCAGTGAAGAAACTGATGCGTTTCTTTCTGAAAAAGTTAATCTTTCTTCCTTCAAACAGACCAAACTATATGCTACATTTACAAACAGGTTTGCTGCCTCAGTTTTACATTACTCTGCATGCCAATATAACTCCTATTGTACGCTGCCTTAGTTTCGCTTGTCAAATAGACTACTTCGCATCTTGGCTGACGAAGCAGTGCGGAAAGAATCACACTGGGTTAGTGGACTAAAATATACAATAGTGTGGACCTGGATCCCCCCTTAAATGATTGCCCGTCATCTATTAAGATTAGTATACCTATATTATTAGATAAACTGATTCAGAAGGAGCTGGTATCCTTTGTTAAATGTGCGCAAAAGACATCAACACATGATCTTTACTGTCTTTTGACACCGTTGGATTCTTTATATTTTAATGATGAGCTCCCTGCGTATGCTATAAATTTGATCTTTCAAGCTAGAGGTGGTCTACTTAAGCTTAACGCAAGAGCCCTTGCTAATACTACATCTTCAACCTGTACAGTTTGCAATCTAAATGTTGTTGAAGATACATTCCATTTTATTGGTGTGTGCCCCATTTATTCTCGCATCCGTTCTAAGTGTTTCGGTGGGACAATTTTGGATTTGCCCTTCATGAATATATTAGTAATGGCTTAAAATATTATAATAATAATAATAGATTGGCGCTTACACATTAGTTAGTGTTTGGTCTAAAAATAGAATTATTAACAAAAACGAACAAACCCAACAACCACATGCTCAAGTTTAAATAGCACTGGAATAGCTGCGCTTGATTGTAGTTGGCTTAACAAATGAAATAGCGGAAAAAATCAACAAGAATTCACAAGGCGAACTTAGCACAGTGCGTAGGCAACTGGCAGAGTCAGTGGGATCGTCGGTTCGAATCCTACTGAAAGAAGTCTGACGAGGAAATGTGGTGATTTCCGAAACAACTATCACATCTACCAATTTTTCAAATTATTGTTGATTTTCCACAATAAGTTTTTCATTAAAAACGGCCTCAAGCTCAATAAACATTGTTGAATATAATTGTTATAAGGCCATAAAATAACAAAAACAAATAACTTAAGGACGAGCACACCTAAAAAGTTAAACATTCTAATAGTAGAATTATAAACAAAAACCAACAACCACATGATCAAGTTTAAATACCACTGCGCTTGATTGTAGTTATCTTAGCAAATGAAATAGCAGAAAAAATCAACAAGAATTCACAAGGCGAACTTAGCACAGTGCGTAGGCAACTGGCTGAGTCAGTGTGATCGTCGGTTCGAATCCTACTGAAAGAAGTCCTATGAGGAAATGTGGCGATTTCCGAAATAGCTATCACTTCTACCATTTTTCCAAATTATTGTTCCTTTCCACAATGAGTTTTTTTATTAAAAACGGCCTCAAGTTCAATAAAAATTGTTGAATATAATTGTTTTAAGGCCATAAAATAACAAAAACAAATACTTAAAAGTTTTAAAAATCAATTTGAATTAACATCGGTAGATGGGATAACAATTATAACAGACGGAGTCTGCTCGTTTTAAAATCGCTTTTCAATTCCATGAGTTGTCCCAGTCAACCATTAATAAAAAATGGGTATTTTCTGCAACTGGACACGGTAAAGTCGAAAGTCGACAACAGTGAAAACGAACGGCTAAATATAATTGACAAAAAATTAATTTTTAAATATTTAATAAAAATGTAAGATTAATAAAATAGTACCAGGTTGACCGAGCTTTGCCCGGAATGCATATATTTTTTAAAGTTTTCAATATTGGATAGCTTTAAAAAAAAATTCGAAAAAAAGTTGGATTTCAATATCTATTAGGTAAATTTCTTACTCCAGAATTTGGGTGGCAACCCTATACCGAAATACGCTGTGTATACATAAAAAAATGCTGATTCAAATTAACAAAATAAAAATTTGTATTACATAGAAGCGTGGCAACCCTGATGGAAAATATTTTCTGAACAAAGTTCTCAACAATACCTTTCATTTGATATCCATATTGCGATGTTTTAGATAAATTGAGTAGAATCGAAAATCGGCGGCAACCTTACACTATTATCCTAAGGGATGAAATTTTATATATAGAGAAAGCATTGTTCAAGAACCTTCTCTTGTCACCCATGAATAGTAATATTTAACCTTTCTTTCTAAGCGAAAAATTAAATAAACATGCGATTCAAAATAGGTGGCAACCCTATTAAAAATATTTTTGAGTTAGGGATCTTTAACATACCTTTCATTTGATAGCCATATCATGATGTTTTAATTAATTTTTAACTAATTTCGAATAGGTGGCAACCTTATACCAGTCTTCTCGGAGATAGTGCCTCTTCAGATAACCTTAAAATCCAAAACGTTGTCCGTGTACAAAATTTCATCAAAATTGTTAGAGCCGTTTCAGAGAATCCTATGGATATATATACAAGAATAGCTCATTTAATGTAATAAGGTTTAAAATATTTGCCAAATAAAATTTTTATAATAAAAAAAAATTTATTTTAATTTTGGAAAAAAAAAATTCTCTTGACTTCAAAAATGGATAAGCCCGCTTTAAACTAATATCAATTTTTCCTCATTTGGTAAGAATTTTTTGTAAAATTTTAAAGACAAATATATGGCTTCTTCGAGAAAATCAATTTTTTTTTCTTTTTCGAAAAGTGGAGGCCATTTCGTAAATTGTAAAGGTATCTGGAAATTTCAAACGAATTTTCAAAGAATGGTAGGGCACCTATAAGAATCAGGAAAACAAAATAATTTATCTTAATTAGAAAAAAATGGCAAGCCAAAGCAAAATTTCTCAAAATTGATATGCGCATATCTTTATTGCAAATCTTTTTTTCAAAAAAAGAAAAAATACGTATCCTCTCATATTCCTTATAGAATAACATATTTCATCGACAAGCAAATCTACGTTATGAAGTTGGTCCGCCTGCCTGAATTGAGATGGATTTGGCCAATTATATTTTCTCAATACTAGGTTAGGTCTTCTCAATACAATTTACGTTTTCTCATTACAAATTTACGTATTCTATTATAATTTACGTTTTCCCATTATTGGGTTGAAAAGGTGCAGAAATTTGGTTCACTAGTACGGGGTTTCGCTGCAGGATAAGTATGAAAGTGCAAAAAATTTAATTTATGGTGTTTTTTAAATATCGGCAAAGACAAATCTCAAATTACGCACGAAAGACAGAGGCTCTGCGTTTTGTCTGATGGCACGACCGATTGTGTTACGCTGCGGTAGTGATATTCATGATTGTGGTGAAAGTGCACTTTGTGTTATTCTAAATAACATCGCGTTGCATTATTCCAATCCCCTGTGCGAAACAAATGACGAAGAAGGATTTTTGCGCAAAATGATACCACTTTATGGACAAAAGTCGGAAGTAAGAAAGGGTGGGTATCTTAACAAAGGCATTGGAAGCACAACAGCAGTGGGCAAATTATGGTAGTGGTTATCATACATACATATCTACATATCGTCGTTTAAAGTACAAAACCGCGTATCGTCATTCTGCAAAACCGCGTAACTGGCATTAGCTGCCAAAAATTGGATTTGCTCACACAAGCTCTTGGCTCAATCCTTATCCATTCGTCCTGAAATATACCGGCCAGGTAAGCGATTGCTTTATAAAAAAGAGAACCATTTTGAAATAAGAGTGCTTTTACTCTCTAGAAGATAATTTAGATAATTCACATGCGCGGTTTTGCATCATCTTGATACGCGATTTTGCATTTTGTTGATACGCGGTTTTGTACTTTAAACGACGATATGTACCCAGCAAAATCTTTTAATTTTTTGGGAAGCAATTATTTCTGTGTCAATGGAGTAACGCATTACAAGACGCCTCCTGTAATGCAATGACAAGAAATTTTACATTTATTCGATTACCTCCAATGACATGCAAATGTCAAACTAATGCATTCTGTAAATGAGAAGGTAAGCGGTGAAGCTCGACTGAGGAAGCACTTTTCGAGAGTAACCGCTTACCTTCTCATTTACAGAATGCATACTGTAACATGCGCATGCCATTGGAGGTAATCAAATAAATGTAATATTTCTTGCCATTGCTTTACATGTAATGCAATGGATAAGCGAAAGTTGTCTTGAGGCGACTTGTAATGCGTTACTCCATTGATACAGAAATAAGTGCTTCCCGAAAAATGAAAAGTTTTTGCTGGGTATGTATGTGCTCTCACATATAAGCGGTGTTAGTGTACGAGACAGCGACATCGTTTAAAATAAGAAGACGGATAGTATGGTGGTGCTATATTACAATGCAGGTGGCTACAGCGATGGCGGTGGTCGCGGTAAAAGTGTGGGCGATTTAATTGGGGATGAAGGCTTTTCTCGCTGGATTTAAGTTGTCGTCCTACCGTCCACTTTCGCAATTTTTCAACCTAAAGACAATGATGAGTTTGAAATGATTTTGAAAGGGGCTCAAACCAAATCTGCGATGTTGCATAACACCGTCTGCCAACATACATATAAAGTGGATAAACTGTCTTACATGACACCCTGCAAAAAGATCACAGTAAAAAAGAAAGAACATCTTTTACAAAATATTATTGTGATGAAAAAAAACAATAAATGTAACCTTCTCTCCCATGTGGATAAGAATGCTTAAGTTAGTGTATATACACAGGGGATGTTTCGAATGTCATATTCTTCACATTCTCGAATGCGAATGTACGAATGCGAATGCGAATGGTAGGAATAACATTAAAAAAGCTATAATTAACTTAAGTCATCGTTTTTATTACTTAATAAGTAAGAAAGTCTAAGTTCGGGCGGAGCCGAACATTAAATACCCGACGCAAGTATTTACTATATGTTTTTTCACCTTTCCGAAACCTTCCGCTAGATGGTAAGCCGGGGTGTATCAATTTTGAGTAAATTAGCGTCCTTCAATTTCGAAATATTGAAGTTTCAAGCATTTCTGAAATATACCGTTATATGAGAAGCGGCCGTTATTTCAGTCCGATTTCAATAATTTTCAACGTTTTGCTTATATGTGGCAAGCAAAATAACCACACCGAGTTTGGTACAAATTGGTAGAACGGTTACCGATATACTTATATGTGATCATAAGTGGGCGGTGCCACGCCCATTTTCCAAAATTTTACCATAAACGTATTTCTTGGTAAAGAATTGTTGCAAGTATCAATTTTGAATAAATTAGCTTCAATATTTACTGATTTATCGAAGATTTTGTATTTCTCTAAATTACCGTTATATGGGATGTGGGCGTGGTTATTGTCCGATTTTAAAAACTTTCGGCAATTTTTTATGCTGTAACAGGGCCAACCACTGTGCCAAGTTTGGAAGAAATTGGTGCAGCGGTTACCAAGATATACACATGTAACCATAAGTGGGCGTGGCTACGCCCATTTTCCAAAAGTTTATAATATTATTATTTTTCGTCTAAAAATTATTGTAAAAATCAATTTTGAGTGAATAATCTCCAGTAGTTACTAAAATATCGCAGTTTTCGTAATTCTGAAAGTTACCGTTATATGGGAAGTAGGCGTGGTTATTGAGCGATTTTAAAAATTTAGTATGTTGTGCGAAGGCCAACAACTGTGCCAAGTTTGGAAGAAATTGGTGCAGCGGTTACCAAGATATACACATATAACCATAAGTGGGCGTGGCTACGCCCATTTTCCAAAAATTTATAATATTCTTATTTTTCGTCTAAAACTTATTATTAATATCAATTTTGAGTGAATTATCTTCATTAGTTACTAAAATATCGCAGTTTTCGTATTTCTGGAAATTACCGTTATATGGGAAGTGGGCGTGGTTAAAGTCCGATTTCGCCCATTTTCAATACCAACCTACTTGGATTAAGGGAAACCTACATACCAAATTTCGTTGAGATATCTCAATTTTTTCTCGAGTTATCGTGTACACGGACGGACGGACAGACAGACAGACGGACAGACGGACGGACAGACAGACATGGCTTAATCGATTTCTTTTTTCATCCTGATTATTTATGTATACATTTGCCTATATCTATCTCGATTCGTTTTGGCTGTTACAAACAACCGTTATGTGAACAAAATTAATATATCCTTGTGCACAAGTGCGCTCGGGTATAAAAATTTTGTAAATTATTGAACCAGTGCTTAACCTATACTGTGTCTTAATGTAGTAGTCAAAGTTCAAACGGGGCATATTATATTTAAAAAAAGTAATTTTCCTACTTTTCTCCCATGAGGCGATTTCGTAGAGGCTCGTATATAAGGCCGGCTGCACTAAACAATTGCTCACTTGGAAGGCTGGCGGGTGGAGCGCTCAAATATTTGCTGCCCAGATCTGTCAATTTGTCGAATTTTTGTTTAGTTTTCCACCAATCGTGAGTATTTTCACCGAGATGAGCTTGTTTTTCTTCAGGATAAACCTTCAATTAAGCTTTAATTTTACATTTATTAATGTCTCCAGACTCTACATCCAAGCATTCGCTTTCGCTGGAGGAGCAAAACGAACGCGAATGCAAATATTCGCAACATCCCTGATAAACACACATACTAGGTACATAGGTGTAATCACATTTATGACTTTTCTAAAATTAAATATAGGTGTAAGCACATTTATGACTTTTCCAAACTTAAATAGACCTATGAGGAGAGGTTGAGGAAAGATGAAAAACAAACAACAGTATCGTTTTTATTAAAGTTTGGTAAAAAAAAATTAGTACTTGAAAATACAACATCTACCTAGACGAGACAACATTTTTCATATCGGGCATTAAATTTCTTGGCACGTTTTCGATTGGCTTTAATTTTTTTACGAGCTCCATACATGAAATATCTTCGGAGATATGATCTGTCAAAGTTTGAATTTCACCATTCACGGTAAATAACAATTTTCTTCAATAATTATAATCGAATCAATACAACACAACATGTTTATATTGTGCGGGAAACCAAATTAGTGATCTCTCTCTCTAGCAAAGTGTGGTAGAATATTTATACTATTTAACGTAAGAATTTCCTAACAAATATATATATGACGTCCTGAAGTACATAGTATATAAATGTAAATAGACTGCATTCTCTCCAGTTTTGTGCTATCGCGCCATTTTGATATTGGCTTACTAAGGTTTTGATTTTTTATTGAGTTAGAAGGTACATACATACATATATCTTTCTCATAAAAAATATGTTAATGGTATTCATCTAAACCGATAACTTATCAAGCAGATATTCTTATAAATTTACACTCGCGACAATAGTTGTGTTTTCTTTGGTTATCGAGCTCAGTATCAGTAATTTTGACCTCACTAAATGGGAAAAAATTATATTTGGACGAGATACAATTAATTTAAATAAATATTTAACATAAATGCGATTTATTTGAAGCTTAGTTGAAGTTAAAAGAAACAGTGGCAGAATGTCTGCTTGTGTATGAATTCATTTGTCACTGCCACAAAACTGCGCGGCTAAATTATGAGTGATTAAAAAAAAACGGAACTGATACTAAATTGAACCAGATATCTATCAGGATCATATCGTTGATGTTGAATTTGCGTGACAAATTTTTATGCGGATTCCGATTAATGCCAAAGAAAACACAGGTAGAGTTGCGACAGAGTTGCATTGGCTTCAGTTTATCAAGTTTATTAGGTGAAATCGCTGGAGAAATTTATCATAAATGTGTAAATGTGTGTGACAGTTAATTTATAAGGTTTACACAGTTATAAGTTTATACGGTTTATAATGCATTTATAAGGTTTAATGAATACTCTTATTATGTTTAATTTTTGCTGCTTATTTGTTCCTGCACCAAACGAGGTTTTTGCTCGTTGAAGCTTAATGCGATCCAAATTGAAGGCGTCATTCCCTTAAAGAGCGAAATACACTACACAAGCGACTTCAAACCTACTTTGCGATTTTGCCTAGGCAAACATGAATCGTTCAAGAAAAGGGTTTTAGGTTTCTTCTGTTCACAATACAAAAAAGTTTGATTTGTTTGCATTTTACTCCCATACGTCCTCACCCGGTGAAAATTCCGTTAGGCGCGAGGCGATTTTACCCTACACAACGCAAGCGGTTTGATCAAACGTCAACATGGCGGACCGAAGAACAAAAAATTTTGATTTTTGTTCAAATTTTCCTCAAGCGGCCTGTCAAACCTTCATATACCCCAATACACAACACAAATGGCTTGAAGCAAAGGGATATTTCGCTTGGTTTGTCAAGCTGCTTGTGTGGTGTATTTCGCTCTTAAGATTTTTGACAAAGTTGGCAAACGTCCTCATTGTTCCATTTCGTAAGTCACAAGTTTACAGTTTTTTCTATATAGCAGTTGCGTTCTAAGTACTTGTGTATACTTTGGTGGCAGTTTTCTTGGTCCAGTCCACAATACAGAATTGAAATATGAAGTACTTAAACTGCATTTATGCACATGAGGCGATTTTCTAAGCAATTCAACATCGCTTCACCAAAAATTAAAAATTAAAAATTTAAAATTTCTAGGTAACAAGGAAATCGCTTTCCCCAATTATCCTGTAGCTCAACTTCTCAATATAACTGCTTATTTGCTATTGTATTTGAGAATTCAAAAGTTTAATGTGAGTGTAATGTTAATAAGCCCAAAAAATGCAAATAAATGTATTTATACGAAAGATGAATAAATAATACAAAAAATGGATAAATCATAATATTTTTCTGGTTTACAAATTTTGAAATGGCAGCACCTTCAGCTCTTCAACTAACAAAATATTCACAATTCATGAAATTTAAAATCATATTGAGGAGAAAATTTACAGTTCAACTTTTATGAAAGCAACATTTATATTACGTTCAAATTGGCCCCATTTAACTTGTTAAATGAAAAAGAGCTTTTTGGAAAACACAATCGTTCACATTGAACATTTGGAGTTAACTTTGACGGTTGTTTGATTACCAATAAAAATTCGAAAAAAAATTTTGAAAATCTAGTTTTTGTGCTTCAATTTGTTTTGTACGAATGTCTGCTTCATGATATTAACGCATACGAATTACTTAGAGACTTCAAAATATTTAGTTCGTATGCACTATTTATCTCTGCGTGCGATGAGACCTCATGGAAAATTACTAATTACCGCTTTGGACTCTTTTTTGGCGGACAGACATGCATACAATTTTGATATTTTTTGATGATTTTTAATTTTTAATATTTTTCAGAATATAATTTTTTTGAACATTGGCGTGTCAAATGAAAGCTTTTGTGTCTTTCTTATTGGCCGGAGCAGAAAGCTTTCTGATACAACTCTGCGCTGAACTGGTTTTCAAATGAGTTAAATGATTTAACTGGTTCAATTTTCCAACAACAATTGCATGCGATTTAACATGTTTTGTTCATTTAACTGGTTCAAGCCCATTTAACATGTTTAGCTAGTTAATTTGGACGTAGTATTAGGCACATTAGGTTAATAACTTTGTTTTGCTAAAATTGTGGTATATTTTTAAAATATGTGGTAGTTGTGGTAGAAGTGAAAAATGACCCAAAATGTGGTAGATCTACCGCAATTGTGGTAGAGTGGCAACCAGTGGCGGATACAAGATTTTATTTGAGCGGAGCGATTGGGATCAACTTCTCAAATAACGTTAAATTTCAGGAATCTAACTTGATTCACCGGGGAGCAGTGATGGAAAAGTAGGCACAATAGTGCCAATTTTAGCACTTTCATTCACAGAGGCACTTTTGGCACAATTCATCCTGTTTTGGCACAATCATAAAATACGGAAATTTAAAATAAAAGGCCACTATATAAGAAAAAAATCAGATACCACATTATACATTAAAAATATACAAAAAGTTAAAATTAAAAGCACTAAAAATTAAAATAAGGGCCGCGAGAAATATTTACAAACCGCTGAATTCTGTCGCGAATAATAATAATAATAATAGATTGGCGCTTACACATATGTTAGTGTTTGGCCGAACTTCTCCTCCGACTTGTGGCGTACGCCTTGACGTTGTCACACAAAGCGAAGGGACCTACAGTTTTACGCCGACTCTGAACGGCGATTGTATTTTTATGAGAAGCTGTTTTTCATGGCAGAAATACACTCAGAGGTTTGCCTGCCGAAGGACGACCGCTGTTAAGAAAAAACCTTTCTTCTACATTTTTTGCGATGTTTCTTTGACGAGGGCTTGAATCCAGGTGCTGATGAGTGACAGCGCGCACTGCTTACCACTACACCACAGTGTGAATACGCAGTACTAAAATTAAGTTTTCGCAACAACAAGCTTTTAATTCAGAATTTTTAGAAAGATTCTAATTTTGCAGTTTTATAGTCCATTAAATAGAAGTGCAAGTTCCTGCAATATCCCGATAATTTTTTATATTTTTTTTCTGACGGTGTCATATATTTTCACCCATTAAAAAATTTTCGAACACACTTAATATGGAAAAAATGCATGAAATTGAAAATTTGGAATCTCTTTAAAAATTCTGAATTCAAAGATTGTTGTTGGGAAAACCTGCTGAATTTTTATAATTTTTGTGCAAAGTTTGAAATGACAATTTTTTGTACATATGTTGTGTACATGGCGTAGGGGTAAATTTTTGCCTAGATATTCAAAAATAGTACCAGGAAATGCTTGCTCGATAATTTCGCGCGAAATTGGATTGAACGTTAAACTATAAATAAATTTATAGTTGAATTATTTACTACTTTGTCTTAGGTTGGTGTCTTCTAAGCGTACATCGAAAGTTTTGCACCACAGAACCAATCTGAGATTATTGATAAAACTATAGACCGGTTTGGTGAACAGCCGAACGGCAGATGGCAGAAAACACAGCGCACATAAATTTCTATAATAAAAATAGCGTACTAAGGGCTGCTCATATATCTATTTCAAATTGTAGTCAAATCATTAGTTAAACTTTACTAGAGAAAAATTACACACAAATTGCCATTTTGGCCGAAATGTACCATTTTAGGTACATTTTTTCTAGTTTGGTACACTGGTACAAAACTTTCAGAATTGGTACATTTTTGAAATCTGGTAAAACGATATAATTGTTACTGACTTTATATACCTACTATTTACATATTAATCTCATCAGGTAATTGAAAAGCACTGCAGAATAACCAAACATTTCAGCTGCGTTTCATAGTACATCATACGAAGCAAAATGCAAAGCCATGTTTCTAAGGAATTACTATAAGGTAGTAGGAATTAGAAGGCAGTAGACAACAGCTCCTTAAAAGCTTAACATGCAACGCTTTTGGCTATGTAGTTAGCTGTTCATCTATGTGGTGGCGCCACCATTGCCTCTAGATTGCAGACAGCCTTAAAACTGATTGAGAAATGGTGTTATAAAAAGGGTCTATCAATAATTGCATTAAAGTCCACCATCGTCAATTGTACCAAAAGAAGGAAAGCCAACGTCACTTAATCCCAATTGGAAATTTCGAAGATTTAGTTATCGCAAGAATTAATTTACTTTAACAAAAGGTTCAACTGAAACAGTGAAAGTCTTCGTAGAAAGAGAAATGGGGCCAGAATAAATATCATGTCTGACAGTCAGCCTGCATCAGGCTTGTGGACAACTGAAATACTCGATTGACAGGGTAATGCTAGCCCTTTGGATGGTACTGGGAAATTAGGGTTTTGATGGCAACGAATGAGTTAAAGTTCACGCAAAACGTGGGATGCAACGGAGCCTACACAGAGAGCTACTAGGCAAGTGCCAGGACTCTTAAGCTGGCGCCGAATGGCGGATTATAATGGAATAACGGAATCTAGAAACCTAAACTTCCTTTAAATGAATTTGCTGACAGGCCTGAGCACTTGCACAGACTATCTGACTGGACTGCTGTAATCTAGCAACATGGTCGAGCCTGGCGAGGCGGCATGCAGGCATGCTTGCATCTAGGGTTGCCAGATTTTGAAACGGATAAAAAACGGATCGATAGAAAAAAAGCAGTACATGACATAAAAAAGGAGTACAATTTTTTTTTTAAATTTTTTTTGCAATTTATTGTCACAAATGACCATTAATTAGGTACAAACAAAAAAAAAAATTTATCGTTTGCTAGGTGAACCAAACCTTCGGACGTGGTAGTTTAGGCAAAAATTTAAAGAAATGTGCCCATCCAGAGAAGCTGGTGAATTCCAGAAATATAATTTTGCAATTGATCTTACAATAGCGAAGAAAAGTTAGCGAGTTTTAAAAAGAAATCCAAAATATAAACCAAAGTGTAATACAGAAAAGAAAATCCAATAACTCGCTAACATAAAAAGTTGTGAAAATAATTAGTTAAAAGCAAGAAAATTAATTGGCATACGGTATTATAAAAAACTATCGCATAGTAGCCGGGCAAGGTAAGCAAAAAAAACGAGTTCCAATTACACTAACTATCTATGTTTGTATGTATATGCGTATTGGAACACAATTAGGGTGCTCACAGTTCTATATAATCTACTGTGTTAATTTTGCCACCTGGTAACTTTAAAACATTTTAACATATGGTAACTGTGTTTGTTGTTGGTTCCCATACTAATTAGAGATAAGACTTTTGGGCAAAATTACTCGACTTTGTCTCATGTTTATGTTTTGTGTTACACTGGCATCTATCGCTGCTTGCACATACATACATGAAATTCGCTTTGGGTGCAGCGCTGCTTGTACTGTAGCTGGCAAAGGTTCTTTTTTTATTTTTGCGCTGTGCTAGCTGAGCATAAAAAAGAGAAGAGTGAATAGAGAGAAATATGTATGTGGTTTGTTGATGCTCTCTAAACACAAACGCGTGAAAGCAAACGGTCTAGCAATCAGCGTTGCCATTTTAGCCGTTTTCCGGCTAGATTTAGCCGGTTTTGATAGCAACTAGCCTTAGAAAATTCGATCTAGCCGGCAGCCGATTTGTTAGCCGGTTTCTAAAAAAAAGTTAGCCGTTTTTAGCCGATTTTACTATTTGCCTAATTTTCAGGTGCAAAAAGTAAACAAGTTGTTCGAAAGCAATAATGCAGACCCAATGAAGATTTTTAATGAACTCAATGTTTTACTTTCGCATCTATGCTCCCTAGTGGTTATTAGCGCGGACACATTTGATCCTATATGCTCCCCGTTGGAACCATACCTTGCTCCATTTCCTCAGTTTTATCACAGTTTTGAAGAGTATTTAAAAACAAAAGTAAGCACAAACGCTTTTGACCGCGAAGCCGAGAAAATAATTCGAGAAAATGGTCGCTATTTTATTATCACTTTAATAAAGGAATCACGCCAACGCCTTCCTACAAATATTGCCACACTAAAAAAATTGACTTTTTTCGGTTGGAAATGCATTACGAGTAATTAAACCAAAAGTATTTGTTCAACAAAAACACAAATATAATGCCGACGAAATAACATCCATAGAGATGCTATGGCAACGGTTAACGTTACATACCTGGAGTAATTTAGACTCAACTGTAAAATTTTGGGCCGAAGTTTATCAATTTCGAAATGCCCTAGGAGAAAACCTTTTGCTGACCTTTGCAACCTAGTTTTTAGCTTTCTTGTTTTGCCTATAAGTAATGCAGAAGTAGAGCGAATATTTAGTTCAATGAATATAATAAAAACTAAGCAAAGAAATCCAATGTGCGTTAAAACGTTAAACGCTATTTTATATATAAGATACGGTTTAAAACGTGAAGAAAAATGCTGTCATAATTTTACTGTAGATGACGATCTCTTAAAATTAATGAATTCAGGTGATATATACAATAGTGATTCATTTGATGATGAGGAATATACACTCGATATAAATTAATGGTGTTAACTAGTCTTTCGTTTCTTGCGATTTTTTTAAATAAATCATGTGGATTTTCACTAAAACATTTTAGCCGTTTTTTGCCAGAGTCTATGTGAAATTTCACTAAAACATTTTAGCCGTCTTTAGCCGCTTTTTTTTGCCAATTTAGCCGGTCGGCCCAAAAAGTTCTGGCAACACTGCTAGCAATGCGTGGTATTGTTGATCAACTTAATGCTTTATTTAAACATAAGGGTTGCTCACAGTTCGAGTGTGTTATCTTGTTAAAGTTGCCACCTTTTTACTTTAGAAGTAAACTATGAATACCCTAAATAATACTAAACCAACGAGTTCCCTGTCGCTGGAATACGCCTCTGCTCTTGTTGCTGCTGATCGGTGGTGTAGTTGGAGCGCTAGTCTCCACTGTTCTCACTGGTGTTACTCCCTCTGACAGTGCTGCCGTGGATGATATCCTCTCCCACGCTGTTGTGCTGCCGACGGCTATTATTCTCCTCTGTCTAGCGCCTTGCAGGGTCCACAAGTAAGTGTTGTGGCCGTTGACCTGTTCCGGCTAGAACAGCTGTTCGCGACGTCGGTATTGTTGTTGCCAAATGCTTGCTGGTCGTGTTAACTAATTATGTTTGGATTTGCACTCAGGTGCGGAAATCTCTGTGCAAACCCAGAACAGATGCATATACGTTCCTTTTGGTGTGAGTGCTGA
The DNA here is from genome assembly GCF_013731165.1 of Rhagoletis pomonella. NCBI lineage: Eukaryota > Metazoa > Arthropoda > Insecta > Diptera > Tephritidae > Rhagoletis > Rhagoletis pomonella. The sequence continues at coordinate 104,890,968 of NW_023458555.1, read as the reverse complement.
TATTTGGGCCTTGGTGTTGCTGTAGGTACCGATTTCTATTTTCCGGTGCGTGTGGATGTGTGATGCAGCTGGAGGTGGTAACGCACCTACATAAATATGAGGTTGACTCCGGATATTCAAGTGTTCATCAATTTGCCAGACATTTTTTTTTCTCAATTTGGGTTCCCGTCTCCGTAAAAAAGGATGGAGGCACTTTGGCTTTCTCATCAGGCGACCTGAAATGATCAAAACTTCATTTAGAATTCACGTACATACATACATATGTATTTAACTTTGAAAATATTAATTAGTATAGTGAAATCAGCACAACTCTGGCGATTTTTTTCTTTTACAACATTTTTAATGCATTATATTGCTACGCTTAAGTTTCCCGTTTGTGCCTTTTTTTCTTTACAAAAATATACATATGTACATACATACATATGTGCATAGAATTATATACATTTATGTATGCATATTTTAGATGCCAAATATATAGCTTACTTACGACTTACCTCCAGTTCCAAGTAATGACTAGGGGCACTTTAGAACCGTTTTCCCTTAATTTTATTCTTACACAGCACTTTTTAAATAACACACTGTTAATTACCACTTTAAGACAAATTTTATATATATATTTTTTTTTCTTTTAGTATAGTAACTTCTAAGTCACAGCCAAACGCTTCAGCACTGCAACTTACGTTTTTTTTGAAACCATTTTCTAAATGTTGGTCCTTTTTATAATTTTTTTTCTGCCAAGTGACCATCCCGTTTTATGTCCTTACTTATGTACAATTACATAAAGGAAAACACGGTTTAAGCCGAACTTTAACACACATACACACATACACTCATGACGGCCTCACCGAACCATAAGCTAGCAAACTTTCTCAGTCCAACACATTACTTTCTTTTCGGCATCAAGTGGTCAGCACAGGTTTCATTGGCTTCTAGTTTTGTATGTTCGATCGAGTTCGCACGCATACAACCAAACGCACACTAACGTATGTGGCAAACATCTGGCGCTACAGGCTCGCACCCGATGATACGTGCTTAGCTTTACGACAGTGCGAACGCCAATTTTTCCTCGCTGATTTAAACTTCGAGTTTTGCAGTGTGTAAAGTGCTTATAAAGCAAAAAATTTGCTCAAAAGTTTAGGTTAACTTATTTTATATAGTGCCTGTGTTTTCAATGGTGTGAATCACTATCAAGGTATGTAATTTGCATTTTATTGTATATCTTTGCTTATAAGTATATAAATACAAAGTAAGCAAAGGGGATCCCTTTTGGCGCTGGCCAAAAAGCTGACTTTGACAGCAGTGAACTGTTCGCTGTGTGCAGAACTTAAAGCTTTATCCTAAGATTAAAAGCTTAAAAACTATATCTTAAAGCGACTGAAAGCTTCAATTCAAAGCTCTAGGCTTGGGCTTCCAGCGCTCAGCTTAAAGCTCTGAGTCTAAAGCTACCCTTTATAAGGTGATGCCAACTCACCAAAAGCGCCGCAAATAAAATATGGAAAAGGGAGAAAAATGTTCAGACCCTTTTAAAAGGGGTGGCAAAATCTTGAGGTCACTAGTCGCGGATGCAGATAGGTATCCGCGAATGAGTTCGTCGCCTGACGCTCCAGCTCCGGAAGGAGCACGATCCTCTCCCCTAGATCTCAGCCGTGATTGCATTGGAATAGGGGTAAACATGGCAGCGAAAAGTCACAATGTGCAGAGAAACGATGCGTTGCTCATATTAGGTAATAAGCTGAGTAGCCTCGTTGAGATTATGGCACTTCCCAGACGCTCCATACATCAACCGATGAGAGACTTGGTGGACGAAATCGTAATAATATACGAGGAAGTGAAGTCGTTAAAAGGCAATGAAGGAGTGGCAAACGAGTCCCACACTCAAACTCAACTCAAACTTAAATGCTCCTAAAGGAGGCCCCGAAGACCCCACGACCAGTGAGGTTAACCCGGCAAAGCGGCCCGGAGTTATCGAAGTGGCTACAAGCCAAAATAATGGCGAAGAGATAACAATGGTGTCCTATAGAGATGCTTTGGCTAACACTAACCAAACAGTCCCCGGTGATTGGATCGTGAAAAAAGGCAAAAAGTCGAATAAGGCTAAGCCAAACCCAAAACCGGTTAAACCGAATGCCATTGTTATCAAGAAGGTAGGCGACATGTCTTACAGTGATATGCTGAAAACCGTTAGTGCTGACTTAAACAAGCTCGGCGAGCAAGTAAAAAGAGTACGCAAAACTGCCAAAGGAGAAATGCTGCTCGAACTCAATCATGTACACGAGGAAAATACAGAAATTTTTAAGAAGGACGTGCAAAATCTGCTGGGAAATGAAGCGGAAATAAAAGCTCTATCCAAGGTAACCTCGATAGAGATACATGATCTAGATGAGATCACCACAAAAGAAGATATAGCTAAGGCTCTATCTGAAACAATAACGTCGATTCAAACCTTCGACTTAACCTGGATCAAATCTCTCTGTAACGGATAGTCAGGAGCTCAAATAGCTTCGCTTTCGCTACCACAGCTCGTTGCGAGAAAGATTATTGTAGCTCAGAAAATTAAGATTGGGTGGTCTGTATGTCGCATTCGTAAAAAGACAACTCTGACCAGGTGTTACAGATGCCTGGATTTTGGTCATCAAGCGAGAGACAGCACAAATGAAGACCGCAGTGGTTGCTGCGAGAAAGGCCATCATGCCAAGCAATGCAACAGTGTACCCTCATGCGTGCTGTGTAAAACAAGTGGGCAGATAAATAAAAGCCATATTGCTGGTGGCAAGCAGTGTCCATTCTTTCAGCGTGCGTTAAAAAAAGAGCAGATATGAAGTTGCTGCAGCTAAACTTAAACCACTGCGAAGCTGCCCAGCAGCTGCTCTGTCAGACAATTATTGAGGAAAGCATTGATGTAGCAATTCTAAGTGAACAGTACAAGAAACCTAACCAAGTTACTTGGATCTCTGATCATAAAATGATGGCCGCGATATGGGTTTGCGGAAAAAAGGCATTAGTGGCAAACCTAGCAGTCATGATTTTTTATTAAAACAAAGATCGACGGGATCTATATTTACAGCTACTATGCACCACCGAGCCTCAGTCAGCAGGAATTTGAATTGTTACTAGACAGACTTGTGGAAGATGCCACGATGCATTCTCCAAAAGTAATAGCTGGAGATTTCAATGCTTGGACTTTATATCGGGGCAGCAGTAGAACAAATAATCGAGGTCATGCCTTGCTAAGAGCATTTGCTTCACTGGACCTGCTTCTGTTAAATACAGGCAACAGAAACACGTTTGAGAAAAACGGCACCGGCTCCATTATTGACTTAGCTTTCTGTAGTCAATCGCTGGCAACAAAAACCACGTGGAAGCTAAGCGATAGGTATACGCACAGCGACCACTTATCTATAATAATTGAAATAAAATGTACAATTACAGTGTCTCGTCCAAAGTGATGTAAGGAGTTGGTGCACAAAATCATTTGATATAAATATGCTTAAATTAGTAATTAGCGAAATAAGCAGCGTTATGAATGTGCGGGGAATGCAGAAATCCTCTCAGAAGCCCTCACTCAAGGTCTTATCAAGGCATGCGATTCTTCTATGAGTAGAAAGGTCCGCAGAAACGACCGGAGACCCGTATACTGTTGGACGGATGAAATAGCGTCGCTACGGTCACAATGCAATAAAACTAGAAGAAAATTCCAAAGAATAAGGTCGGATGAACTAAGGGATAGTTTTTAACCATTGCGAAAGAAATTACAAGATGCTATAAAAACTAGCAAAAGAGATTGTTTCAAGGAACTTTGTAATGAAATTGATGAGTATCCTTGGGGCGGCGCCTATAAAGTGGTAATGAAAAAGTTCAAAGCTAGCCAAATGCAGATGCCAACATGCCCGACGTTGCTTAAAGAAGTAGTAGAGACTCTTTTTCCGCGGACGGATCCCCAACCATTTCCTGCGTCAATAGATGCTATGGCAAATGCCTGTGTTCCTCCTGTAAAGAAGGAGGTAATTGAAAGTGCGGCCAAAGGATTAAAAAACAACAAGGCTCAAGGTCCTGATGGTATCCCAAATATTGCCATTAAAGCGGCAGTGGATACAACCCCATCAGCATTTTCGGAAGTTTTTAATAGATGCCTTCAAGACGGTATATTTATGAATAGATGAAAAAGGCAGAGGCTGGTCCTACTCCCAAAGATTGGCAAACCGCTGGGGGAACCTAGCTCTTATAGACCCCTGTGCATGATTGATGCTTTAGGTAAGTTGTTGGAGCGTATCATCTGTGACCGTCTATGGGAGCATATTGATTCTACGCATTGTTTGTTTGATGCACAGTATGGTTTTCGAAAAGGTAGGTCAACAGTCGACGCAATACGTAGAGTCACTGACATAGCCGAAGCAGCAATAAAAGATAAACGCTGGAAAAACAGTACAAAAGAATACTGCGCGGTAGTAACCCTAGATGTTAAGAATGCGATCAACTCACTAGGCTGGCCGCATATTATTAGTGCGCTGAAATCGATCAGCACCCCTGGATATTTGATAAACGTAATATATAGCTATCTATGTAATATAGTTCCTTATTATAGTACTGATGCAGGCACGAAGGATTATATCGCTACCAGATGTGTTCCTCAAGGTTCCGTCCTCGGTCCGTTGCTTCAGATCATTGGTTACGATGGAGTCTTATGCCTCCCTGTTCCAAAAGGTGTTAAAATAATTGGCTATGCTGATGATATTGCGCTAGTTGTCGTAGCGAAAGATATTAAGGGTGTACAGACGGCCACCTCAAGTACTGCTAACTTGGTCGACGAATGGCTTAAGGATAATGGCTTGCAGCTAGCTATCCAGAAAACTGAAGGTATACTTTTAACAAGCATGAAGAAGAGAGAAAGTACGACTTTGAATGTAAATGGGTATGTATTTGAGACGATCCCAGCAGTAAGATACTTAGGTGTGATGATAGACGCTAGGTTGTCATACAAAATACACATTGAAACGGTTAGTAAGAAAGCGGCTACAGTTCACAGTTCGTTAGCTAGGTTAATGGCAAATGTAGGAGGTCCTAGTCAGAATCGAAGGAAACTCTTGAGTAAAGTAACACAATCGGTTGTTATGTATGCGGCCCCTGTTTGGGGACATGCACTCAAACATAAATCGTACGCTAATAAGTTAAACTCGATTTTCCGGCTTATGGCCCTACGTATATGTAGTGCTTTCCGGACCGTTTCGCATGATGCGGCCAGTGTGATTGCTGGTATAATGCCTGTTGATCTAATGGCTAGCGAGATCCAGCGCACCTACTTGTCCTCCCGATCCAAAGGCTGATCCCTCTCTAAACACGAGATCGCGGCCGAACGCCAAAAAAGCCTCGCCCAATGGCAACAACGGTGGGAAGCGTCTTCGTCGGGTCGCTGGACCTTCAGACTCATCCCGAGCATCGAAGTCTGGCTGAGCAGATCACATGGCGAAGTAGATTTTTATATGACCCAACTGTTGAGAGGGCATGGCTGTTTCAGACAGTACTTGTGCAAGTATGGTCATGATGACACAATGGCGTGTGGTTCATGTGGAAATGTACCGGAAACTGCAGAGCATATATTCTTTGCATGCCCTTCTTTTTCCGCTAAAAGAAACAAATTAAAATATTTGGTTCTGACTAGTCCAAGTCCTGAAAACTTGCTATCATACATGATAAATGACATTAAGTTCTGGGACGGAGTGTAATCTGTCAGTAAAGAAATAATGACTGAGCTTAGAGCAAGGGAACAACGCCGCCGGATAGAGAGAGGCATTAATCAGTGAAATAAATGAAGTAATTGACATTAATTGTGTTTGACTATTGGTTTTTACTCCACAGGGAATCTCTCCACGAAGCACAGACGACAAAACGCTCCTGAACCCCTTATCACAAATGTGGATGAGGGAATACGGAAAGAAATGGCGTTATGGATTGAGGCATTCTGTATGCCATGCATGGAAAGCAGTCCCGGGGAGGTGGCTTCATCGGAGTTGCATACGGGCCACTTGATGGATAGTGCGCTATACCAACGTCCGTAAAAAAAAAACAAGTAAGAAAGTGTAAGTTCGGGCGGAGCCGAACATTAAATACCCGGCGCAAATATTAAATAAATGTTTTTCACCTTTCCGAAACCTACCGCTAGATGGTTAGCCGGGGTGTATCAATTTTGAGTAAATTAGCGTCCTTAAAATTCGAAATATTGCAGTTTCAAGCATTTCTGAAATTTACCGTTATATGAAAAGCGGCCGGAATTTTAGTCCGATTTCAATAATTTTCAACGTTTTGCTTTTATGTGGCAAGCACAATAAAAACACCGAGTTTGGTACAAATTGGTTGAACGGTTACCGATATATATATATGTGATCATAAGTGGGCGGTGCCACGCCCATTTTCCAACATTTTATCATAAGCGTATTTCTTGGTAAAGGATTGTTTCAAGGATCAATTTTGAATAAATTAGCTTTAATATTTACTGATTTATCGAAGATTTCGTATTTCTCCAAATTACCGTTATATGGGATGTGGGCGTAGTTATTGTCTGATTTTAAATATTTTCGGCCATTTGGTATCATGTACCAAGGCTAATAACTGTGCCAAGGTTGGACGAAATCGGTGCAGCGGTTGCCAAGATATACACATGTAACAATAAGTGGGCGTGGCTACGCCCATTTTTCAAAAATTTATAATCTTATTTTTCGTCTAAAAATTATTCTAAATATCAATTTTGAGTGAATAATCTTCAGTAGTTACTAAAATATCGCAGTTTTCGTATTTCTGAAAATTACCGTTATATGGGAGGTAGGCGTGGTTATTGTCCAATTTTTCCCATTTTCAATACCATCCGTCCTACGCCCGAAAGAAGTACGCGTACCAAGTTTCGTTAAGATATATTAATTTTTACTCGAGTTATCGTGTGCACAGACGGACGGACAGACGGACGGACGGACGGACGGACAGACAGTCACCGCTTAATCGATTTCTCTTTTCATTCTGATCATTTATGTATACATTTTTCTATATCTATCTCGATTCGTTTTGCCTGTTACAAACAACCGTTATGTGAACAAAGTTATAATACCCTTGTGCACAAGTGCGCTCGGGTATAAAAAACAGGCTCCCACCCGCCGATGGTGCCATGGAGCGCGTGCGTAAAAAGATTCCTAAAGCCGCTGGTTGCAAGGTCCTGTTCCCGCCCAACGTGTGGCCTCGACCAATGACCTATAGCCGGGCCTTTATCATGCTTCCTATTGCTTGGGTTCGAACACGCTGGTCACTGGGAGCGTAATGCTTAATTCTATACCACAGCTTGCAACCTAGGTCAATAAATATGTAGATGTAAAATATCACAGATGTCAATATACCTAAGTATAAAAGTAATAAAAAAAAAATACCACAGTCGGCTAAAATATACAAATAATAAAAAAAATATATAAATAAATAAAATAAATAAATTTAAAAATAATCATAATAAATAATAAAAAAATATAAATAAAATATCACAGAATTTTTAAAGTCAAATAGTAAAAAAGCGAGAAATAAAAAATAAATGAATTAAAAAAAAAATAATCACAATAATAAATAATAAAAATAAATAAATCAATACATGTGGTCTATTATGGGTAAGTAGTCAAGTCAGTAAAACTAAGTCAAACGACATGCAACACACCGCATTTGTCCTGTTTTGGGCCCAACTGGGCATTATAGTTCTCGATTTGTGAACTCTGTTTAAAATTGCGGCGGTATACCACTTGTCCTATTTGGAATTTCACTTCTCTACTTCTCGTGTTATAGGCCTTTTCGCTGCGTTCATGGGCTAACTTCAGCTCTTGTATGATATTTTCTCTAATCAATTGGACATTATCCTTTCCTGTGGTGACTTTACACTGCGACTCCCTGAGTGAACCTAACTTCCTATACAACTCGTACGAAGCGGCATGTTGAATCATTGGTAGGCCAAAAAGGGCGCAATATGGTGAAGTACCAATCACCGAATGCACCACACTACGAAGAGCGAAAGCTGCATCGCTTACGTGGCCGTCCCAATTCTTTGGATTATCCTTTATGTAGGTCCGAATTATTTGGAGTACGGACCGGTTAACCCTCTCCGCAGCATTAGCTTGTGGCGAGTAAAACGCAGTTTTTATGTGCGTTGCTCCATATTTTTCAGCAAATGTTTTAAACGTTTCTGAAACGAATTGTTTTCCGTTGTCGGAATGGATGTATTCAGGTACTCCGAATACATGAAACACATCTTTCTCCAGGAACCTAACAACTTCCGCTGAAGTAGCCTTTCTCATGGGCTTAAGGAACACGAATTTCGAGAAGTGGTCAAGACGTACAAACACATACATATTACCGTTAGACGTACGAGGATACGGACCCATAAAATCAACAAACAAACGCTGAAAAGGCCGCTCAGTCACGTGTTGCATGCCCTTCAGTGGTTTATGGAAGGCGTTTTGAGTCTTGTTGCCTTTACAAATATCACAGTGCTTTATGCATTTTTGCACATCGGACACCATACCTGGCCAATAATATTTCTCTCTTATTCTCGCTAAAGTCTTGTGTATCCCATGATGCCCTGCGGAAGGCGAATCATGTGGGGACTCCACCCGCCCTGTCACAGCTCAGTTGGAACCCAGAGCTTCCAGGCGGGGTCCTCTTGAAGCCTGTCCCCCCGATTAAATTGTGTCTTTTTGTAAACGTATCAGTCCGATGCACATAAATCTGGCAATTTATTTTCATTGTCACCTACGGTTTTTATTAGCTCCTCATATTCCTGCGACTTGAAACGTGATGAATTCAAACATACATCAAGTGCTCTGTCTGTCAGTTGTAGTTCGTCCATGCCCACTCGAGATAGCGCGTCCAGTACTATATTTTGCGTTCCTTTTCGATGTTGTATGTCGAAGTCAAAGGCCTGTAGTTTAAGGCTCCATCTCGCCAGTCGTCCTGAGAGGTTCTTTTGGTTCATTAACTATTGCGTGATCGGTGATGACGGTGAAAGGCAAGCCCTCCACATAAGGCCTAAATCGCTTTATGCTCAGAACCGCTGAGTAGCATTCTAACTCAGTTATACTATAATTGCGCTGAGCTTTATTAAGTTTTGCGGAGAAATATACGATTGGTCGTTCGTTATCGTCGTCGTCTAGTTGGAAAATGACCCCGCCCACTCCGTCAGTCGATGCGTCGCATTGTATGTAGAAGCGTTTTTTAAAGTCCGGGGAAAGTCAACACTGGGGCCGATATGAGGATTTGCGTTAATCGTTCGAAAGCTGTCTTTGCGTCATCTGTCATCGTAAACTTCTTTATCCTTTCCTTTGTGAGACAGTCGTGCAGCGGCGCTGCCATTGTCGCATAATGCTGTATGAACCTGCGGTACCACCCTGACATCCCTAGGAACCTCCTTAGCTGCTTCGAGGTCCTTGGCTCTGGGAAATCCCTCACGGCTGAGATCTTACTGGTATCTGTGCGAATGCATCCATCGCCCACCACATAACCTAGGTACCTAACTTCTTCAAAAATGACTTGCTCTTTTCCCAATTAATAGTTAATTTGGCATCACGCAGACACTTGGCGACCTTTTCCAGCTAACACAAATGTGACGAAAAATCAACAGAACAAACGAATAAGTCATCAAAGTACACAACCACAGATTCACGAAGAGAAGCGGGAATGACCTTGTCCATTAGCCTGCACATTCGTTGAGCCGCGTTGCACAAACCGAATGGAATCACTGTAAAATGGTACAACGGTCTGCCTGGCACAGTAAAGGCAGTCTTTTCTCTAGACTTTCTTTCGAGAGGAATTTGCCAGTATGCATCTTTTAGATCTATTGCCGAAATATAGCGAGTGTTTTGCAACCTACTTAAAATGCCGTCAGTATGTGGCAGGGGATATGCGTCTTTTACCTTACGCTCATTAACCTTTCTTGCGTCAAGGCACAACCGATTCTTCGTCCCTTTTACGACCAAAGACACGGAAGAGCTTCAGCTACTGTTGCTCTCCTCGATTACTCCCATCGCTAGCATTCTGTCATGCTCATTGCAAATAAGTTCTTGAATCGCGGGAGATATCGGATAAAATCTTTGCTTGACTGGCAAATTCTCATTAGTCACCTCAATAATATGTTCTTCGACATCAGTCTTCCCTAATCCTAATACCGAAAACGAGGGGAATCGGGATTTAACTCGATCTAAGGCAAGACCTTGCTCCGGAGCAAGTGTGTGTTGCACCGCGTCGAATAATAAGTCACCCTCGGCGGGCACTAAGTCTGCAACGACAGTGCTGCCAGAACCGACACTTATTCCTCTGCTAACCACATTCATGCCAAACACTTGCCAAAAATCTACTAAATAGACTTCCTGCTGTAAGCCGGGCACAATCAAAAATTCCATCTCTTTTGTCATATTGTCCCATTTGACTGGGAGCGTTATAACACCGGTTACCGCGGTTCCCCACAATTTGCCGTTCTGATATTTTGATCTCTTGATTGGCATTATCAGGTCTTCTTTGCCTTGTAGTAGCGCACTCGAATTATTTCCCAAGCAACTCGCTCCTGCTCCAGAATCTAACAGTGCTAGGACCTCCTGTCCTCCTATCTTCGCCTTCGCAAAGAATCTATTATTCCCCTTAACAATAACTATAGTTGCTATGATTTTATTTTGAATCCTTTTAAAACTTTTATTCTTTGCCCTAGTCTTTTGTATTTTAATAAAGTTTTTCCTCCTCTTCTTCGCTATGACCTCACAAATTATTCGTTTGCGCGCTTCCTCATACTCGATTTTTCTTTGATTTAAACTTTTCCTAATGATCTGCCTGTCTTCTTTCTTATTCTCCTGCTTCTTTGCTATCTTTTCACTGGTCTCTGAGTCGGTTTTAAGGATGCTTACTTGTCTTCCGGGTTCTCCTTTATCTCGCGTGAGTCCCCGGATATCTCGGCCAGTTTCAGGTTTCCCTGCCCTGGTTTGAACACACAATAAGACGCGAAACCTCCACACGAAAAACAAATCATACTATGAAACGACGACTGACATTTATTATCTTTTTGAGCTTCTACGGGATTCTTGACAAAGTAATCGACGGGCATGCCACACTTGAAACACAACATAAGGTGAAACGGGGATGGACAAAACGAATTAATAGTAGACGGGGTCACATTAGGACGACGTGACGAAGACACATTTTGTGGGACAGACATAGACGGTTGTGGCTTGCCACGTTGCACTCTTCCTATCTCCTCTACCTTATCTACCGATTCAGTTTCCGAAAATTCTATTTCGTTACCATGTTTTGGCCTAAGATTACCCCTAATTATGCCAACCACCTCTTTCTCCGGTATCTTTTTTCGAAGACTGCTAGATTGTGCACGTCTCCGTAGAAGTCTTCGAACATTTCTTGCACCTGCTGCTTCCTCTCTATTATTTCTCTAATGATTTCGTAATCTGATTCGGCCGTCTTGAAGTCGCTTAACAGTTCTGACTTTAGTTCGTTAGTTTAGGTCATCTGCGTTATCTTCAAGTATCAGCCAATACCACTTCAAGGCATTGTCAGTAACCAGACAATGAAAATCTGTGAAAAGCTGATACTCAGTGGAGTATAAAATCTGTACAAGTCAGGTTAGAGTTTAGTATAAACCCTAAATTTTTTACCTTGCTGACGACTTCCAGAGGTTTGTTAGCGATGATCAGCGGAGATAAAAAGCTTAAATCTATGTTTTTATTATTAAGTATTGGCAAAACAAGTGATTTATCATAATTGAGATGCAAACCAATGGCATTCGCCCAATTGGAAATAACGGATAGCTCAGCATTAATGCACCAGAGGAGCCGATAAGTATAGTTGAATATCGTCAGCATAGGCATGGAGATTAGCTTTTAGGCAGACCTGAAAAATGCCATTTAGAAATAGGCTAAAAAGAAGTGGGCCAAGTATAGATCCCTGAGGCACCCCAGCAGGCACCCCCTTTAGCTAAAAAAGCTCAGAACCAATTTGTACAGGTTGGAGCCTGCCAAGTAAATAGCTACTATAAGTTGCAGAGCACTTCTCCCAAATCCAAAGTATCTTTCGGGTTTAGTGCATAGTAGCGCGTAATTAACCGAGTCAAAGGCTTTAGAAAAGTCTAGTAAACAGAGCAAGGTTAAGTGATTTTTATCGAAGGGTCCCCGAATGTCATCTAGAATTTTTAAAATGACAGTGCTGCAGCTATGGCTTCTTCGAAAACCTGATTGAAGTGGAGAGAGGAGATTATGTGTTTCAATATGTATCGAAACTTGTTCAGCCATAAGGGTCTCAAAGACTTTGTACAAAGCAGACAAAATACTGATTGGGCGAAAATCATTTGGACAATTTGCAGAACTCTTTTTAGCGACAGGTAACACAGCACCAATTTTCCACAAATGTGGAAAACGAGAGGTGTTTACACCATGATTTATGATGTGAGTGAGAGTTCCAAGGATAAAGGGTAGTGTAAATTTTATAAACTTTATTGGGAGACCATCTTCTCCTACAGCATTAGACCTTACACCAAGAACACATCTACTCACGTCATATTCGGTTACTGTAGAAAACTCAAAAGACGAACCTTCGAAACACAAGCGACTACATGGAACAAAAGTGGGGGCTACTACATTAGACACACAAGACCCAAGAAAGTCATCATTGACGTCGTCAGGTGATAGAGTGCATCGCACATTCTCCTTACCACGTACCCTAAGACTACTGATATTGCGCCACAAGATACCCGGTGGTAGATTGGAACCCAGTTTATTTGCGTAGTAAGCGCGCTTTGCGCACCTGGTAAAGGAAGTTGAAATATTCCTAGCCGACCTAATTGCATCCCAGTTCGATAAGGTGGGATTTTTCTTCCAACGTGAATGGAGCTTGTTTCGCAATTTGATGGCCGACTGAACCTTTCTATTATACCACGGGCAAGACGAACATCTAACAGGGACAGTGCGAACAGGCACATGTTTGTCGAAAGCATCTCTAAGAGTACTAACAAGGAAGTTAAGTTTGGCGTCAACTGATTGACAATGCCAGCATTCAGCCCAGTCTATTCTGCCAAGGTCTGAGAAAAGTGCATCTAAATTAATACTCCAAAGCCCCTATATAAAAATGTCTGATCGTCACGACTCCGCTCAACATAAATGTCCAAGCAACAAAAAATTAGGTCATGGTCAAATTTTAAAACACTGGTCAGGTTAGGTTAGGTTAGGTTAAACGGGCAGCTCTGAAAAGAAGAGTTCACTCGGAGGCCGCAGAGGCCCATTGTGATGCCCCTGGGGGTTACCCCAAGCCTATGCCTGCATGTCTTCGAACCATTTTGATTTTCTGGTGAATCCTAGCGGTCCTTCCGGAGCAGCTTTCCCCAAGATATCCAGATTATCGAAGAAATGGCCCCCAAGAAACTTGAGGCGTTTTCCTCGAAGTGCTGGACACTCGCAAAGGAAGTGCTGGACGGATTCTAACTCCTCCTCACCCCTGCAGCTTCTACAGAAATCATTATGCGGGGCTCCGAACCTGGCGGCCATGTGGCCAATGCTCCAGTGTCCCGTTTGTATTCCTGTGAGAAGCCTGACGTTTGACTTTGAAAGCCTTCAAGGAGTCTATTCCTTGTTCTTCGTTCATCGAGCCGTGACCAGAGTGATCGCGATACCCTGCAGGTGTGAAGGTTTACCCACCTACTGTTGGTAGCTGCCCTGGTCAGTCTCTCGACTTCTGAAGACAGAAATCGCAGGGGGGTTTCACGATTTAGGTCGCTTCCCCGAGCCCCATCTCAGATCCCTTCCTAGCACATTCGTCCGCTTCCTCATTTCCCGGGACACCACAATGTCCCGGTACCCAGTAAAGATTGATTATGTGTTGCTGTAGAGCTTGTAGGGATCCTCGGCATTCTTTAACGCATAACGAGTTAGTCGCAAGGCAAGTTTAGATGGAGCTAAGTCAATCATGCCCACCAACCTTGCCGTCATATGGATTGCATATATCTCAGCCTGAAAAACACTGCAGTGGTCTGGGAGTCTAAACGACTCCCTCAGAGATAGCTCCTGAGAGAATACCCCAGACCCAGTTCCGATATCCATTTTGGAGCCGTCCGTGAAGATGGATATTTCGTCATCGCAGAGAGCAATATTAAATTCCCAGTCACTTCTGTCAGGAAAGATGGATATCGAAGTTTCGATTGAAGTCAATTTCCGTGACCTGAAGGTCACAGCGGCTGTATTCCACCCCCACTCTCCCGAGGATTGTGGCGTGACCTTTGCAAGTTGTTCGCAGCCTGTTAGACGCTCTGAGTCGTAGAGCGCTTTTAGCTGCGATACTTTTAACATATAGGTCTATAGGTGGAATATCCAGCAGGGTCTCTGGAGATACCTGGGGCGTTGAATAAATCGCCCCCGTTATGCATAAGCATGCTTGTCGTTGCACCTTTTGCAAGTTCAGTAGATGGGATTTGGTGTCAACCGCCTGCCACCATACCAGCGCGCCATATGTGAGGATAGGTCTAACTACTGCCGTATAAATCCAATGTATTATCTGCGGTCGCAGACCCAAGTATTTTCCAATAGTAGCTTTGCAGGAGTAGAGGGTGTTCCTTTTCCAGGAAAGCTTAGAGTCGAGAATAACCCCCAAAAACTTTGCTTCTTTTGACAATTTGAGATTTGCTCCATTGAGGGACGGAGGTCGGAAATGGTCTCTTTTATATTACTTGGTGAAGAGAACAAGTTAGGTTTTAGTGGGATTAACCCCTGGGCCGTTTCTTTCTGCCCACCCTGACAGATCGTAAATTGCAGATTGTAGAATCTCGCTGACCGTGGAGAGGAATTTTCCCACGACCAGAATGACTAAGTCATCCGCGTAAGCAATGACCTTAGCGGCTTTCGATGTACGAAGCAGGAATTCGTTTAGCACGAGGTTCCATAGTAGGGGGGATAGAACCCCCCCTTGAGGTGTGCCCCGTGTGGTTTTTTTCCTTACTTATGATGTTCCCAAGGAGCCATTGATGTTTCTGGTGCTCAACATATTGTCGATCCAGAGAGTGATCAATGGGTCCAGTCCTACAGCCACCATGGAGTTGTGTATGTATGCCAAATTAACATTGTTAAAGGCGCCCTCCACGTCCAGGAAGGCTGCCAGCGCATATTCCTTGTGATTCAGTGCTTGTTCTATACTCCCAACAACCTCGTGCAGGGCTGTTTCAACCGAACTACCTTTACGGTAGGCGTGCTTAGCCTCGCTGAAGTTCCCAGGAGTAAGGCGTTGCGTGATCTGCAGACTCAGAAGCCTCTCCATTATTTCGAGAGGAAATGATGAGAGGCTGATGGGCCTAAAATATTTTGCAGTGCTGTGGCCCGGTTTTCGTGCTTTGGGAATGAAGACCACTCTTACCTCCCTCCATGACTTTGGGGATGTAGCCTAGGAGGAGACTCGCCCTATAGATTGTCGTTAGCCAGGGGTTACCGTGGAGCTTGTTCGTTGTAGCATGGCTTGAAAGATCCCATCTGGTCCCGGGGATTTGTAGGGTTGGAAGGACCTGATAGCCCAAGCTACTTTGTCTACAGTGATGATTTCGTCCACTGGACCACAGGAGTTCCTGTGTCCCCTGCGTCACCGCAGCCAGGGAAGTGGACGTTCATAAGGTGTTCCAGTGTTTAAAGGCTGCTTTCGGTGTGCCCTCCTCCTGGTTTTTTAAGAAAACCGCGAGGAGCCGGGTTTTTCGAGAGGCACGTTCTTAGCCGCGCGGCATCAGTAGTCGTTTTGAGGTCCTCGCAAAATTTGAACCACGAAACCTTCTTTGCTTTCTTTATCCCTTTCTTGAACGCATTGAAGTTACTACGATATTCGTCCCAGTCCTCCGCGTTCTTAGTGAACTTCGCTTTATTGAAAGTTTTCCTATCTGCTATCCTGAGCCGCCTTAAATCGGCCGTCCACCACCTTGGGTGTCGCTTAGAAGGTTTGCTCTCGGGACAGGTTGTTATGTAACATTCGTTGAGAGACTTCGTTAGACAGAGGACCGCTCTCTCCAGTTGGTCCGCTGAAATTGGCTCCACCGTGTACGGTGGACTTGCTCCAGACGCTAACTGGCTGAATTTGTTCCAATTTGTCCTACGAGGATTTCGATAAAGTTTTAGTGTCGGTCTGCTTAGGTTAATGGAGAATACGATACGACAATTATCAGAAAAAGAGCATTTTGTCGAGACGTGCCAGCCGTCAACCCTAACATTGTTCGAGTTAGTTATAAGAGTTATATCTATAACCTCCTCTCTTATTCTATTGTAGAAAGTGGGGTGATTACCCTTTTACAGATAGTAAGTTTTGTGGATAAAAGGTAACTAAAGAGTGACTTACCTCTATCGTTGATGTTCGAGCTGTTCCACGCCGTGTGGTGAGCGTTGGCGTCACAGCCAGCCACCATATTTATCCCTCGTTGCTCCGCCCAGGCGGTGAGTTTAATGAAGGATTTTGACGGGGGATCGGGTACATCGTAAGGCTTGTATAAAGATGCGAGGATGAGGTCGGGTGCTCCCCTCTGCTCCAACATTGCCACTGTCATGTCCGAATCGCTAAATTGGGGAAGAAAGAGAGTATTAGTGCTTTTCTTAACCAGAATACAGCTTCGAATTTTACCTTCGGTCTGTGGGGTGAGAAGTAGAAAGTCGCTAGTGGATAGACCTGTGACGCTCCCTGCCACTAGCCAGGGTTCTTGTATTAGGGCCACGTCCACGTCTTCCTCACCCATGAAGAGCAGCAGATCCTCCGATGCTGCCTTGCAGTGATGCAAATTAATCTGCACCAACTTTAGGCTTTTCGGATTCTCTTTCAGCATCGAGCTCTGGTGCTGAGCATAAGGTCGATGAAGTTTTCACCCGCTTCTGCTCAGGCTGTGTCTTCTTGTCGCCAGACAGTTGTCTCTTCGGAGTGCGTGCAACCGGTCCCTTACCACCGGAGGCAATAGCAGCTGCCGACGTCGAGGCCTTCTCCCCGTCCAGCCGTGGGAACACTGGCCTCGCGGTCTTCGGCACCGTGGCCGCCAGTGATTGCGATGGCTTGTTGTTTCCAACAGCGGACAGGGGAGCAGCTTTCTTTGTCGGCAGACTGTTACCGCCCTCAGAGGGGGGTTTGGTTACAGCGTCAGTTTTTTCGGAGTTGGTGGCTTTTCCAGAGACCGCGGCCACACTTCCGGAAGCATTCGAGACTTTCTCCTCGCGGAGTCGCTCATACTTCCGGACAATGCAGGCATGCTTCTTTTGAAGAGCCTTGTCCCTTGGCGGGGTCGCGCTCTCACAGTTTCGCGAGGAATCGACGAGAGCTTTTGTACCCTATCCTTCTCTTCCGCTCTTTGTCCTTCTCCTTGTCGGGCTTGGCATTGCCTTGAGGCTCCTTAGCTCCCTCGGTTGCAGCCGGTCTCTCAGAATCATCAGACCCCAGACTGAGCTGGCTCAGTGCAAGGGAATCCGCCCAGTCGAGATCCTCCTCATCTGAGGAGTCTAGCAGTGAGTGGATTTGAAGGGAGCCCGACTCGTCACTTTCGGATTGGCAGCTCTATTGCCTTACCAATGTTTTTGCCTCAGTAGCTCGCCTATCATCCAAGCCCGGGGCAGACACCTGGATGATAGGGTCAAAAGTAGCATTGCGATCGCTAAGGCCTGTTGTCAGCACTCCAACGATAGGGTCTCCGGGGATTTTAGAACCCTCTTTTGCCGGATACTGAGGGCCGGGCTGAGTAGACATTCCGGGAGGGAGGGGGTTGCATTTTATACATACTGCCATGTGAAGGTTGTCCTGTCACCCACTATGGATCAGACGCAGACCAGGGAGCCGCCCCACTGGGGAACAGACGCTTCTGGATTTGTCGGTGCGTTTTCAAACGTGAATATTGGGGTCCCGTACGTAGTGGTCCACCCGTCATCACTTTCTGGTCGTCCTGAGCGTTAGTCGATGCACATCACGTACAGTCCGGGTCCAGTCCTCACTATGGGAGCTCAGCCTTGAGCGAGGATATACCGCCTCGCACCGGTCGACAGAGCCTCGTTAGCGATAACAGGGACCACCAAGCCTTGACGGGCAGTGGGTGAGGTTGTCGTTTGAGAAGGATAGGTTATAGATTCACTTCACTCCCCCATTAGATCCCCTGGACACTGGTCAAGTCGGAAACAATAAAATAGTCAAGTAGGCTTGGACTACAATTTACCGCATATATTGTTGGTATCACCAAGTTTACCATCGAAAGCCCCGCGCATGCAACATTGTCTACGGAATTTTCACTGTAACAGTCACGCACAAGAGTATTCACATTAAAATCTCCAAAAACAATGATATGATAGATAGAAGAAATATAGAATTAAAAAAAATATATATACAGTTACTTAGGGTGAACTACTAAAAGAAAACAAGAGTTAGTAAAAGGCCATGTGAGAAGCGAAAATTAGTGGGCTATTGCGTTGGACGCCACTGTAATGTAGCAACATGGTCGAGCAATGCGAGGCGGCAGGCAGGCATGCTTGCATCCCAAGATAGCTCGTCGTCGGGGTGGGTAATTTCCGCCTGCCTTGCTGTTAGCTACATAATCAAAAAAGTTAATCATGCCCGATAGTTTACTATGGGACACTATGAAAGGGAATGCGAAGAACTTAAGAAAATAGAATAAATAGACATGAAGAAAGGTCCAGTCCCGTCCTGTCAGGTGGAGTCATCCCACCCTTCTTCAACGGGATCTCCACGTGAAGCCTTGGGCGTCGTCGTGACTCCTCACCTACTTTACGACGCCCCCTAAACCTGGCATTCGTCCGTCTATTTAAAGATCAGTATTTTTGCTCGAGGATGTTTTGATTTGTGTGCCTTTGTGGGAGTGACTGCTGCCTGAAATTCGAAAAAAGGCAATTTTTTAAACTACCACTGACGCCACACTACTCAGTCAATGTCATTAATGTGGATATCAGTAGAAGGGTCTTCAAACAAGCTATCTAACGCTATTTTTTGAGTTTATAAAATATAAATATGTCATAACCTTATCACCTGGAAACTAAAAATGGGGCTGCTGAAAATATACATTTGTGGAATTTTCTCAAAAACTGGTTAGTCGATTTTATTCTAGATTTCCACAGGTCTAGCCCAAAATCTTATCTTTCATCTGGTATATAGGTTATCTGGAAAAACTCCTGTTGTGGAGATATTGCGATTCAAATTGAAAAAATGTAGCTTCAAAAAGGGTCAAATGGTTAAAAATTAACATATCCGTCTAATTTGGTTACTTTAAGATATAAAAATATTCCCCGGTTGCCACTTAAACCGACATTCCCTGCAAATCGGCGAATTTCCCACGAGTTGACGAGTTGAAGGATGCAGCTATGCTAATCACTTCGTACATGTCTTGGAAGCCACAATTTATGTGTATTTTAGAGTTTTTTTGACATGCCGAAATTGTAACATTTTTCCCCATTTTAATTGCAGGTATGTACACAATATTTAACTATGCTACATGGGTTTATCACCCGCACTTAACCAACCTAGAAATACGCGTACAATATTACCTACAGTTGTACACAAATAAGTATGTATGAATGCATTTAGTTGACCCAATGTGCTGCTATTTACTACTTACATACATATGTATGTATAAATTGCCACTGAGCAAAACTACTTGAGAAAAAAGCATTAGTTTAATAGCACGTACACGTGATGGAAGTAAAACTTCTTAAAAAAAAGCACATGGGTGCGCCCCACACCCGGTAGAAATCTTAACAAAAATAAACTATGAGACTATCAGACGAAGACAGTTGTTTATTGTATCCAAAGTTGGTACCAAGTTGATAAGGTTTTATCATATCTTATTTTTATACCCGAGCGCACTTGTGCACAAGAGTATATTAATTTTGTTCACATAACGGTTGTTTGTAACAGCCAAAACGAATCGAGATAGATATAGGCAAATGTATACATAAATAATCAGGATGAAAAAAGAAATCGATTAAGCCATGTCTGTCTGTCCGTCCGTCTGTCCGTCTGCCCGTGTACACGATAACTCGAGCAAAAATTGAGATATCTCAACGAAATTTGGTATGTAGGTTTCCCTTAATCCAAGGTAGGTTGGTATTGAAATCGGACTTTAACCACGCCCACTTCCCATATAACGGTAATTTTCAGAAATACGAAAACTGCGATATTTTAGTAACTACTGGAGATTATTCACTCAAAATTGATATTTATAATAAGTTTTAGACGAAAAATAAGAATATTATAAATTTTTGGAAAATGGGCGTGGCATGGCTACTTATGGTTACATGTGTATATCTTGGTAACCGCTGCACCAATTTCTTCCAAACTTGGCACAGTTGTTGGCCTTAGTACAGCATAAAAAACCGCCGAAACTTTTTAAAATCGGACAATAACCACGCCTACATCCCATATAACGGTAATTTAGAGAAATACAAAATCTTCGATAAATCATTAAATATTGAAGCTAATTTATTCAAAATTGATGCTTGCAACAATTCTTTATCAAGAAATACGTTTATGGTAAAATTTTGGAAAATGGGCGTGGCACCGCCCAGTTATGATCACATATAAGTATATCGGTAACCGTTCTACCAATTTGTACCAAACTCGGTATGGTTATTGTACTTGCCACGTGTAAGCAAAACGTTGAAAATTATTGAAATCGGACTAAAATAACGGCCGATTCTCATATAACGGTAAATTTAAGAAATGCTTGAAACTTCAATATTTCGAAATTGAAGGACGCTAATTTACTCAAAATTGATACACCTCGGCTTACCATCTAGCGGAAGGTTTCGGAAGGGTGAAAAAACATATATTTAATACTTGCGCCGGGTATTTAATGTTCGGCTCCGCCCGAACTTAGACTTTCTTACTTGTTATACCCGAGCGCACTTGTGCACAAGGGTATTATAACTTTGTTCACATAACGGTTGTTTGTAACAGGCAAAACGAATCGAGATAGATATAGACAAATGTATACATAAATGATCAGAATGAAAAGAGAAATCGATTAAGCGGTGACTGTCTGTCCGTCCGTCCGTCCGTCCGTCCGTCCGCCTGTGCACACGATAACTCGAGTAAAAATTGAGATATCTTAACGAAACTTGGTACGTGAACTTCTTTTGGGCGTGGGACAGACGGTATTGAAAATGGGCGAAATCGGATAATAACCACGCCTACCTCCCATATAACGGTAATTTTAAGAAATACGAAA
>NW_023458555.1:104867542-104869642 GCF_013731165.1 Rhagoletis pomonella | reverse complement strand
AAAAATACCGTAGTCAAACGTAAGAATTTTAAGAAATCTTTAATTTAAAAATTTGGAATTTTCGAAAAGGGTTTAACGGGTTTAAAAAGGTACAATCAAATTTTTCAATAAGTTGGATGAATTATTAAAATATGGGTATCAAAGAAGGCTTTATTCCTGACATTTGTTCGAACAATCAAATTCAAATGAGTTCCTCAGTTTATTGAAGTACATGTGTATAACAATGTCGGACGAAAGAGATTTAAGAAGATTTTAGTTTGATGATTCTTTTGAAAAGGATTTCAAAAATGAGAGGTGAAATTAAAAACCTTAGCCTTTAGATGCGTAATAAAGTTTTATTTTTTTAATTAAGAACTTTTTTCATCGGTATAGGGTGATTCGAAATTTGATTAAATTAAAAACATGCAGCATTCGGGACTGCCCTTCTCTGGCACTCGGATCTCTTATGACTCTGACCAATACTTGGAATGTATTTTACGTTTTTGAAGTTCAATTTTTGGCGTTTTAACGCCATGCGGTTCGTTAGTTTTAATTGGAAAAGTCTAGTTGTAAAGAGGCCGTTAGTCAATCCAGATTCGGTATTATTATAGGTCGTTGCCAGTACTTATTTTCGTTGACCGCTTGACCTGCCAAACGTGTTAGAGAAATTTCTACTCCAAGATCGGCGGAAATCATACGAGCTTTCTTAATTAACTCCGTAGTGACTTTTTCTGCATTCCTGCGGTGCTTATTAACCATCTCCAAAATATTTTCAATACGCTGACCAACGGCAACGGTTAAGGAGAGTTTACTGCCTTTGACGCGGCCTTAACAATTTTCATTATCACGGTTCTCTTTCTTAAATCTTGGGAAAATTTAATATTAATATGTAAACCACTTAATTTAAATTTTTTTATTTCAGTTTCTTCATAATCTCACTTAGAAAGATATATTTCGGCGTTTGTTCCACAAGAAATATTTAAAATGGGCATATAATTATATGAATCTAAATTATATATTAAACTAGCAGACCCGGCGAACTTCGTCCCACCCAAAATTAATTTTTTTATTGAAACATTTGGTCCAACGTTTTCGCCAGCAATTCACGTTCACGTTTGGTTTTGTGGTCGACAGAAGGCACATCCTCCATTGCCGTCTTAAATAACCTGACGAAGGCGTTATACTGGGAGGAAGTCCTTGCGGCTCGATAGTGAATCGTCCTTGAATCTGTATAGTATAAATGGTGGCAATTTCTAAACTGGTGAGTATCATTGGTCCACATTCTGTTTAGTCACCGTAAAGCAAGGACCGCAATGGTTCTGATGGTTGATTTATCGGGAGTAATTTGACTTAGATCCCTGGTACCTCCGAATCGACGATTTTTAGCAATAACTCGGTTCCAGTGCCACTAAAAATTATCATTAAAATCGTTTCGGTCGTTTAGGAGGAGTTAAGCCACCAGAATAAGTCTTTTACTTACTGACACTCTTCGGCATTTTTTCCCATACAAAAAAACTCTCACGCATTCGTTATACGGAGAAAATGCGCAACATCATCAGCGAAAAAAATTCTCAAAAATCAACGGTATCTTATAGCCATTAAAAACTTGCACTTTATGATACTGAAATTGAACCACAAAACTGCATACTCAAAATTTGGTACAAAAAAATTATTACTAAAAAGAAAAAAACACTGTATTCTGGGTGTATATATTTACAGATAGATAAAAGTTTCAATATGTTTGGAAAGCACCACCAAGCAGAAAAACGTTATATAAACAGATTAAAGGAATTGTAATTTGTAATTTTTTTAAATTTGTTTGAGCAAAATCAGACTAGTGGTTCTCGAGTTATGTCAAAAAAGGACCACCAAAGGTGACAATTTCCCCTATATGATAGTTATATATATATCTCGATTCCTAGACGTGACCCAGCGAAACGCCGGGACACGTATAACTTGTTTTTGACCGATATAACATTTCCCGTTGGTTTCATCTCATCCCGATTTTGACTGTCGCATAGTGTAATCAATGCCAAAATGTCCGTACTGTTCGTTCGATCTTCCGAAATGAAAATTAAAAATTTCGGTTTTAATTTTAAACTTTTTGGACTACATATATGA
>NW_023458555.1:104865632-104867442 GCF_013731165.1 Rhagoletis pomonella | reverse complement strand
GACTTGTGCAAGATGCCGCGATGTATTCTCCAAAAGTAATAGCTGGACATTTCAATGGGGCAGCAGTAGAACAAATAATCGAGCTCATGCCTTGCTAAGAGCATATGCTTCACTGGACCTGCTTCTGTTGAATACAGGCAACAGAAACACGTTTGAGAAAAACGGAGGAGGCTCCATTATTGACTTAGCTTTCTGTAGTCAATCGCTGGCAACAAAAACCACGTGGAATCTAAGCGATAGGTATACGCACAGCGACCACTTATCTATAATAATTGAAATAAAAAGTACAATTACAGTGTCTCGTCAAAACGTCCAAAGTGATGTAAGTAGTTGGTGCACAAAATCATTTGATGTAAATATGTTTAAATTAGTAATTAGCGAAATAAGCAGCGTTATGAATATGCGGGGGAATAAGGTCGGATGAACTAAGGGATAGTTTTAAATCATTGCGAAAGAATTTAAAAGATGCTATAAAAACTAGCAAAAGAGATTGTTTCAAGGAACTTTGTAATGAAATTGATGAGTATCCTTGGGGCGGCGCCTATAAAGTGGTAATGAAAAAGTTCAAAAATAGCCGAATGCAGATGCCAACATGCCCGACGTTGCTTAAAGAAGTAACGGGTGATTTTTTTGAGGTTAGGATTTTCATGCATTAGTATTTGACAGATCACGTGGGATTTCAGACATGGTGTCAAAGAGAAAGATGCTCAGTATGCTTTGAAATTTCATCATGAATAGACTTACTAACGAGCAACGCTTGCAAATCATTGAATTTTATTACCAAAATCAGTGTTCGGTTCGAAATGTGTTTCGCGCTTTACGTCCGATTTATGGTCTACATAATCGACCAAGTGAGCAAACAATTAATGCGATTGTGACCAAGTTTCGCACTCAGTTTACTTTATTGGACATTAAACCAACCACACGAATGCGTACAGTGCATACAGAAGAGAATATTGCGTCTGTTTCTGAGAGTGTTGCTGAAGACCGTGAAATGTCGATTCGTCGCCGTTCGCAGCAATTGGGTTTGTGTTATTCGACCACATGGAAGATTTTACGCAAAGATCTTGGTGTAAAACCGTATAAAATACAGCTCGTGCAAGAACTGAAGCCGAACGATCTGCCACAACGTCGAATTTTCAGTGAATGGGCCCTAGAAAAGTTGGCAGAAAATCCGCTTTTTTATCGACAAATTTTGTTCAGCGATGAGGCTCATTTCTGGTTGAATGGCTTCGTAAATAAGCAAAATTGCCGCATTTGGAGTGAAGAGCAACCAGAAGCCGTTCAAGAACTGCCCATGCATCCCGAAAAATGCACTGTTTGGTGTGGTTTGTACGCTGGTGGAATCATTGGACCGTATTTTTTTCAAAGATGCTGTTGGACGCAACGTTACGGTGAATGGCGATCGCTATCGTTCGATGCTAACAAACTTTTTGTTGCCAAAAATGGAAGAACTGAACTTGGTTGACATGTGGTTTCAACAAGATGGCGCTACATGCCACACAGCTCGCGATTCTATGGCCATTTTGAGGGAAAACTTCGGAGAACAATTCATCTCAAGAAATGGACCGGTAAGTTGGCCACCAAGATCATGCGATTTGACGCCTTTAGACTATTTTTTGTGGGGCTACGTCAAGTCTAAAGTCTACAGAAATAAGCCAGCAACTATTCCAGCTTTGGAAGACAACATTTCCGAAGAAATTCGGGCTATTCCGGCCGAAATGCTCGAAAAAGTTGCCCAAAATTGGACTTTCCGAATGGACCTTTTTAGTCCTGTCTGAATAAAATTTTGCAATAGATATTAAAATAA
>NW_023458555.1:104863411-104865532 GCF_013731165.1 Rhagoletis pomonella | reverse complement strand
CCGTGCTACGTGCAATGGCTTTGCAAGATTTGGAGAATACCCCTAATGTGTCGCAACTTTGCATATACAAACAGTTTGAATACCGCAGTATTACAGTTTCCAAACATTGTATTGATACGTTTTGGAAGCCAGCCTATTTACAATATAATATACCACTGCACTTTTCCTTTGGTCATCATTAATATACGGTGAATCCAAAATTTGAATCTTGGGTCGAAGTTTATACCAGAAAGGAATGCAAGAGTAATTTATTTTTTCTTCTTCTCATAGATTCCAACAACTTTATTGCAAACTCATTTTCACCAAATTTGTGTTTTTTAACTTTGTTTCACATAGAAGCCAGTCTCTGTAAAAATCGCCGATAATGTATTGTTCAGCTTGAAGTTGTATGGTGAAGTTTTCTATGAAGTTCCAATCAAAACCCAATATCGTTTCCATTAATATGCTATTTAAAATTCAAAAGGGATTCTATCATTTGAAATGTTGAGTTCTTTCGAGTTATGTTATCAATTGGTGACAAACGTAGATCCGCACAGTTAATACCGCTTCATATGCTAGCCCTAAGTAGTCTCACAATTTACCTGCAATCCTTCAGTTTATTTTGCATTTCCTTGAAGGAATCATGGGTCGCTAATTAATTGTGTGCGCGGCACATCTTACTACAGCCAGTACCGAATTGTGTACTAATTCGTAGTCATCATTCTCATTGAAGTCGTTTCGCATTCATCATTTTGTTAATCTATCACGTCTTGTTGAAGTAGTATTGAAGCTTTTAACATGTTTGCCCCTTGTCCGAAGTAGTTGAATATACTTGTGTAAGGTCAATGAATTCTTGCAAGCATTTTAATATTTTCGCTTTTCAAAAATGTGCTGTATGCTTCTTTTTCAATTGTATCATGCCAATTGTGTTTATCACAATTTTAAAATCTTTAATATATTCGACATATATTCCCAATATACTCTGCTCAACAATATTTTTTAAATGGAATTGTAAATTAAATTGATTTTCACGGGGTCCAATTATTTGCTTAAAATAAAGTTCGTCATCGAAAAGTTGAAATGAAATGTTTTTCACGGTTACCGACCCAACACAACACTTTAAAAAATCTTTTTTATTTAATTTATTTGTTTTTTTGTTATTTTTTTTGGCCTTTTATAACAATTATATTCAACAATTTATATTGAGCTCGAGGCCGTTTTTAAACGAAAATTTTTTGTGGAAAAGCAACAATAATTTGAAAAAATGGTAGAAGTGATAGCTATTTCGGACATTACCACATTTCCTCATCAGACTTCTTTCAGTAGGATTCGAACCGACGATCCCACTGACTCAGCCAGTTGCCTATGCACCGTGCTAAGTACGCCTTGTAAATTATCGTTTGCTTTTTTTAACTATTTTCATTTTTGTTATGCCAACACAATCAAGCGCAGCTATTCCGCTTTGCTTTTCCACAATAAATTTTCGTTTAAAAACGGCCTCGAGCTCAATATAAATTGTTGAATATAATTGTTATAAAAGGCCAAAAAAAAAATAACAAAAAAACAAATAACTTAAGGACGAGCACACCTAAAAGTTAAACATTCTAAAAATATAATTATTAGCAAAAACCAACAATACCAACAACCACATGATCAAGTGAATTGCAGCGGAATAGCTGCGCTTGATTGTGTTGGCATAACAAAAATGAAAATAGTGGAAAAAAGCAAACGATAATTTACAAGGCGTACTTAGCACGGTGCATAGGCAACTGGCTAAGTCAGTGGGATCGTCGGTTCGAATCCTACTGAAAGAAGTCTGATAAGGAAATGTGGTGATTTCCGAAATAGCTATCATTTCTACCATTTTTTCAAATTATTGTTGCTTTTCCACAATAAATTTTCGTTTAAAACTGCCTCGAGCTCAATATAAATTGTTGAATATAATTGTTATAAAAGGCCAAAAAAATAACAAAAAAACAAATAACTTAAGGACGAGCACACCTTAAAGTTAGATATTCTAAAAATAGAATTATTAGCAAAAACCAACAATACCAACAACCACATGATCAAGTGAATTGCAGCGGAATAGCTGCGCTTGATTTTGTTGGCATAACAAAAATTAAAATAGTGGAAAAAAGCAAA
>NW_023458555.1:104859473-104863311 GCF_013731165.1 Rhagoletis pomonella | reverse complement strand
AACGATATGAACTCAATACAGCTTTTGATACCTTTTTTGCACTTCTGGCATGCAAGGCACGTATATAAATCTTGCCTTTGTCATATGGAATCGAGAAAAAAGCCGAATCTTCCCACGAGTGCATTTCTCTTCATTCCAGCATTATGTACGGTCGTCTACTGTTGTGCTCTTCATCGCAAATGCGTTGAACACGTAGGGATGCAAATTTTGAGCAGTAACATCGATAACTAATGCGTTGAACACGTAGCGTTGAACACGTAGGGATGCAAATTTTGAGCAGTAACATCGATACATCGATGTTTCGATGCATCGGAGAAAAGAACATCGTGGCTAAAATACATCGCCAGAGAAATATCGATATATCGGTGGTTTCCGATATTTTGCAATTTGTTAATTTCTAGTTAATTTTGAAGCAATATTGAATACTTTAATAATTATGAATATACTAGCCGGCCACGGATGCGCGAGGCTTCGCCACACGCTGAATGTATGCATATGTATGTACATTTAAGTATTTGGAGAAAGAAATCACATGTCATCATGTACTTCGTTTATTATATACATACATAAAAAATCTAAATCCGTTCAGTAGCGTGGTTAAAATATCTTGCCTTTCCTTTATACTATGCATAGAAGATAGTAAGTTTAAATAGGTGGCAACCCTACTTAAAAAATAATAAAGTGTTTGTACATGCGAAGGCCCTGTACCTTCATTCAGTATCTCATTTAAGTTTTTAATAGGTGGCAACCCTACTCAGAAAAATAATACATTATTGGACATGTAGAGGCTAAGTCTTTTCGTTTGACGGTGACCATATAAAACTGATGCCTACGCTTAGTACGATTGAATATAGTAATTTTATTAACAGGTGGCAACCCTGTTCAAAAAAATACTACTTTTCTAGAGTAATCCATCTTTTGTAATCCAACGAACGGTGCGCATCTTATAGTTTTTTAGACAGGTGGCAACCCTATTAAAATTATAGGTAAAAAAATATCCCTCTCCTGTCAATACAGAGTATATTAGAAAAAATCTCGTCAAAATCCGTTCAGTAGTTTTCGAGACTAACGATAATTTACAAGGCGTACTTAGCACGCTGCATAGGCAACTGGCTGAGTCAGTGGGATCGTCGGTTCAAATCCTACTGAAAGAAGTCTGGTGAGGAAATGTGGTGATTTCCGAAATAGCTATTACTTCTACCATTTTTTAAAATTATTGTTGCTTTTCCACAATAAAAATTTTCATTTACAACGGCCTCGAGCTCAATATAAATTGTTGAATATAATTGTTATAAAGGCCAAAAAAATAACAAAAACAGATAAAAATAAATAAAATATAAAAATAAATAAAAAGTACGTTGAAAACATATTGAGAACCATTTTGCCTCTGCCTTGAAAGGGTTAAAAAGCGTTTCATATATGACAGACTCTGCATTAAAGGGGTAAATGCTGCACTTTCGTAAAGATATCAACCAGTATAACCATATTTGTTATATAAATTTTTTTGTAAAAGCTGATAGTTGACGAGTTATTAGAGTTTTAAGGTAGCTTTTCTTTTCCCAATCTGGCAACTCGGGTACAGCATCCAATGTCCCAAGAATCGAGACTTAAGATAAAATAAAGAGAAATCTTTCAGAAACAGTGCTAATGGTGTATTAAATATAGTGTTTTCTAGTGGAATGGGAGCCAAAATCCAAAATTAAAAAGAAAGTGACATTTTGAACGGTATTTTGAGGGTTAAGTTATTGTTGTTTTAACTTCTCTCATTTATCTTCACGATAAAAAAATTTTCATTCCATTATCTCTTTTCTAAGCGAAGATCTACGATTTTGAAAAAAAACTAGTGTTTTGCCTATAGTGCACGCCTCTAGCCATTGTGTATCACAACTTTAAGTTATCGATGCAAATTTTTTTTAATCCCCCCCTTCGCCAAATCCTGGCTACGCCACTGGACATCAGGATTGTGTTGTGTAGGTCAGTACCTAAATACCTTCGTTGTCAGAATCAATAGGTCTCCAGAATGTCGACAAATTGAACTGTTCGGCATTTAAGGGAATTTCGTCCCTTTAGCCTATGTTGTATTTCTGTAGGCCAACGATTCTCACCCATTTTGTCTTGTTGTACAAATTTCACTACTAAAAATTTGAAAATATTCTTAAAACTTCCAAGGAAATTTTTAAAATAAATATCACTGTTTTTATTTTTGGGAGTAGGGTGGGAGTGTCATTGATAAAACTAGAGCGAGAGAAAGTTTTTCTTACAAAACTTTTCATTATTGAATCATGCTTTAAACCTACAAAAAAAATTTACTTATAACTTCATTTTAAAACGTAAAAAAAACAATAAAAATGCATTTAAAGCTTTAATTTGTTGTTTTTTGGTTGATTCAAGATTTGTTCACATGTCCTATCCACACATTTGTTAGTTTTATAAAGAACAAATGTTGTGCTCTGAGGTTCAGTTCCCTATTGAACCTCCCTTCTGTTTTAACGGCTAGGTTATTAGCATTCAGAATGAATCCAACATGTTTATTGAGCTTGGGGCCGTTTTTTTATGAAAAGTGTTGTGGAAAAGCAAAAATAATTTACAAAGGTAAGAAGTTGCAGCTGCTATTTGGGAGATCACCGTATCTACTAATCAAATTTCTTCAACCGCGATCACTGAGGAGATGTGGTGATCTCCGAAATAGCACTTCTACCTTTTGTAAATTATTGTGGATTTTCAATAACATTTTTCATAAGAAACGGCCTCAAGCTCAATAAAATTTTTTGAATATAATTGTTTATAATGAATATAATAAATTAAAGGTCAGTCAAACATACAGAAAGAAAGTAGGAGAGTCTCCTTAAAGTCGATGTTTAAAACATCGGTAAAACTTCCATCGATGTATCGTCAATTTCGCGATGTTAGTAAATTGTAAACATCGATGGCAAACTTCGAAAATTGAACCGATCTTATCGATGTTTCAAAAACATCGATGCATCGTTTGCATCCCTATGAACACGGTCAATTCCGATCAGCACGTTGGTTCGAGATGGGCGCACCATTAAATCACCTAAAATGGATAAAAACGGATTATTACAAACTAAAAAACAGATTCGATTTCTTTCCTGTATGTATTTCTAAAGCAATCTAAAAGTCAAGTCAGTCGGGCCTTATTCGGGCCGATTATTTATTATCCGGAATAACTTTTCTAACTTTCTATTACGCCTTATTCCGTTTTATTCTCTGCGAAAATAATAGACTTATTCCAACTAATTCTCCTATATTCCGCAAATATTGTTACTTCGCCTTATTCCGACATAATCGGAGTGTCAATAATATGGCCATAAGAGGAAAAAACTCAAAAATTTAACATTTTCAGGAGGGGCAAAAAATTGTTGATTAGAAAAATATTAATACATATTAGTGTTGCCAGATTTTTTTCCAGCCATACGGGACGAACGCAATTTGTCCCAAAAATACGGGATTTACAAAAATTTAACGGGTCAAATGTGAAATAAAGGATTTACTTTAAAAGCCTAACTACGAACCATGTATTAACAAAGGTGATTCATTTCCACGAAGTAATGCTCAGATTAGTTATAAGCTTATGATAAATTTCGTTTATTTCATGATAACACTTCTTAATATATACAAAAGTATATACACATTTACGTAAACATATAATTGACAAAACCATAAAAACAAAGTAAGAGATACAGTTGCGGCCAAAATAAAAGCAGCAAAATTCAAAAAGATGATGCTGTTGGAAACTTACCTTTATTTATTTATTGTTAATAACTTTAATTAAAACAAGTAAGAAAGTCTAAGTTCGGGCGGAGCCGAACATTAAATA
>NW_023458555.1:104855989-104859373 GCF_013731165.1 Rhagoletis pomonella | reverse complement strand
TTTCGTATTTCTTAAAATTACCGTTATATGGGAGGTAGGCGTGGTTAAAGTCTGATTTCGCCCATTTTCAATACCAACCTACCTTGGATTAAGGGAAACCTACATACCAAATTTCGTTGAGATATCTCAATTTTTGCTCGAGTTATCGTGTACACGGACGGACGGACAGACGGACGGACAGACAGACATGGCTTAATCGATTTCTTTTTTCATCCTGATCATTTATGTATACATTTGTCTATATCTATCTCGATTCGTTTTGGCTGTTACAAACAACCGTTATGTGAACAAAATTAATATACCGTTGTGCACAAGTGCGCTCGGGTATAAATATGGGTCGATCTATTTCAGATACCACATAAATAAAAGTTTCAAAGATGGCACAAAGTTCACAAAAACTAATTAAACTTAAACAAATTTTTATCAAAATTTCGATTTTTTAATTAAATTTCTTAGAAAGATTTCGAGTATGCGGTTTTATTACCCATTTAATTTTAATATCATAAAGTGCA
This sequence comes from Rhagoletis pomonella, assembly GCF_013731165.1. Lineage (NCBI taxonomy): Eukaryota > Metazoa > Arthropoda > Insecta > Diptera > Tephritidae > Rhagoletis > Rhagoletis pomonella. The sequence goes on along the minus strand of NW_023458555.1, from coordinate 104,858,861 downwards.
AGCTCCAAGTCGCCAAAAATTACCATGGATTTTTTAAATTTTTTTTGTGGACGTTGCTGCGCATATTTTTCCAAATTTGCATCAAAAAGGTCTATTGCGAGATAATGGCACATACGATAATTTTGTGCAAAGTGGTCGATATGGAATAAAATTCGTAACACCCTCCACAAAGAAACTCTAAAAAATCAACGGAAAGTTTTAGCTATATTTCTCTTACAGAGTTGCATGCAATAATGCTTGCTAATGACCTACTCACAATAGCCGCGTTAAAGCATGACCATGTTGAGTAGAAGTTTATAGGTTGAAATGAATAATGAAATTGAAAAAAATTCGAGAAAAATCTTGTCCCGGCGGATCATTTCAAATTTAATGCATTTGGCATTTGAAATTTGAATTGGTTTGTGTGCAATTTCTCGACCAATGATTTTGGCCTCTAGCGTTTCCAGGGACATATCCCTGTTTCGGACCCGTTTAATGCTTGGGACAATATATAATATGGGTTAAAGGGTTAGCGGAAAATTTTTTAGTCTATCGGATTCGAAAGTGAATGTGAACAATTTTGGGCGAAAATAAAGGGCCATTCGCATGTCAAAGCAAAGAACTATCAAGCAAAGCGAAGAAAGTTGTATGTGAATCAGCTTTAAAACTCATGATAACGCTGCGTTTGCATAAGACAATTTGATTTCATTTAATTGTCAAATTTTTCTGAAAAGTAGGCGTCCATACAATTATAAGGACAATACACTTTGCAGCAACCGCAGCACAGTGCGTAATTTCGGCTATTTAGAGGCAGAAAAATCGATGCTCGAACTTAGTAAAAAACCAAGTAAGAAAGTCTAAGTTCGGGCGGAGCCGAACATTAAATACCCGGCGCAAGTATTAAATATATGTTTTTTCACCTTTCCGAAACCTTCCGCTAGATGGTAAGCCGGGGTGTATCAAATTTGAGTAAATTAGCGTCCTTCAATTTCGAAATATTGAAGTTTCAAGCATTTCTGAAATTTACCGTTATATGAGAAGCGGCCGTTATTTCAGTCCGATTTCAATAATTTTCAACGTTTTGCTTATATGTGGCAAGCACAATAACCACACCGAGTTTGGTACAAATTGGTAGAACGGTTACCGATATACTTATATGTGATCATAAGTGGGCGGTGCCACGCCCATTTTCCAAAATTGTACCATAAACGTATTTCTTGGTAAAGAATTGTTGCAAGTATCAATTTTGAATAAATTAGCTTCGATAGTTACTGATTTATCGAAGATTTTGTATTTCTCTAAACTACCGTTATATGGGATGTGGACGTGGTTATTGTCCGATTTTAAAAAGTTTCGGTGATTTTTTATGCTGTACCAAGGCCAACCACTGTGCCAAGTTTGGAAGAAATTGGTGCAGCGGTTACCAAGATATACACATGTAACCATAAAAGGGCGTGGCTACGCCCATTTTCCAAAAATTTAAAATATTATTTTTCGTATAAAACTTATTATAAATATCAATTTTGAGTGAATAATCTCCTGTAGTTACTAAAATATCGCAGTTTTCGTATTTCTGAAAATTACCGTTATATGGGAAGTAGGCGTGGTTATTGAGCGATTTTAAACATTTTCGGCCATTTGGTATGTTGTGCGAAGGCCAACAACTGAGCCAAGTTTGGAAGAAATTGATGCAGCGGTTACCAAGATATACACATCTAACCATAAGTGGGCGTGGCTACGCCCATTTTCCAAAAATTTATAATATTCTTATTTTTCGTCTAAAAATGATAGTAAATATCAATTTTGAGTGAATCGTCTTCAGTAGTTACTAAAATGTCGCAGTTTTCGTATTTCTGGAAATTACCGTTATATGGGAAGTGGGCGTGGTTAAAGTCTGATTTCGTCCATTTTCAACACCAACCTACCTTGGATTAAGGGAAACCTACATACCAAATTTTGTTGAGATATCTCAATTTTTGCTCGAGTTATCGTGTACACGGACGGACGGACAGACGGACGGACAGACAGACATGGCTTAATCGATTTCCTTTTTCATCCTGATCATTTATGTATACATTTGTCTATATCTATCTCGATTCGTTTTGGCTGTTACAAACAACCGTTATGGGAACAAAATTAATATACCCTTGTGCACAAGTGCGTTCGGGTGTAAAAATAATCCATCAATTATTCAAGAGGAAAAATTATAATGATATCCGATGAATGCTATGAGCAAGTAACTTATTTAGAATCGTTTATTGAAAATTATACATTAACAAGTAAGAAAGTCTAAGTTCGGGCGGAGCCGAACATTAAATACCCGGCGCAAGTATTAAATATATGTTTTCCACCTTTCCGAAAGCTACCGCTACATGATAAGCCGGGGTGTATACATTTTAAGTAAATTAGCGTCCTTAAATTTGGAAATATTGAAATTTCAAGCATATCTGAAATTTACCGTTATATGAAAAGCGGCCTCAATTTTAGTCCGATTTCAACAATTTTCAACGGTTTGCTTTTATGTGGCAAGCCCAATAACCATACCGAGCTTGGTACAAATTGCTAGAACGGTTAGCGAGATGCATATATGTGATCACAAGTGGGCGGTGCTACGCCCATTTTCCAAAATTTTGTCATAAACGTATTTCTTGGTAAAGAATTGTTGCAATCATCAATTTTGAATAAATTAGCTTCAATATTTACTGATTTATCGAAGATTTTGTATTTCTCGAAATTACCGTTATATGGGATGTGGGCGTGGTTATTGTCCGATTTTAGAAATTTTCGGCCATTTGGTATGCTGTACCAGGACCAACAACTGTGCCAAGTTTGGAAGAAATTGGTGTAGCGGTTACCAAGATATACACATGTAACCATAAGTGGGCGTGGCTAC
>NW_023458555.1:104849860-104855889 GCF_013731165.1 Rhagoletis pomonella | reverse complement strand
CTCGTACTCGTAGCAGCAATGAGGCGAGGCACGAGAAGTTTGGCTCGCTCGCCAAACGAGCAAGCGCTGCTTGTTTGCTCGCGCTCCTATTAAATGAGCGAGGCTGTTGGGTGTTGCCTCGCTCGCAGTGCGAGGCGAGTAGCTGTCTGCATACTCACTCTGCTAGGAAAGACGAGTGAGCGACGAGCGAGCGCTCCGAGTGTACTATACAACACATGCATTTTTTGTGCATAAAAATGTGGGAATGTATGTCAATAGATTATGTACGAAAGTATGTTAATAATTGCATGTACATATGCATATATGTATATATATGAAGTATTATATTAGGGCAGCACTTAAAATAACAAATAAAATTGATTACATACATAAGCATAGATTATGGAATGAATTATTTTTTAGAGTTATATTCATACACACATAACATGCATACGCACACACATAACATGCATATTTATATATTATATATATATTGTATGTACGTATTTATGTATATATGCATTTATATATGTATGTACATATGCATGTATTTTGTCTTTACAGAGAAAAGTAAGTAACGAAGATATTATAATCGTTTGTGCCGCAGAAACAAAAAAACAAGTAAGCACTTGTTAACACCCCCAAAATAGTTTGCTACTTGTAGCAGTTATGCTGTATACCTGAATGAAATATAGTCCTTGGTGAAAAAATTTATTTGTGGCCTGTTGTTTAAGGACATATGTACATATGTATGCATGTATATATGGATATGTAGACATGGGAAAATTTGCGTAAACAAAGAATAGAGACCGGTTCGCATACAACTTTGGCGTTGCGTTGGCGTCGAATTTCAAAGCAGCCGTCCACATATCCAAAATTTGGCAACGCTAAGGCCAACACAAAGCAGAAAGATCGCTGCGTCGGTCGCCAGCTGTTGCAAATAAATAAAATTAAATTAAATGTTTTTTCCTTTTAATCAAATGAAGGCAAGAAATATATTTTTCATGCTATTATTGATATGAAATATTAATTTATTTCTCGTTAATATGTTAATTTAGTGGCCAAAGTAGTCTCTGCCAAGCTTCATTGTAGAACGCATACTTTTAACGTGCGTTCTGTCAAACCAACGCCAACTACAAAGTCAACGCGAAAGTTCTATGTGGACCAGCCTTAATTATCAAATAGTAGTTTGTATTATCCTACATACATATATATGTATGGGGCTAAACCAGGAATATTCATTTGAAAATGCTGATGTCCTACTTATTTATGAAATGAAAGACAAAATAATGATTTTTATAAATATTATGTTCTCATTTATACATTTGTAACATAGTTACTTAGTCAAATTACTTAGTAATTACTTGTATGTAAGAATACAACAACAAATTATTTATGAGAAGCATTGCCCCTTGCATATTGAAAAAAAGTAATAAAAGCTCTCAAAAAAGCAAAATCGCTACAGCGAAAAGTGTTTGAAAACCCGCATAAATTCAAATCCGCATAAAAAAAGAACCGCATAAAAAGAGACCTAAGTGTATAAGTTGAAATTTTATAAGAAATTATTGAACATTAAAAACATTATACCTACATAGATATGTATGCACATATGTGCCTACCTAGTAGATAAAACTGGTCCAAATAGCACGAATCTATTCTTCTGTGTATGAAAATATATACATAAATAAGTACATTCATATGTGTGTATATGTATGTTATACATATCTACATGTGTGCATACAATCGTTTGCTCTAAATTCTTAGTTGATGCAATTTTTATCCCATACATTTTTGCTGACCAAACAACCCGTTTGCCTGTCTAATCTGCTTGCCTCATTTGCCTCGCTCGTTTACTCGCCTCGCTCGTCTGCTGCTGCAAATGAGTGCCTCGCTCGCAACGCCCCTCTCGCGAGGGCAGAGCTAATGAGGCCCTCGTTTGCTTGCCGCTCTACTCTTGCGCCGCCCTCGTTTGCTTACTCGCTCGCTGGCTACTCATCGCGTGCGCTCGTACCTAACGAGTGCTCATTTGCAAACAGCCACGCGTGTTCCTCGTGAGTTGCGCTAACTCAGAGCAAACTAACGAGCGAGCGAGGGGCCAAAATGAGGCAAATCCGAACCCTGGTTCCAATATGCATATACATTAAAACATAAATAGATATTGCAACTGGAATTCGTTTTTTTTGCTACCTTGCCCGTCTACTCTGCGATAGTTTTTTATAATACCATGCCAATTAAATATTTTAATTTTAACTAATTATTTTCACAACTTTTTATGTTAGCGAGTTATTGGATTTTCTTTTCTGTATTTCACTTTGGTTTATATTTTGGATTTCTTTTCCAAACTCGCTAACTTTTCTTCGCTATTGTAAGTTCAATTGCAAAATTATATTTCTGGAATTCACCAGCTTCTCTGGTTTCTTTGTATTTTTGCCTAAACTGCCACGGTCAAAGATTCGCGTCGTGTTTGCGAATCGAACATTTTATCCGAAGGTTTGGTTCACCTAGCAAACGATGCAATTTTTGCATTTAGCTAATGTTTTTTTTGATATATTTTGTTTTAGATCTTAGCTTAGCACTTTTCCTGTTTTGTTTTGCTTTCTGTTTATAATTTTGCGCGTGATGACCCGCTCACTGCCCCGTAACACGAGCGAGTGATAATAATATCAATAGGGAAGTAGGTTGACACCTCAGCTCCTTAGCTGCAGGCGTACATATGTATGTATGAATAGTTAGTCTGCGTTCAAACACGGAAACTCGAGTTTCTTATTATCGGCGATTTCTCTTTTGGTGTTGCCCTTTGCACTCACACACATAAACTCTTTTGTACGCAATTGTTGTTGTCAGCTGTGAATCGCCAACTCGAATTACACAGACGAACGAGAGCACAAAGCGTGTTTCCCGGGTACGGGCGACTCGGTACCCGTCCCCTTTCCTCGTCGCTCTCTCCCCTACAAGCTTCGGGTTTCCACAACAAAAGTTTTCGTGTCTGAACGTCGACTTATTGGTATATGTATATAAAATTCTCCACAAACAGGTGCTCAACAGGGTGCTGGTACCATTATCGCTGGAGGTCAAAATGAGTACAACAAATCTGTTTGTTATATATATAAATATATATATTTATAGTATTTGCATACGTAGGTTTCCAATATTCTTATACATATGTACGTATATTCGTACATAAATGCCTAGCTAGAAGTTTCATTGATCCCGCGGTTTTTTTTTAGGTTTGAGGGTTTGAATTTTTTTTTACTGAGTTTTTTGAGTATGTTGCGTAAACAATAATCAAATAAGACACCTCTTTGAGGTAAAATTTTCGAGTGACGAAAGCTGAACTAGAAACACAAAATTTATGATATCAATTTTGTGACGAAATTTATACGCATTTTTTAACTGCCTTGGAAACGTACGGAAAATCTTTTTTATTCATGTGAATCATTCCAAAAGTTCTGTTTTTAACCCACTTCCAAAAAAGGAGGAGGTTATCAGTTCGTCGGAATATTTTTTTTTTGCGGGGGCAACATTGAAAGTTTCTGGATCCACAACATTGAAAGTTTCTGGACACACAACATTGCAAGTTGATAAAAGCGTTGTAAAAATGGTAGAAGTGATAGCTATTTCGGAAATCACCACATTTCCTCATCAGGCTTCTTTCAGTAGGATTCGAACCGACGATCACCACTGACTTAGCCAGTTGCCTACGCACTGTGCCAAGTTTGTCTTGTTAATTCCTGTTGCTTATTTTCCACTATTTCACTTTGCTAAGCCAACTACAATAAAGCGCAGCTATTCCGCTGCAATTCACTTGATCATGTGGCTGTTGGTTTTGTTGGTTTTTGTTAATATTTCTATTATTAGAATGTTTAACGTTTTAGGCGTGCTCGTCCTTAAGTTATTTGTTTTTGTTATTTTTATGGCCTTTATAACAATTATATTCAACAATTTTTATAAGCTCGAGGCCGTTTTCAGTGAAAACTTATTGTGGAAAAGCAACAATAATTTGAAAAAATGGTAGAAGTGATAGCTATTTCGGAAATCACCACATTTCCTCATCAGACTTCTTTCAGTAGGATTCGAACCGACGATCACCACTGACTCAGCCAGTTGCCTACGCACTGTACTAAGTTTGTCTTGTTAATTCTTGTTGCTTATTTTCCACTATTTATTTTAAACATTCTAATAATAGAAATATTAACAAAAACCAACAAAACCAACAACCACATGATCAAGTGAATTGCAGCGGAATAGCTGCGCTTGATTGTAGTTGGCTTAGCAAAGTGAAATAGTGGAAAAAAGGCAGCAAGAATTAACAAGACAAACTTAGCACAGTGCGTAGGCAACTGGCTGAGTCAGTGGTGATCGTCGGTTCGAATCCTAATGAAAGAAGTCTGATGAGGAAATGTGGTGATTTCCGAAATAGCTATCACTTCTACCATTTTTTCAAATTATTGTTGCTTTTCAACAATAAGTTTTCACTGAAAACGGCCTCGAGCTCACAAAAATTGTTGAATATAATTGTTATAAAGGCCATAAAAATAACAAAAACAAATAACTTAAGGACGAGCACACCGAAAAAGTTAAACATTCTAATAATAGAAATATTAACAAAAACCAACAACCACATGATCAAGTGAATTGCAGCGGAATAGCTGCGCTTGATTGTAGCTGGCTTACCAAAGTGAAATAGTGGAAAATAAGCAACAAGAATTAACAAGACAAACTTAGCACCGTGCGTAGGCAACTGGCTGAGTCAGTGGTGATCGTCAGTTGGAATCCTACTGAAAGAAGTCTGATGAGGAAATGTGGTGATTTCCGAAATAGCTATCACTTCTACCATTTTTTCAAATTATTGTTGCTTTTCCATAATAAGTTTTCACTGAAAACGGTCTCGAGCTCATAAAAATTGTTGAATATAATTGTTATAAAGGCCATAAAAATAACAAAAACAAATAACTTAAGGACGAGCACGCCCATGTATGTATATAAAAAAAATATTCGTTGGACCAAAAATTAATGGGTAGGCACTGTGGCCAATGGTAATCAACTATTACCACCTCCGCATGGTTGTAAGCCATGCAGAGTCCGCAGAATGCTCCGGAAGCAGTGTCCGGAGGATGCATCCGACTAGGCAGAGCATACCTTGAAGTGCCATCTTATTGAAACTTAAGAAAGTTCAATTACTTGGCAGTTGAGAAGTGCATGTGCAAAAATTTCCTAAATTGCATAAAGGAAATTTTTGCACATGCTGCAGTACATAGCATGTATTTAGGCGCCTGGTGTTAGCAGACGCGCCTAAACAATAATAATAATAATAATAATAATAATAATAATAGTAATAATAATAATAATAATAATAATAACAGCATAAAATAGCAGGTTTGGTAGCTAGCGAGGCCTAGTCTTCAGTCTGCTTTTGTGTGCGGCGGGCGGAAAGACCTTTTTGGACTAAATCTGACTACTTCGGGCTTTTTCTGACTATTTCTGGGAGATAAGGAACGCTCCTATAATTAGTTAACACGACCAGCAACCATTTGGCAACAACAATACCGACGTCGCGAACAGCTGTTCTAGCCGAAACAGGTCAACGGCCACAACACTAAAAGCCTGATTATGGCAACTTAACTTAACGGAACGTAGAACTTAGAGAATCAAAATGAAACAGATTTCGCCGGGGCATTAAGTTACGTTAAGTTTCGGCTGTTCAATTATAAGCAACACCCATTTAACAGAATTTTTAAGAGAGAGCCGTAAGTTACGTTAATTTGCCATATTCTAAACATTACTTGTGGACCCTGCAAGGCACTAGACAGAGGAGAATAACAGCCGACGGGAGCATAACAGCGTGGGAGAGAATAGCATCCACGGCAGCGCTGTCAGAGGGAGTAACACCAGTGAGAACAGTGGAGACTAGCGCTCCAACTACACCACCGATCAGCAGCTACAAGAGCAGAGGAGTATTCCAGCGACAGGGAACTCATTGGTTTAGTGTTATTGTGTTCCAATCAGGGTGGGCAAAAACTCGGAGTTCGAGCGAGCGAGTGAGCAAACTC
>NW_023458555.1:104845670-104849760 GCF_013731165.1 Rhagoletis pomonella | reverse complement strand
CCAAAAGAACCATAGAGGCAAACGCAGAGCTGATCCAGTATAGTATCTTTATTCATAAGCGGCGACAAAGATGATCGCAGATGTTGCCTTACTGCAATTAGCACACCACCACCCTTTCCATAACCAGTTTTCAATGCATCTCTATCTTTTCGATAAAGATGAAAAAGCGTTGGGTCGAAAAATTCCTCATCGAAAAAATCACTATTAACCCATGTTTCGACTAGAACATAGACGTCATATTCACAACGAGACATGCTTAAAAATACTTCCTTAGATTTAGTCCGCATACCTGACATATTTTGGAAGAATATTCTAAGATGCTTACTCGAAAACACATTATGTCTTAACGGCGCACTATTTGTCCGGAGCTGGATCTCCTTATTGTCTGAAAAAAACTGAAAGGACGCACGCTAATGTCCACTGGCCAAACGTTAGGGTCCAGAATCTTATCATACAGAGAGGGCACCACACCAAATTTTATGTTTACAGTACTAAGGGATTCCAAATTAACATGTGATTTTCGGTCCAAAATTTTGTTTAATATTATACCGAACGTGGGCTGAGAATGGCGTTTAACGCACTAGCTCGAATCTTTTTATGGACCAAGTTGTTTGCTCCCGGGATGCAGCGAAGGCCTTGAATACTTGGGAGTATTACCTGTATCTCCTTCGGTCCCTTCTGTCGCCAACAAGGTACGCAACAAAGATCAAGACTATCCACCCCCGAATTTACCGGAAGACCAAATCAGACTGAAACTATTCAACCAGTTTCAGAATGTTAAACGAGATTACTTTGATACGAATTTCAAATTTTATTGGGAATGAGTACCCAAAGATATTACAAAAATAAAGAAAAATTAAGAGTTTGGTTCAATTAGTATTGACCGTGTTATCGGTTACGTTGCCTGAACTTATACCGAAAGACGAAAAGAAAAATGCACGGTTCAAAAATCTTGACCGTCGATGTGTGGTGTTACTTGATTAAAAAATTCAATTAACTTGCTTTTCAGAATTGGCGAACTGAACTGAACGAGAATGGTTATGACTGCTGATCAATGGTGTTCGCATCGCAGATCGATCACCATTCACCCCCGCGGAATTAAATAATCAAAATATCCACAAAAATTTTAATTGAAAACGAGCTTCAATAAAAATCAATTAAATCATGCCGTGTGAAGATTGAGGACGATATTGATTTACAATGATTATGAATTCATAAGATAATTATTTGATTCAATCTCAATGATGATTTACAATAGCGGAATTTCTAAAAGAAAAAATTTATCAAAAATCTATTAAACTCGAATATGTATGTACGTACAATTTTGTGACCACAAAATGAGAAAAACGACTAAAAGATTTTAATTTCTCCTTAAATCTAATTTTATGATGTATTAAATTGATTCGATGATGAAATTGCTATATTCCCTCAGCTGAGCACGCGGTTTTTTTATGCCGGGCGTAAGTGTGGTTATGTTCAACAAAAACTTATTATTTTTCACCCGTTTAGTTGGGCGCCAATGATTTGCTTGACCTTAGTTTGTCGGTCCAAACAGGAATCTTTATTTACAGTTGATGGATAGCTCGTTTCCAATGGATGGTGGCAAAAAAGTATAACCGGCTTAAGGTGACTCAGTTGCTGTCAAATGAAAAGTCCAGATTTGATGCTTACAACTTCTTTACTCAACGCAACAACATGGCTGGGAATTTGCCGGAAGGAATGTGACGGCACCTTTTGCCTCTAGTAACTCGATACATGAAAAATTACTTTTTACAGTCAGCCTTTTTCTTATATTTGCTTGGACGCAGTAGATTTCGCTTTCCACTTTCCACGGAGGGGTGAGTATCGACGCCCCGAATGTCGCCAGCTTTTAATACAAGCTTTTAATACACTTTAATTACTTGGTTGTAATTCCGTTCTTGCGAGGGCTGATGAGTGTAGTTCGCTCCGTGTCCAATTCCAAAAAAAAGAAGGAATATTTTTCTAGCCTGGTGGTATGTGACCACCGATTCTTTTATCGTATGTCAATGTGGGCGTTTTCATAATGGTCATGTCAATTCGTGTCTATACTAATATAATGGTTCGTGTCTTGAATAACTATTGGTTACGTACATTCATCTGGCAATCCCCCCATTTTGAAGTTTAGCTTTGACAGTTTTGTTATGTTTACATTTCTCATAATCGTTGTTATGTCTATTATTTGGCCAATAAAAATAATAGATCAAAGCTCATCAAAAAATGTGAAGATTAAATATAACGATGTAACTTTGCATCGCGGGTGACTTCCAAAACTAAATTCGGAGCGGCAAACATACAAATAAAATATTTTCCTGCGTTCTATTTAATAAAATGATGTGATTATAAACTTGTACGTTTTTTAAAAAACAGTTCTATTTTTTTTTTTCACTCGTGAATTTGCATGTGATGTATTCGTCAGATAGTTTATTTGTGTTGATGGCATCATTTTTATTTTTATCGCTCCGAGTTTTAAAGTGATGCGAAAAATATTCGTCACTCGCATTTTTAAAACACACAACTTGAAATAACAAAACTGCAAAGCTTTTATGCCAAACTTCAACTTCCGAAACTGACAAAAAACAAAAGAACGAATCTAGATAAATCCATGATAAGCAAACAAGCAAGCAAGAAACTCAAGAAGTGTTCCACCGTCTCATCCTCTTCAAAGCAGGATGGGAAAATGGAGTTGTCATTTACGCCTACCACAGTCAGGCGTTTGTGCCACGTGATGTGACAAGTCAGCAGTCCCGTCTTCTCAGTAAGAGGAAAAAACTAGATAGACCTTCTGAGATTGAAGGCAACATGAGTTTGGCCACCTGCATCCACTAGCCATCGAGTCATTGCTGAGCGAGGTATCCACCCAGTTTCTGATGGTGGCTTCGATGGCCGAAGTGGGGAGCGCTATACCTGGTTGCGGATCGAGGAATACCTGGTCTAAGCCAACTGTGGCAAAAGGGTCAGATTTCTCATTTCCAGGCACTCCCGAGTTGGTCGGCACCCAGAGTAAAGCAAGCACGTTATCTTTACCAACATAATTTAGTCGAGACTTGTATTGCCGAACTAGTTTGGAAGTACTTAGATAGAGGGCTGGCCAATGCCTTAAGTGCAGCTTGGCTATACCTGTACACAGTTTTGAACCATCAGTGAAGATTCGACAATGTGCAAGTGCGGGCTCAGTGCTGGAATTAAACCTGCATTACCCTCAGGGAACTCTCTCTTTCTCTCTCTCTCTAGAGTGTCTTCAACAAAGGTAATGGTGGCGTACTATCCTGTAGCATTGAAAATACACAAGTGCTCAAATATCTGCCGCCGGCAATTTCCGTATCGCCCACTCAGTGTTATACTAACATCCGTTTCTTTTTAGACTGCAGGTGGCCTTTAAGCCTCCCCACATATGATGACACAAAGGAAGTTCACCAGTGCGTTAAGAGCACTATACATTAAATTTAAATAAATAGGCTATCAAGCAATCATTAGGTTCTTTACTATCGAGACCGGATGATTTATCGTGGACCCCCATTTACAACTCGTGGACCCCCATAATTTTTCACGCCGACGTAGACCCCTGTCGAGTCTCCCGTGGACCCCTGGGGTCCACCTGGACCACTTTGGGCATCACTGTAGTATCCGGAAAATTTATTTATTATACCCGAGCGCACTTGTACACAAGGGTATTATAACTTTGTTCACATTACGGTTGTTTGTAACAGGCAAACCGAATCGAGATAGATATAGACAAATGTATACATAAATGATCAGAATGAAAAGATAAATCGATCAAGCGGTTACTGTATGTCCGTCCATCCGTCGGTCAGTACACACGACAACTCGAGTTTTTGAAAATGGGCGTAGCCACGCCCACTTATGGTTACATATCTATATCTTGGTAACCGCTACACCAATTTCTTCCAAACTTGGCACAGTTGTTAGCATACAGCATACCAAATGGCCGACAATTTTTAAAATCGGACAATAACCACGCCCACATCCCATATAATGGTAATTTGGAGAAATGGAGAAATACGAAATATTGTTTACTTGTTTTTACTTTTTATTTAGTGTAACGTCTTGT
>NW_023458555.1:104826668-104845570 GCF_013731165.1 Rhagoletis pomonella | reverse complement strand
AAAAAATAGTCTAAAGGCGTCAAATCGCATGATCTTGGTGGCCAACTTACCGGTCCATTTCTTGAGATGAATTGTTCTCCGAAGTTTTCCCTCAAAATGGCCATAGAATCGCGAGCTGTGTGGCATGTAGCGCCATCTTGTTGAAACCACATGTCAACCAAGTTCAGTTCTTCCATTTTTGGCAACAAAAAGTTTGTTAGCATCGAACGATAGCGATCGCCATTCACCGTAACGTTGCGTCCAACAGCATCTTTGAAAAAATACGGTCCAATGATTCCACCAGCGTACAAACCACACCAAACAGTGCATTTTTCGGGATGCATGGGCAGTTCTTGAACGGCTTCTGGTTGCTCTTCACTCCAAATGCGGCAATTTTGCTTATTTACGAAGCCATTCAACCAGAAATGAGCCTCATCGCTGAACAAAATTTGTCGATAAAAAAGCGGATTTTCTGCCAACTTTTCTAGGTAATAAAATTCAATGATTTGCAAGCGTTGCTCGTTAGTAAGTCTATTCATGATGAAATGTCAAAGCATACTGAGCATCTTTCTCTTTGACACCATGTCTGAAATCCCACGTGATCTGTCAAATACTAATGCATGAAAATCCTAACCTCAAAAAAATCACCCGTTATTATTCTGTCCTTCTTTATCTTCATTGTTATCTTTATACTCTATCGATAACAAAATCGATAATAACATCCAACAAAATATCGATAACAAAACCGATTCAAATTTCGATATCAAAATCGATGACAAATTCGATAAAAATTTCAATAGCAAAATCTATAATACTATCGGTAGCAAAATCGATAAAAATTTAGATAAAAAATCGTTAAAACTATCGATCACAAAATCGATAAATAATCTGTAATAAAAATCGAATATAAAGTCTATAAAAACGTCGATAAAAATATCGATAACAAAACAGATATTAAAATCGATAATAAAACCGAAAACAATATCGATAAAAAATCGATAAAATATCGATAACAAATTCGATAAAAAATGTCAATAACAAAATATATAACAATATCGATAATAAAACCAATAACAATTTATAAAAAATATCGATAACAAAATCGTCAAAAATATCGACAACGAAATCGATAAAATATTGCTTGATATATCGATAAGTTCCGAAGATATCGATAGAAAAATTGATAAAAATTTCTATTACAAAATCGAGAAAAATATCGATTATTATATCGATAAGTCCCGAGAATCCCGAAAATCTCTAAAATCCCAAATACTTTTTAGATTGAGTCTCTATGTTTCTATCTATATCCTTTTCTCTATAATTACCTTTATTTTAATCTTTCTTCTCCTATCTTCATCTATACTTTCATCGGTAACCTCAATCTCATTTTTCTCTATACTTATTTTTGGTTTTACTTTTATGTTTATCATTTGCTTCATCTAAATATTCCTCTTAACCTTTGCCCCTATATAAGTAAAGTGTTTGAATTTACCTTGGTCTTCATCGCATCTTTGTTTTTGTTTTTATTTTTACCTTTGCCTTTATCCTTTTCTTTATCTATGTACGTACTCACATTTACTTTCATTCTTGTATTGGTCTTTTTCTAAGTGTTATTCTTTAACCTTTTCTAAGCAAATTTTTGTTGAATTAATACCATGTGCATACACTCAAGAAGCACTTGTTTCCGCCCCAACCGTTTTCGTTGCAAAATTTCCGTGTGCAATTTCCGTTGAATTTGCCAATTTACTCCCAACCAACCAGCCAACGCTAAATAAGGTTCACTTCAAAAACCAAGTCAAAGTCTTCCTAACCTTAACGATGGTCAAACGTCTAGCGATAGTTAGACGGTAATTTTCCTGCTGAAGCCACTCTGTTTAATCATATCATAGACAAATTCTAGTATTTTGAGAAAGAAATTGAGAATCTTGGATTGTTTTAAGTGGATTGTCACCCTTGTAACACACTAATGGCAACCAACGGCCATTTGGTGACTTAATAAATTTCAGTACGTCAGTACGTGAAATATTCTGAGGAATGGTTTGCCGAGTGGCTATAGCCTCGTCTTTAGCGAGGGCCGGGCACAGAAAGTGTTATTCTTTGTGCAAACTGCCGTAAAAGTGTATTCAGACAGGCCGTTAATCGAGCACTTAGCCGAGCTTTCTCAATTAAAGTGCTCGATTTAAAATACAAAATTTCAATTATTAATTGCTCGATTAGTGATTAATTGAGTGCTAATTGAATGAATATTTTCATGCAACCCTGCTGGGTACGTTTAATTTTGACTTTGATATATGTCTTTTTTGCTGAACAAATAGCAATCAGCTGTTTATTTGTGGTCCTCTTTTACAGCTGATGTTCTATCTGGGATGGAAAATTTTCAAATTGTACCTAATTTGCGAAAAAACTTTACTGAAAAGTGGATAAATGTAAAATATTTTTCTTTAATTTTAAGTATTCTCAATAAAAAGAAATGATGAACAAATTTTAATTACATAAGTTATAAGTTAAATTAGGATCTCTTTTAAAAACCATGAATCCACCATCGCTGTCTATTACACAGGTTTACAAAAAAAAAGTTTCTGCATATTGAAACAAACCTCTATACTCCTATATTATTCGACGCCCTAAACGCGAATCCGAGGTCTCCTAGCCTCCAACACGGCAAATTCATTGAATAAACTTGAAAATTCGATCTAATTCTTCTGAATTTGACCTTGAGATAAACTTGGTATGACCTCTAGATGACCTTGAAAAATCAAGGATTCAGCGACAATAATAATAAAAAAAATTAATTTTTATTTTTATTGAAAAAATTTTTTTTCCTATTTGACCTCAAATAAATAACCTCGAAGCTGACATCATGGAGGTTAAAGGACCTCGGATTCGGATTCAGCAAGTCAAAAACTTAATATATATGAATTTTCATGTTTATTCAATGAATTTTTCCCTACTTTACCTTCGAATGACCACAAACCTGACGTGATGGAGGCTAACAGACCTTGGATTCGCATTCAGGGCCTCGAATATCATATCATAGGAGAATAGGAGTGTCCGCACGGAGTCTTTGAGGATTTTCTGAGGCGGATTTTGGGAACTCCGAAATCACTCACTTATGTAAGGAGTCCTATAGGCACACTTTTTTCTTATATATTGAGAAAACACTTTCCTCCGGCGGACATAATACTCCTTTGGGACTCTTAACGGAGCCTCCCTAGGAGCATAAGTGCACCGTACAGGGGGTCTTGATTGTACACCCTGCGGAGTACGCTGGTTGGCGGAGTTACTTCACTTACATCCAAATGCAATACCAATTTTACAAACACATTCTTGTACTATGTAGGTACTACGCATTACTTTTCCAAATCAAATAACTTTTCTCTATATTTCCCTCACCGCAACGAGTTGCATATATGTACAGCTCGAATAACTGAGCAATCTCCCGAGTAGACCGAGCACCACTGCGGCACACTTCCACCTTGGTCCCACAACGCTGATTTCGCGGTGAATTCGTTATCGTAATTTATGCACTTGTCTGTTTGTTTCTAACTCGATAACGCAGCGCACAAAGGGTGAGCGACATAATGAATGAAACTACAATACATGCAACATGCAACGTGCAACAATAACAACAACACAGACAACAATTGCCACAAAATCACTTGTGTATTTAACAACAATAAAAGCGGTAACAAAGTACACAGATCTTATCACGCGGTGATCATCAGAACGAGAGCAAGCGACAACAGATGAAGTGAAGGGGTTAAATTGGGGGAAAGAAAAGTCTTTTGTATGTATCGCGAAGGCATAAAACAGCTTGCGCTATGCTACTCGTATGTACTTACTTCTCTCGGTTGCGTCAATGTTGCTTTATTATTGTGACTTTATTGTAATGGTAGTAGTAGTAGTTGTTGTTGTTGTTGTTGTTGTTGTTGTTTTAGCTGTTATGTTTCGTTATCGATGGCATGTTCTTGGATAATGGCTGAAAAGGATCCCCCATTATGCGCTACAATAACAGCTTCATAAATGTAAATTAGAGCTCGTTTAGCAAGCCATTGCTGGCCATGGTGATGACTATACTTTGCCTCGTCTCGTCTCGCCCCAAACTCAACGCGACTCGACTCGCCCAGACCAAATTCAATGGCCACTGAGCTCGTAAATAAATGCCAAATGACATCATTATCGGTTGTTTGCGTTGGGCATTGTTGCAGCCAGAAGATATGGATGGTCATAGTGGCTTTGTAGTTGTTATTATTGTTGTTGTTGGTAGTGTTTTTTTAAACTGCTTCTGTTTCATGTTGCAATGATTTTAAATGTTGATGCTACTGATATGAAGCCAACCGGCAGGCAGATAGTGACATCTGATGGTGGTTGTTGTGTTTTGGTGGTGTTGGTGGTGGTGGCCGCATTGCTGCTACTGCTGTTGCTGGTGGCAACAATGACCGCACAATGCGACAACACGAAAGTCACGCATGTGGCAAGAAATCATGTGCACATACACATAAATACATCCACATGGTTAGTTATGTGAGTTGAGTTGTATACCCGTGTGCTGTTGATTACGACACGCGTTTTTATCACTCGCTCACATCAGTAGAATTGGTGATAATGGCATGTAAGTACAAAATGGCTTGTCAAAGCGATAGTCGATCGAAAGTGGTTTCTGACTAGTTGTTTGGCAGCAAGCAAAGTTGGCCTATGAGAAATTCTTTCACAAAATGTGTGTGAATATAAATATATTCTATGGAGGGCATAATTTTACAGTTCACTAACCACCGGCGCAATGGAATCGAATGGAATGAAATGAAATTGTAGTTAGATGGAAAACCTACAACGATGTTCCATACACTCAAGCATAGTTGTCTATTGTACTTAACGCCTAGAAAAAGGATAAAGAGAATGAGAAAACGCAGGCGGGCGTGGATAAACATGGCTTCCATGGAAACTTACCTGGTAGTGCTGCAAAAATATCGATTTTGGAAATTTTTGAAGTGAAACTTCTTTAGCGGCGGTTTGATGGTTGGGAGTAAATTAGCAAATTCAACGGAAATTGCACACGGAAATAGTGTAACGGAAATGGGTGGGCGAAAACAAGTCCTTCTTGATTGTATGCACATGGTATTAATTTAACAAAAACTTGCTAATAAAAGGTTAAGGAATAACACTTAGAAAAATACCAAAACAAGAGTGTAAGTAAAGGTGACTACGTACAAAACAAAAACAAAGTTGCGTAAAGATAAAGGCAAAAATGAAGATCAAGGTAAATTTAAACACTTTACTTATATAAAAGCAAAGGTGAAGGGAAATATGTGGCTGAAGAAAATGATAAGCATAAAAGTAAAAACAAAAATAAATTTAAATATAAATAAAGAAAAAGATGAAGATGAGGAAACCGATAAAAGCAAAGATCAAGACAGAGGAAGAAATATTAAAATAAAGGTAATTATAGAGAAAAGGATATAGATAGAGACACAGACTCAATCTGGGAACTATTTTGTTATTACAAAGACTTTCGGGATTCTCGGGACTTATCGATACAATAATTGATATTTTTATCGGTTTTGTTATCGATATTTTTATCGGTTTTGTTATCGATATTTTTAACGATTTTGTTGTCAAAATTTTTATCGATATTTTCGGAACTTATCTATATAACAATGGATATTTTTAAATAGAGACACAAAGACTTAATCTGGGAACTATTTTGGGATTATAAAGATTTTCGGGATTCTCGGGACTTATCGATCTAATAATCGATATTTTTATCGGTTTTGTTTTCGATATTTTTATCGATTTTGTTATTGAGTTTTTATCGATATTTTAAACGATTTGGTTATCGATATTGTTATAGATTTTGTTATCGATAATTTGTCGATTCTGTTATCGATTTTGTGTTCAATTATTTATTGCTTTGGTTATCGATATTTTTATCGATTTGTAATCGATTATTTATCGATTTTGTTATGGATTTTGTTATAGGTTATTTATCGATTTTGTTATCGATTTTATTATCGTTTTTTTTATTGATTTCGTAATCGATTTTGTTATCGATTATTTATCGATTTCGTTTTTCTAATTGATTTTGCTACCAATAGTATTATCGATTTTGCTATCGAAGGTCTCTCGCAACCTTGGTTCTCTCAGCCTGTTTTGATGGAAGGGCGCCCTCCATTTTATGATAATACGCGCTCCAGTTCTTTCCAAGGTTACACAAATTTAGGATTATTCTGCAGGAATGCGCAACCATTTATTTTACTAAATATATATGTAGAACAAACTGTGTATGAGTTACTCCAAAAGGGTAACGAAGAATGACGACACTTATGGCTTCTTGTATGAGAAACGCTCCATGCTCGCAACGAGGCTCTTCAAGCGACTGATGTCCATTCCTGAAAGCTCATTGGTAGTGTGAAAAGAGTGCGTCCCAAGGTGCTTAGACCTTAGGTTCGCCCTTTGCCTGGATGACGTTGCAGTGAACCGGTAGTCTAAATTTCAGATTGATGGAGAGTTCTTCGCAGAAGACACCGGCACCAACCGTACCATTCAGCAAAAAGTTTACAGGACCCCGATTCCAGTCCTCTCTCGCTGGAATGTGGATCGTGGAAGATCCATTCGGATCCAGAACCGGCGTGCAGTGGTCTGTCCGAGTCGGTAACAATGCTCATAGCTGGAGGCGAACTTAAAGCCCACCCCACTTAGCCTTACTGCGGCGCGCGCAGTCGCAGCCCTGCCAACTATATCTATAGGCACATCATCGACAACGACCCAAAGCCGCGGTGAGAGAACACACCCTTGCGTGGTGCCTCTTTTCACACATCTGCGGATTGAAGCGCTGTCCCACTCTCCCGCGATAGTTCTGTTGCAAAGCAAGCGGCAAATAAACCTGACAAGGTCAGCTCCGACCTCCCGCTTCTTAAGTGCAGATCGATCAGCCTCTCCAGCGTCTTCAAAAGAAACGAGGAGCGACTTATCGGTCTGAAGACCTCGGCACATGACCCCTAGCCAAAGAGCTCTCGAAAGTATTAATCAAGCTGGGGCACGACACTTCCGCAGACTTCTGCAGTAGGGCTGGTATTATGCCGTCTGTCCCAGGGGCCTTAAAGGGCTTGAAAGGGCTAATAACCCAAAGAAGGCGATCCACGGTCTGGATTTTCGAAGCTTTTGTTTCGAGATTGTAGTTTTAGTAGTAGTTCTTATACTGAAACGATGATATTGCCATATTACAAACAAATGAATCCCATCCTAAAAATTGATATACCTACTGTTGCAAATAAATGCGATTTATACCACTATTAGGTTTTCTTAAGTTGCTATGCGAATTCACTTCACGCCATGATTTATGTGGCCATCATCACCCAAAAGGCACACAAGTTGAGCATAAAAAAAAGAAATATTGCAGCATAAAATATTTTACCTTTAACTTTTTGGGTGGCCATGCACGAAACAATGCGAATTGTTCTTTGAAAGTTTAAAATAACGAAAAAACTGTAAACGCAAGCTACTCTTCATCTGCCGACATACGCAAACTAAATGCCCACAATGCTTATTATATCATTGTGAATATATCAATAGCGAAACAAAGTATAA
Source organism: Rhagoletis pomonella (assembly GCF_013731165.1). NCBI lineage: Eukaryota > Metazoa > Arthropoda > Insecta > Diptera > Tephritidae > Rhagoletis > Rhagoletis pomonella. Next base: position 104,838,007 of record NW_023458555.1, on the reverse strand, counting down.
ATAAAATGAACTCGTTGTGTATTCGTAGCACCTTTCATAAATACATCCATACGTAACTGCGCTGGTATATACATACATATAGGTGTATCTACCTAATACCAAGAGATCATATCAGCTGAAGAACACCAGGAACGGCAGCAGCCGCAAACATCATCAAGGATTGACCACCGCAATCAAACAACAACCGCAGCCCTCGGCACACATACTACTTGCAACAATATGTAGATGGGCACACACACACACGCTTATAAAAAGTGGCCACTGAGGGGGCGTTACGCATGCGCAGCGCATTTTAGCTTTGATAGTAACTTTTGGAGGGCGAATGCGTGAAAAAAGCTTATTCATTTGAAAAGATCTGACAACTGGATACGAGTACAAAACGCTTTGCTTTGGTTGCTCTTTATGTCGTAATTTTTGAGGTAGTAGGATGGTGTGGTGACCACCAACATACTCGATGGAGCAGGTCAGCTGCCTAGTGGTTATGAGAATTGTTCGTACAAAATCGAGCCCTAACCGTCAAAATAACGTAAGCGAGATTTTTTTCAAAATTTTATTTCTGATGCAGAAATATTCCTAGGGCATCTATGTAGATGTGTTTCTGCATCAAAAAGGAAATTAAAAAAAATGGTACTTACGTTATTTTGGCGGTTAGGGCTCGAAATTTCTGGGTTTGTTTTTTTCAGAAAACAAAGATTACAAGGCATTAGAGCTTAATCGTAGGTAATCCACCTTTTCACTAGGATGAAACATTTGCAGAACACTCTCCGCTTTTTGAAGTGAAACTTTTATGAAGATTAAGATTAGGATTAGGAATGAGATTAACATTAGGATTAGGATAAGCATTAAGATTGAGATTAAGATTAAAATGTAGATTAAGATTAAAATGTGGATTAAGATTAAAATTCAAATTAAGATTAAGAACAAAAATTAAAATTAAGTTTGATATTCTGTCGAAGCAGTGCCCCGAAATTGCAATACCAGGAATGCCATGCATCCAAACTTCAGCTTTACAAAGAGTTTTAAAACTGAGCTGGGCAGGCATATCCCATTCATACCAAATAAACCAAAACATGATAACCTGGAACCCATGCGCGGACTTTAATATCAAGCGAAATTACCGGAATCCGGACATTGCGATCTTGACTGAAAGCCAAGCGACTATTTATTAAAGGTCTCACATCTCATCAGGTAACATCTAAACTGGGTGCCTTGATAAGCTGAATATTGTTGGTTTGACCAATCGAGTTTGGGTTCTCTGAATTCCGGGAAAAAGTTGTATTGAAGGAAACGATATTGATGATTAAGTTACGAAGAAAGGAGCTGCAAACCCTTTCATCAGCCCGGAGCCCTCCTGTGGCATAGGCAAAGGAGCATTCTCTGCCCTGATCCGGCTATAGGAAGAAGCCCCAATAAATTGCAACAGGGACAATCTACCAGGTCTAGAGCATTCCAAAGCACTTTTAGAGACATATAATCTAAAACAATTTAAGGAGTGTACAGTGTGTAGTGGGTGAACATTTAACAACCCAGGGCGTATTGAAATCCGGAGATGGCAACAGAATGCCATGCTTGAGAATCTCTACCATTAAAATGCCAAAACGTTACTGTAAGGCCATCTATCATCTAAAAACTATGGATATGGTTTTAGTTGGACAGAAACCATTTGTTTCTTTCCCACCCTTAACAATTGAACCACCGCCGAGTTCAGGTCGGCTTAACAATCTAACAAGTACCCGCTGAAGAATTCCGCCCATGCACATCAGGCAGTGTCCTCGACTACTAAATTGAGAGAAGAGCGGTCCTGGCGTGGGAGAACTATGAAGCGCTTTGCATCAATCTTTTGCCAAATTAGCCTGGTAGTATGGCAAGTGGTTTCCACAGCCCACCTGGTATTTACCTTCTGATTCGTCCTGCAGTAGAGATCCACAGATGTTATATTTAACTTTATTTCCAGACATTTGGTAGCTGTAGTGGGCAGTGCTCCCGTGACGAGCGTGGAAGCCGTCCTCGGCACTCGTTCGAGAAGCTCTAAACAAAGTATTGCTTAGCGCAGGTTACAATACTGTGACCCCGTAGGAGATTCAACTTTCTATTTTTTACGCTTTTATTCATCCCGAGTTTGAATATTTTCGTATATCGGTGGCTGAAGGAAATATCACTCTATCTTAATATTAATTCAATATATCGGTAGCTGAAATATGGCGTTTTCAAACCGGCAGCCGAGATAGGGCAATCATCCACTCAGCCGTCGGTATATACATTTTCTTAAAGAAAAGCCTCCTCGTAACAATGAAGAGAATTTTAGCTGGAAATCCCCTAGCTAATACATTCTAATTCGAGCTAAATTGCAAAACCCAGGAGCATTAAACATTTTCCTTTCATGCAGCTCCTTTACTTCCCATTCTTCCCATCTAAGCAACTGTGGTTTTTCATTATATTTTCATAGCATAATTGCATTCGCCTTTATAAACTCTTTAGGTGGATCTTCTTATTGTTGCTGCATTAGTTGTTGTTATTATTGCTGCTTGTCGTTGTAAATGCCACAACATTAACAATGCAGTTATGCCACAAATGTGCAAAAGTTGCAGCTTGCGCTCATCAACAGACATACACACATACATACATATAAACAAGGTAAGAGACAGACAGACATGTCTGGCAATACCAGCATCGATACGCACTAACAGCCATACAAAGGTACATATATATGTATGTACATTGCTTAGTCGCATTTCTGTTTGTCTTAGCCACACTTAAATTGAACGTTCGCTCGAGTCGAGTGCAGGAAATTTCAATTTCAATTTTTACTTAACAACCAAATCGTGCCATGGCGTCCGTTTGTCTAACTCCGACCATTATTTGTGGCGGCAGTTGTGGCTGCAACCTGCAGTTATTGCAAGTGGTATTGTGGCGCAGCAGCAATCCGAGCAACTGCAAAATCATCGCCAACTTAATTTGCAGCTGCAAGCGAACTGCTAAAGCAAGCAACAATTCCAGCAGTGTCAGAAGAGGAGGCCGAGGCCGTAGAGGCAGCCTGCAACATTATCAACATCATTATTATTTGCAACATTTTTGTCATGAGTATCATTTTATGTGCGCTTCCTCCAAACCGCCGCATCCACCACCACCACCACCACCACCACTTCTCTACAGCCAGCCAAATGCAAGAATTTTGCTACATCATTCACACAGGTACCGGAGTATCGCTATGTATTCACATATGTTTGTGTGCATGTGTTTATGTGTATTTTCGCAATAAATACGCGCATCATTGTGTCAGTTGCATGAAAAATGCAATTTCAATTTTGTGTGAATTGCCTTGCTGCCCTTGCCCGCCGCATCGCAACAATTCTTCCTGCATTACATCGCATCGACGTTGCAGCGAAAACCTCAGACCCGTACTTAGCCTTCTTTTATTATAATCTGTTGTTCGTATTTACTTTTCGCTTATTTAAGCTAATGCAGCAGCACATCGGCCACATCTGCTACATCCAGCCATCCAGCCGCTCAACCGCTCAGCCGTTTAGCCATTAGGCCATTAACTATTGCAGCAACAGACTAGCAGTCTAGCTACAACATGTCTCGTGCAACATGTGGCAGTGACTGTGGCTGTGAATGTGGCAATGTGACGTCTGCTAGAAAAAAAAAGTGCATGCATCTGCTGCAGCCATAGGCACACACATGGCTCGAAAAAAAGAGGTTGTAGACAAGTAGCAGGTAGTTTTTTTTTTTTATCGTTGATGATTCTCTAAGCCAACATATGCAAGTTGGTAGTGAATTCGTACAAAAGTATATATGTACATACATACATAATAGAGTATTTCGCAACAGAGCAAGTGATGGAAGGGTTTTGGGAACCAAGTAAGTAAGCTTCGTATGTTTGTTAAAGTTTAGAATGATTTGGAATGTGGTTGTCGTTTAACCCATCATAATGAACACTGACAAAAAGGTACCCGAAGCTTTTTTAATATGGAAACTATATACATGTTTCCTGTTTGAAGGGAAACTGCGCCACCTCGATGGCTAGTCGACTGGCCAATGCATGCAATAACGCATTAAAATAGAGCTTAGTTATTTATTTTGGTACGCATGTGTCCAGCTCAGCTTAGCTCATCGGATCGGGTGCCTACTCTCAGTCACTAACTACCTTTCCGAGTGCAGTCTCACGGTTGGTCTCCATGGATTCGAGGTCGGGCTATCCACCCCTCCCATTCGTGGCTGATTATGGCCTTCTGGGTCAGCCCCTAAATTCCCACCATGTAAGCTTGTCACATTACACCTAATGTGTCCGCCCGTTCGTCCATCTATTCGCTATCTGTATTTCACGGAGCCCATTTGAATAAATCAAGTCCCCTGGCGTAGACGGTATCATACCGATAATGCTCCAGAAAATGCGGTAGCCCACGGTACCATGGCTTGAAAGGATCTACAGAGCGAGTATCAGGTTAACCTGTATCCCGCAAAGCTGGAAAATAGTGAGAATTGTCTTCATTTCCGAACCGAAAAGAAGAAATCAGGAACAAGCTAAAGACAACAAGCTAAAGACAATAATATTACAATCTAAGCAATTGTTCAATCCCTTATAAAGGTGGGAATATCTTACAAATAGAATCATAATCTCAACTATCAGTTCAGTTACACTGTCCCGTTATGCAAATATAAGCACTTCCCAAGGGGCAGTTCTGCCTTCCCTACTATAGGTGGTTGCACTGAACGACATTCTATTAGATCGCAACCAAATCTGAGGAGGGATCTTTGCTCAGGCTACACACGTGGACCACAAAAAGGAGCCTGGGTGTCAATCCGAACAAAACGGAACTGATCTTCTTTACCAAGACAACAAAAACAATACATTTGAAGCTTCCTTCCCTTAATGGAACGACTCTCAAATTGTCATCCGAGTCGTAATACTTGGGTGTTGTATTAGACACCAAACTGAGCTGTAAGGTAAATATCTGTAGGCGCGTAACGAGAGCCTACACAGGTTATTACACATGCAAAAGTATATTCAGTAGGAATGGGGGATTAAAGCCAAAGCTTGTTGGCATTAGTTTGGTGGCCAACAAACAATACAACGTCCGGAAATAAGGCATTGTACAAAGAGCAGCTTGCGCAGGTATTATAGAAGTAATTAAGTCGTATCCCTCTGATGAACTTAATGTGATCCTGCATCAACTGACTCAAAGAATCCGGCTGCTGGAGAGCGCTGCAGCAAGGTCGTAGTGGTATTCTTGACAAGCTTATCGAATCGGAGAAACAATCAGATTATGTTATATTCCTACGGTGGATATCAGGAAAAACTTTCAGGTGAAGTTTCCTTCTAGACATGATTGGAGTAGGGGCAGGATAGTTGAGGAGAATTCCACTGAAATCTTTATTAACAGGTCCAAAATGGACTCCGGTGTTGGTGCGGGAGTGTTCTCTTAGAAGCTGAATGTCTGTTTCCCCTTCTATCTACCGAACTCTGCTAGCATCTTCCAAGCGGAAGTACCGCGAATCGAGAGCGCCTAGCCAAGCGGAACTTCTGGCACTTGCAACACCGGTAACAAAGTCTAAAGACATTGCATATGTCCATTAAGCTCGACGGCCAAGTTAATAAAAATCTCTCTCATCTGGGTTCCCGGCCATAGGAACATACATGGAAATGAGAGGGTTGACAATTTGGCTAAGGTCGGAGCATCTTTTGATAAATCCCAAACCGATACAATAAACTGTCTATACGGGCTCATCAAAAGGGAACTGCATTTGCCATTCTCACGTATGACAAATATACTTTGGAAAAACCTTCAAACCTGCAAAACTCTAAAGAATATATAGCCGCAGTATGACAAATCAAATGCAGAGGATCTTCTAAAGATGTCGCGAAAATATTTTGTTAGGTTAGCTGCCACGATAAAGGGACATTGGCCCATTGGCGAACATGCAGGCGAAATGGGCTTCGCGTACAACTCACAGTGCCGCACTGGACCCAGCTAATGATTTACTACCAATAGGAATCAGCAAGCAGGCAGTAAGGTATAAGCCCCCAAAAATCATTGGACGACGGAATTTCGGCTGATTCTGAAAAATATGGGACTTGCGGGAATAGTTAATCTCACCAAGATCCTCAGTCTGTGACCATGGTCAGTCTCATCGTTCCACACGTCTGAATTCCGTGGAAACCAGCCAACAAAGGAGAGTGTTATCGTTTGATATCCCTCCTGATAGAACTTGGCCTGCCTCGGGACACTCGCACCGCCATAGCCCAACTTAAATCTGTATACTACAGCAGGATAAACTACTACCCGAGTAGGAAAAATGCAGATGTACCTCACGACCCGCAACACCTCTTCGCATGCCTCCTAAGCGCCTTTCAACTTACGTGCGTTTCCCTATGGACCAACCCAGTTGGAGTGGCACACAGCCTATGCGACCCTAACTTAGGCTAGTTGAAGGGGTCATCCGTGGCTACTTCTTAATAGGAGGACAGTAAAATGAGATATCCAACGAATGACGACTGCTGGAATTGTAGGACGACGAGAAAATCGAGGCCGTCGAATTGCCTGCATTAAGATGATGATTTATTGTTTTTCCACGACCTGTCAGACCGGATTTCAAAGAAAAGATCTGCGGGTTAAAACTCTTGAGATGTATTTTCAATCGGTTATATTTATATGTATGTGGTCGGAATCAACTACAAGTCGTTTCGTCACAACGGGCCTCCAGGCCAATGTGTGTTATCACCTATAGTATAGATTAAGACAGCCACAGTTATCCACCAAAGTAAAATCAGAGAACGTGTCACCAGGCACGAGATATCTTATGAGATTTGCGTTTGCTACTTTTTTGAGCATTTGATAAAACTAAGGTTAACGATAATCTGACCGAAAATGTGAGCACAATATCGTACAGAATTTGGCATCCCTGGGTTTGGCGATGGTTTCGTCATCGTTCATCACCAGACCCAAACGGGTTATATCTCTATCTAATTGCGATAAGGCAGAAGTACGGCGCGGTTATTGAGGTCGAAAATATGGCCTCTGTTTGGCACTTTGAAATCGACAAGTCCTTTCTGCTCTCGCGAGCGTTCTTCCATATTTTAGCCATGGTGAATACCTGGGCTATGGTGGATTAACCAGGTCTAAGGCCACACTGACAAGAACCGATAATTTTGACAAAAGTAAGTTTTACCATTTCATACAAAACCGTCGAGAAAACCTTCTAGTCGTTGCTAAACAAGCTGATTCCGCTGTATGACAGGCCGCTTCTTGCGAATTTGGCAAGATTAGGTTAGATTTGCTTATCTGTACGATCTCACATAGATCGACCATTAGATGGTACCTAATGCTACCAACGCCGCAAAGTGAAGGGCAAAGCACAATTAACTTCCAATCGGAAGGCTCAGCTCGGAACGAATCAGCTTAGCGTCGCCATTATTGGATTAGCTTTCGTGGTAGCCCACTAGCTCCGATACTTTTGTTATTTTTGAACTGCGCTATCGCTATTCGAATCTATCCATAGTCAGGGAACGGAATATCGATTGTTGACTAGGTGTCTTTGCTATATTCATAACTTTCGCTTTTTCTGCAATAAAGCAAAGTTGGAAAGTGTTTAATCTGGGAATGTTATCAGGTTCTTGCTTTCATTCATACATAAGGTACCGAACTGTGTGGAAAAAATTTGAACGCTTTTCCTGTCTGCCAGCATCACAATCCATTCGCACTCACGTATTTCGGTATATTTCTTCTCACCGATCGAGCGTCCTCTAACGGTATCATCGGGCTCACTATAATAAAATTACTTTCCCAGCGGCTCGCCGTGGCGGTACGTTGGGAATGAGAATTGTGATTCCACTGCTCATAGGGTTTGATGTGTTGAATAATGTTTCTGACCCTCGAATAGTGCATAAATCTAAAGCACTGGAAACGTACCGTCTATCATAGCAGGATCGATTTGGGGGTTTCTTGTTTCGACTCAGAGACAACTACGTAGTCTGCTTGATCTTTTTATAAGGAAACCTGCTAGTGTTAAATCTTACAACATTTCGGGACCGGTCCGCAACTTCGGTCCTAATCCATCGACAGAGGTGTGCTCTTTTATGCTGAATTTTTCGTCTGACCGACAAAACGTAGTTTTTTTTGGCATTAAAGTGGCCATGCATCATTTTTATGTCGTAGCGGGGGCAGAGCTCTTAAGCAAAATTCAAGAACTCATGAAAGTGATCATTGAACGCCTCTTCCTTCTCTTTCGTCGGGGCGTAGGTACAAATTAGAGAGATCTTGAAGAGCTTCGAATCTTGCTCCCATTTGCGTGGCAGCTGTAATAGACGTCACAAGGTTTAATTGTTGTCTTACCTTAGTCGGTCCAACGCATCTCTTCGTTGACGATGATGTCTGATTTTGCTTTCACGAGGACATTAACCTGCCTGGCAGCTCCGCATTCCAGATGCCTGCAGTCCATTTTAAATAAAGGTCTTTTTACATTTCGGGCCCTGCGTCTAAGCGCTCTTCCACATTTTCCACAAAAATACCTTTTCGCAACCACGTAGGTGTTAAAAAATGCACACGTCGCTGCAAATCCTCCGCTGAGACCACCTTTAAATTCTTGAAGCTTGTAAGTGGATGCTGCAACAAGTCAAGTCAGTGTTTGGCTGCCATCAAATTGTTGTTTTAATTTCTTTTCTTGTATTTACTTAGCCGCTAGTAATATATTTAAGCACTTGTTGTTATCGCTGTGTCCGGGCTGGCAGCGAGGTTAGCTGCCTATGCGCATTGCCATGCAGCATAAGTATGTTTGTATACACTATTAAATATTTGTTGCACATTTCTAGCGGTTCAGCACAACATTCTCTATTCAATTTACTTCTGTTTGCATTTTAACTTTTGATTTTAGCTTTTTGTGTAATAACTTAACTCAATCGACCACAAAAACCAAATAGCGCAGCAACCAACAACAAGGGGGTGCATATGTTTATGTCGTAGGCCCAAGAGTGTCTAGCTTTAGCAGTTAAAGGATTGCACTTGTACTGTGGCGTGCAGTGGTTGCGGAACAGAGTGACTACACCGGCCACAAAAATGCGTGGAGCAGCAACAACATCAGCTCCAGCTTCAGCTTCAACTTTAATTCTATCCACAATTCTCCTTAATATAATTCTCAATTGCTTTAGCTATTGCTGTTGCCGTGACTTTGGTCAACGTGCTTAGCCTAATGTGGCTGTCATTGTGCAACAATAACAACAGCAAACGTTGGTGAATCTGCAACTATTTAAAAATGCTACATCGCATCAGTTTTGCTCGTGTACTCGTAGTGGCTAGAAAGACAATAGGGGTATTCAGGCGGCGTTGATGCGAAATGCATTACACCGGTACAAAACGCGAGATTGCGAAATTTTATCAACAGCAACACAACCGAAAATCTCTACAGAAGCTGGCAGCAATTGCTTAGCACTGGAGCAGAAAGGTAACGACAACTATGTAAGGTACTCATAGCTAATGTAAGCAAAAAAAATAGAAAATGGAGCCTTCTTCTTGACTTGCGTGCTCGGAACCACAGCCGCTGAACTTAAAGGTAGAATATTTGTAAAAACAATACACTCAAGCTTAACAGCCCGATTCTGTGCACTTGATAAATTGAAAATCTTTATAATTTGCCAATTTTTTATTATTTATCAAGGATTGGTATTCTAGCACAAAAATCAAAAGCTCTTTCCTGGTAAATTATCACGATTGAGAATGCTATTGACAAATTGAAATTTTTATTTATTTATTTATTTATTTGTTTCTAACAATTAAATACTCCATGTGCCGGCATTTGAACCTGCGACACACGGAATTATAGTCGACATCTCTACCTACTCGGCTATGGCAGTCAAAAGCTTTTTTGCTTTTAAATTCCTATTTTTCATATGTGACAATGAAATCAGTGCCACTCATGTGGAAATCAGTTCCACTAATGTGGAAATCGTAGAGCTTTTTGTTTTATAAATATTGGCAGAGAATGCCTAGGAAGCTTTTACTTGATAAAAATCTTGATAAAATTTCTTTATAAAAATTTATCAAGAAAACACAGAATTGAGCGGTAAAGGAGTTTAAAAAGGTAGTAATTTGAAAATGTTTTGATGAGGGTTGCCACCTGGTTTAAAAGCCGAATTTAGTTATATGCAGTATTAAAATTCAGCTGTTGAAAATTTTAAATTGAAATGAGTTATTAAGTTTAATAAATTAAGTTAATAAATAAGTTAAGTTAAATAAATTACTAAAAGAGGTGATTTAATCCTTCCTGGGTTTGAGAAGGATTTATATCAGAACTGTTTAGGAGATTTGCCAGGTGATAAAAAAATTAAATTCAATTTAATTCTTCAGGTAATTGAATTATGTGTCAAAGTATCAGACGAAAGAACTTTAAAATATTTCAGTTTGAAAATGCTTCGCAAAAGGTTGCCACCTTGTTGAAAAGCCTAATTTATTTAGCTTTTCGACAATTTTAATGAAATATTAGAATATGAGTGGCAAAAGAAAGAGTTTTAATAAAACATTAGTTTGAAAATATTTTTTGTTAGGGCCGCCATCTATTCGATTTTTATTTTGAGCGATAAAGTTCGGTTCGGTTGTGTTATCAGCTGTCTCGATGAAGACAATTGGCCCCCTCTGAGCCGCGATTTTACGCCCTTAGCCTTTTTTGTGCCATGCCGTGAAGGATCGATATAATGAGAACAATCTATTAACGATTCAGGCCCTTAAGGCTTATGCCGGGCATTTCTTGCGATAGAGCCAGAAACCATCAACAGGGTCTTGGAGAACTCGATTAACAGGATGCTCTACTGCGAAGACAGTTACATGATGAAATCGGGTTCCATAACTAACCCGAATAAACCCATAATATACCGAAAAAATAGTTTGAGTTAATTCTTATAAATAAATAATTTTTTTGTTATGGTCATCAGATCAGCACCGTCATTCTAAATGTGCTTTAAGGTTTTATTTTTTGAAGTTACGACCTTTTTTAGCGGTGCACGGTGGTTTGAACTTTGAGGAAATGAAAAACCGACGCCATTTGAGACCTCTCTTCGTTCAAAAAGGGATGAACGAATCTACTTGAAACATTTGCCATATTTATTAAGGTTTGTGAATAGTGTCGCCATCTGTTTTAAATATTATATTATTGGCCCCATTTAACTTATTGAATGAAAAAGAGCTTTTTGGAAAACACAATCGTCCACATTGAACATTTGGAGTTAACTTTGACGGTTGTTTGATTACCAATGAAAATTAAAAAAAAAATGTATTTGTCAATGTTACTGTGGTTGTTAACATTTTTTATTTTTAATATTTTTATTGAGCTTTGTACCACGATTGTTTATT
>NW_023458555.1:104815429-104826568 GCF_013731165.1 Rhagoletis pomonella | reverse complement strand
CGTAGGTAATCCACCTTTTCACTAGGATGAAACATTTGCAGAACACTTTCCGCTTTTTGAAGTGAAACTTTTATGAAGATTAAGATTAGGATTAGGATTGAGATTAACATTAGGATTAGGATAAGCATTAAGATTGAGATTAAGATTAAAATGTAGATTAAGATTAAAATGAGTTTTAAAACTGAGCTGGGCAGGCATATCCCATTCATACCAAATAAACCAAAACATGATAACCTGGTACACTGATGGCGCATTAGCCGAAGAGAGTACCGGGATAGGTGTAGCTGGACCGAGGTTGAAATACTCGGAACCTATGCGCGGACTTTAATATCAAGCGAAATTACCGGAAACAGAACATTGCGATCTTGGCTGAAAGCCAAGCGACTATTTATTAAGGGTCTCACATCTCATCACGTAACATCTAAACTGGTAATATTTAGGGTGCCTTGATAAGCTGAATATTGTTGGTTTGATCAATCGAGTTTGGGTTCTCTGAATTCCGGGAAAAAGTTGTATTGAAGGAAACGATATTGATGACTAAGTTACGAAGAAAGGAGCTGCAAACCTTTTCATCAGCCCGGAGCCCTCATGTGGCATAGGCAAAGGAGCATTCTCTGCCCTGATCCGGCTATAGGAACAAGCCCAAATAAATTGCAACAGGGACAATCTAACAGGTCTAGAGCATTCCAAAGCACTTTTAGAGACATATAATCTAAAACATTTTAAGGAGTCTACAGTGTGTAGTGGGTGAACATTTAACAACCCAGGGCGTATTGAAATCCGGAGATGGCAACAGAATGCCATGCTTGGGAATCTCTACCATTAAAATGCCAAAACGTTTCTGTAAGGTCATCTATATGGTAGGTGGAAACCAAGGTCATATCAGGCCATTCGTCCTGCAAATCTTTACACTTGAAAACTATGGATATGGTTGTAGTTGGACAGAAACCATTTGTTTCTTTCCCACCCTTAACAATTGAACCACCGCCGACTGCTGAAGAATTCCGCGCATGCACATCAGGCAGTGTCCTCGACTACTAAATTGAGAGAAGAGCGGTCCAGGCGTGGGAGAACTATGAAGCGCTTTGCATCAATCTTTTACCAAATTAGCCTAGTAGTATGGCAGGTGCTTTCCACAGCCCACCTGGTATTTACCTCCTCGATGACTTCTGGTTTTAGTCTGTCTTTGCAGGAGGTTAGAGGTATGCCCGCATTTTGAATAGAATTAACTTCCGAAATTTCCGTCCCTCGCCTGCTGGTCGGCTACGCAATTTCTAGGAATGTCCTTGTGTCCAGTGACCCACACAACAGTCTAGGAGCATTTTGATGCGGTTGAGAGTCATCTTGCAGTAGAGAGAGTAGATGTAAGATTTAACTTTATTTTCCAGACATTTAGTAGCTGTAGTGGGCAGTGCTCTCGTGACGAGCTAGAAGCCGTCCTCTGCACTCGTTCGAGAGGCTCTAGACGAAGTATTGTTTAGCGCAGGCCACCACAATACGGTGATTCCGTAGGAGATTCAAATTATTCGAAATTTTTCAAACAGCTGGCAACTCGCTATTTTTACGTTTTCATTCATCCGTAGTTTATAGCGAACAAATCAAATCAATAATTATTGAAGTCGGTCAATTAAAAGGATTTCGAGTTTTTGTCCGCCGAACAAGTTGAATATTTTTGTATATCGGCGGCTGAGTGGAATATCGCCCTATCTCAGCAAATATTTATAGAACGACTGATTTTAGAAGTTGATTGAAGAATGCCCTATCTCAATTTAAATTCAATTTATCGGTAGCTGAAATATGGCGTTTTCAAACCGGCAGCCGAGATAGGGCAATCATCCACTCAGCCGTCGGTATATACATTTTCTTAAAGAAAAGCCTCCTCGTAACAATGAAGAGAATTTTAGGTGGAAATCCCCTAGCTAATACATTCTAATTCGAGCTAAATTGCAAAACCCAGGAGCATTAAACATTTTCCTTTCATGCAGCTCCTTTACTTCCCATTCTTCCCATCTAAGCAACTGTGGTTTTTCATTATATTTCCATAGCATAATTGCATTCGCCTTTATAAACTCTTTAGGTGGATCTTCTTATTGTTGCTTCATTACTTGTTTTTATTGTTGTTGCTTGTCGTTGTAAATGCCACAACATTAACTATGCAGTTATGCCACAAATGTGCAAAAGTTGCAGCTTGCGCTCATCAACAGACATACACACATACATACATACATACATATAAACAAGGTAAGAGACAGACAGACATGTCTGGCAATACCAGCATCGATACGCACTAACAGCCATACAAAGGTACATATATTTGTATGTACATTGCTTAGTCGCATTTCTGTTTGTCTTAACCACACTTAAATTGAACGTTCGCTCGAGTCGAGTGTAGTGGAGTGCAGGAAATTTCAATTTCAATTTTTACTTAACAACCAAATCGTGCAATGGCGTCCGTTTGTCTAACTCCGACCATTATTTGTGGCGGCAGTTGTGGCTGCAGCCTGCAGTTGTTGCAAGTGGCATTGTGGTGCAGCAGCAATCCGAGCAACTGCAAAATCATCGCCAACTTAATTTGCAGCTGCAAGCGAACTGCTAAAGCAAGCAACAAATCCAACAGTGGCAGAGGAGGAGTCCGAGGCCGCAGAGGCAGCCTGCAACATTATCAACATCATTATTATTTGCAACATTTTTGTCATGAGTATCATTTTTATGTGCGCTTCCTCCAAACCGCCGCATCCACCACCACCACCACCACCACCACCACCACCACCACCACCACTTCTCTACAGCCAGCCAAATGCAAGAATTTTGCTACATCATTCACACAGGTACCGGAGTATCGCTATGTATTCACATGTGTTTGTGTGTATTTTCGCAATAAATACGCGCATCATTGTGTCTGTTGCATGAAAAATGCAATTTCAATTTTGTTTGAATTGCCTTGCTGCCCTTGCCCGCCAACCCAAATGTTCAACTGTTGCAGCGCAACAATTCTTCCTGCATTACATCGCATCGATGTTGCAGCGAAAACCTCAGACCCGTACTTAGCCTTCGTTTATTATTATCTGTTGTTCGTATTTACTTTTCGCTTATTTAAGCTAATGCAGCAGCACATCTGCCACATCTGTTACATCCAGCCATCCAGCCGCTCAACCGCTCAGCCGTTTAGCCATTTGGCCATTAACTATTGCAGCAACAGACTAGCAGTCTAGCTACAACATGTCTCGTGCAACATGTGGCAGTGACTGTGGCTGTGAATGTGGCAATGTGACGTCTGCTAGAAAAAAAGTGCATACATCTGCTGCAGCCATAGGCACCACACATGCCACGAAAAAAAAGAGGTTGTAGACAAGTAGTAGGTTGTTGTTTTTTTTATCGTTGATGATTCTCTAAGCCAACATATGCAAGTTGTAATAGAGTATTTCGCAACAGAGCAAGTGATGGAAGGGTTTTGGGAACCAAGTAAGTAAGCTTCATATGTTTGTTGAAGTTTAGAATGATTTGGAATGCGGTTGTCGTTTAACCCATCAAAATGAACAATGACAAATAGGTACCCGAAGGTATCGACTGGCCAATGCATGCGATAACGCATTAAAATAGAGCTTAGTTAATTAATTGGGTAAGTTTGCGTCCAGCTCAGCTTAGTTCATTGGATCGGTGTGGGTTTTGTAGATCAAATCTAGTCCCAATGTTGCCCGCCAACAATTAGAAAACTAGCTATCGTACCGGCACGGCCATAAGCCATATTAAATACCACAGCCACATAATAAACCAGCGGTTGGCTCACCCATATCTGTCGTGCCCAATCTGAGTCACTGTGTACCCTGTCGCGTGCAGTCTCGCAGTTGACCTCCATTTGATTCGAGGTCAGCCTCTCCTCCCCTCCTAACCTAATATGTCCATCCGTCTATTCGTTATCTGCATTTCACTGAGCTCATTTGAATATATCAAGTCCCCTGGCGTAGACGGTATCATACCGATAATGCTCCAGAAATTGCAGTAGCCTGTGGAATCATGGCTATATCTCGCAAAGCTGTAAAAGAGTCAAAGTTGTCTTCATTCCCGAACCGGGAAGAACAAATTACGAACAAGCTAAAGACTTCCGACCAATAAGTCTTACATCTTTCCTGCTCAAAGGCATTGGAAAGGCTGTTAGAATTACACATAAAACACTCTCTGGGAAAATCCAAAAAAAATCCAAAGCTCAACATGCACACACCAAGGGCAGGTCAAAAGAAATTGCTCTTCATAAAGTTGTGGGCACCACAACAATACACGTTGGCGGCCTACCTCGACGTAGAGCGGTCCTTCAATAATATTACAATCTTAGCAATTGTTCAATCCCTTATAAAGGAGGAAATATCTGACAACATATGCAAGTGGATCGAACAAATGCTTACAAATAGGATGATAATCTCAACCTCAGTTCAGCTACACTGTCCCGTTATGCAAATATAAGCACTTCCCAAGGGGCAGTTCTGCCTTCCCTACTATAGGTGGTTGCGCTGAACGACATTCTATTAGATCGCAACCAAATCTGAGGAGGGATCTTTGCTCAGGCTACACACGTGGACCACAAAAAGGAGCCTGGGTGTCAATCCGAACAAAACGGAACTGATCTTCTTTACCAAGACAACAAAAACAATACATTTGAAGCTTCCTTCCCTTAATGGAACGACTCTCAAATTGTCATCCGAGTCGGAATACTTGGGCGTCGTATTAGACATCAAACTGAGCTGTAAGGTAAATATCGATAGGCGAGTAACGAGAGCCTACACAGGTTATTACACATGCAAAAGTATATTCAGTAGGAATGGGGGATTAAAGCCAAAGCTTGTTGGCATTAGTTTGGTGGCCAACACTAGCTAAACAATACAACATCCGGAAATAAGGCATTGTACAAAGAGCAGCTTGTGCAGGTGTTACAGAAGCAATTAAGTCGTGCTTTTCTGATAAGCGTAATGTGATCCTGCATTAACTGACTCAAAGAATCCGGCTGCTGGAGAGCGCTGCAGCAAGGTCATAGTGGTATTCTTGACAAGCTTATCGAATCGAAGAAACAATCAGATTATATTATATTCCTACGGTGGATATCGGGAAAAACTTTTAGGTGAAGTTTCCTTCTAGAAGGGATTGGAGTAGGGGCAGGATAGTTGAGGAGAATTCCACTGAAATCTTTATTAACAGGACCAAAATGGACTCCGGTGTTGGTACGGGAGTGTTCTCTTAGAAGCTGAATGTCTGTTCCTCCTTCTATCTACCGAACTCTGCTAGCATCTTCCAAGCGGAAGTACTGAGAATCGAGAGCGCCTAGCCAAGCGGAACTTCTGGCACTTGCAACACCAGTAACAAAGTCTAAAGACATGCAAATGTCCACTAAGCTCGACGGCCAAGTTAATAGAAATCTCTCTCATCTGGGTTCCCGGCCATAGGAACATACATGGAAATGAGAGGGTTGACAATTTGGCTAAAGTCGGAGCATTTTTTGATAAATCCGAAACCGATAAAATAAACTGTCCATACGGACTCTTCAAAAGGGAACTGCATTTGCCATTCTCACTTATGACAAATATACTTTGGAAAAACCTTCAAACCTGCAAAACTCTAAAGAATATATAGCCGCAGTATGACAAACCAAAGACAGAGGATCTTCTAAAGAGGTCGAGAAAATATTTTGTTAGGTTAGTTGCCACGATAAAGAGACATTGGCCCATTGGCGAACATGCAGGCGAAATGGGCTTCGGTACAACCCGCAGTGCCGCAGCTGCAATCTGGGCCCAGCCAATGATTTACGACCAATAGGAATAGGCAAGCAGACAGGAAGGTAAAAGCATCCAAAAATCATTGGACGACGGAATTTGCATGCCGATGCTGAAAAAATTGGGTCTTGAGGGAGTCGTTAATCTCGCAAAGATCCTCAATCTGTCTATGGCCACTCCAAAGATCTAAAAACCATAGAAACTGGTCGACAAAGAAGGATGTTATCGTCGGATATCCCTCCTGACAGAACTTGGCTTGACCCCGGAGACTCGCACCGCCATAGCCCAACTTCAATCTGGATACCGCAGCAGGCTAAACTACTACCTGAGTAGGAAAAATGCAGATGTACCTCACGACTCGCAACACCTCTTCGCATGCCTCCTAAGTCCCACTCAACTAACGCGCGTTTCCCTATGAACCCAACGCCTTTAACTCCTTCGCATGGAATATTTTTGTCGGTCTTCCTTTCATATTTGCTAACTCGTATAGATAATTTCCTACACGCCTAAATAAAACAGCTCTATGAAACGATCTAACCGAACATCGTTACTTGAGATTTGCAACAAGCAGCTTGCAAGACGGGAGTAGCTATAAGACCAAACTGATACATCATGGCACTGATGATGAGCTGGCACATAAAGGACGGGCCGGATAACTAACATTTCGCCACATCTGGATCAGGTTGTATAATGAGAGGTCCAGAAGAGTAATTCTTCTCCTGGAATGACCCTAACTTAGGCTGGTTTTACGGGTCAACCGTGGCTACTTCTTAATAGGAATACAGTAAAATTAGATTTCCAACGAATGACGACTGCTGCAATTCTAAGGACGACGAGAAAATCGAGGCCGTCGAATTGACTGCATTAAGATGATGATGTATCGATCAATTGTTTTTCCACGACCTGTCAGACTGGATTTCAGCGAAAATCTGCAGGTTAAAACTCTTGAGATGTATTTTCAATCGGTTATATTTATAGGTATGTGATCGGAATCAACTACAAGTCGTTTCGTCACAGCGGGCCTCCAGGCCAATGTGTGTTATCACCTATAGTATAGATTTAGACAGCCACAGTTATCCCCCAAAGTAAAATCAGAGAACGTGTTACCAGGCACGAGATATCTTATGAGATTTGCGTTCGCTACTTTCACTTTAGACAGTTCGATCTTGAGGTAGTCCTTTGAGCATTTGATAAAAACTAAGGTTAACGATAATCTGACTGAAAATGTGAGCACAATATCGTACAGAATTTGGCACCCCTGTGTTTGGCGATGGTTTCGTCATCGTTCATCACCAGACCCAAACGGTTTATATCTCTATCTAATTGTGATAAGGCAGAAATACAGCGCGGTTATTGAGGTCGAAAGTACCGCTTCAGTTTGGCACTTTGAAATCGACAAGTCCATAGTATAAGTCCTTTCCGCTCTCGCGAGCCTTCTCCCATATTTAACGCATGGTGGATTAACCAGGTCTAAGGCCACACTGACAAGAACCGAAATTTTGACAAAGGTAAGTTTTAGCATATCACACAAAACCGTCGAGAAAACCTTCCGGACGTTGCTAAACAAGCTGTAGGATATCATATAGATGGACCATTATATGGTACTTAATGGTACCAACAGTGCAAAACAAAGGGTAAAACACAATTAAATTCCAATCGGAAGGAATATTATCAGCTCAGCGTAGCCATTATTGAATTAGCTTTCGAGGTAGTCCACTAGCTCCGGCACTTTTGTTATTTTTGAACTGCTCTGTCGCTACTCGATTCTATTCATAGTCAGGGAATGGAATATCTTTTCCGCGATCATCGATTGTGGACTAGGTGAGTTCACTATCTTCACAACTTTCACTTTTGCTGCCATAAAGCAAAGTGTGGGAAGTGTTTCCGCCGGACATCTGTTACCAGGTTCTTACTTTTGCTGAAGCTCGCCCCGGCATTCAAAGCATCGGTAAGGTATCGAACTTTCTGTAAAAAAATTTAAACGCTTTTCATCACCAGCATCACAAGCCCTTCGCACTCACGTATTTCGGTATAATTATTCTCACCTATCGAGCGTCCTCTAACGGTATCATCGGGCTCACTATAATAAAATTACTTTCCCAGCGGCTCGCCGCGGCGGTACGTTGGGAATGAGAATTGTAATTCCACTGCTCATAGGGTTTGATGTGTTGAATAATGTTTCTGACCCTCGAATAGTGCATAAATCTAATGAAATGGAAACGTACCGTCTATCATAGTAGGATCGATTTGCGGGTTTCTTGTTTCGACTCAGTGATAACTACGTAGTCTGCTTGATCTTTTTATACTGAAACCTGCTAGTGTTAAAATTTATAACATTTCGGGACCGGTCCGCAACTTCGGTCCTAATCCATTAACAGAGGTGTCTTCTTTTATGCTGAATCTTTCGTCTGACCGACAAAACGTAGTTTTTTTTGGCATTAAAGTGGCCATGCATGATTTTTATGTCGTAGCGGGGGCAGAGCTCTTAAGCAAAATTCAAGAACTCATGAAAGTGATCATTGAACGCCTCTTCCTTCTCTTTCGTCGGGGCGTAGGTACAAATTAGAGAGATCTTGAAGAGCTTCGAATCTTGCTCCCATTTGCGTGGCAGCTGTAATAGACGTCACAAGGTTTAATTGTTGGCTTACCTTACTCGGTGCAACGCATCTCTTCGTTGACGATGATGTCTGATTTTGCTTTCACTAGGACATTAACGTCCTGTCTGGCAGCTCCGCATTCCAGATGCTTGCAGTTCATTTTAACTAAAGGTCTTTTTACATTTCGGGCCCTGCATCTAAGCGCTCTTCCACATTTTCCACAAAAATACCTTTTCGCACCCACGTAGGTGTTAAAAAATGCACACGTCGCTGCAAATCCTCCGCTGAGACCACCTTTGAATTCTTGAAGCTTGTAAGTGGATGCTGCAACAAGTCAAGTCAGTGTTTGGCTGCCATCAAATTGTTGTTTTAATTTCTTTTCTTGTATTTATTTAGCCGCTAGTAGTATATCTAAGCACTTGTTGTTATCGCTGTGTCCGGGCTGGCTGCGGAGGTTAGCTGTCTATGCGCATTCCCATGCAGCATAAGTATGTTTGTATACACTATTAAATATTTGTTGCACATTTCGAGCGGTTAAGCACAACATTCTCTATTCAATTTACTTCTGTTTGCATTTTAACTTTTGATTTTAGCTTTTTGTGTAACAACTTAACTCAATCGACCACAAAAACCAAATAGCGCAGCAACCAACAACAAAGGGGGGTGCATGTGTTTATGTCGTAGGCCCAAGAGTGTCTAGCTTTAGCAGTTAAAGGATTGCGCTTCTACTGTGGCGTGCAGTGGTTGCGGAACAGAGTGACTACACCAGCCACAAAAATGCATGGAGCAGCAACAACATCAGCTCCAGCTTCAGCTTCAACTTTAATTCTATCCACAATTCTCCTTAATATAATTCTCAATTGCTTTAGCTGTTGCCGTTGCCGTGACTTTGGTCAACGCGCTTGGCCTAATGTGGCTGTCATTGTGCAACAATAACAACAGCAAACGTTGGTGAATCTGCAACTATTTAAAAATGCTACATCGCTTCGGTTTTGCTCGTGTACTCGTAGTGGCTA
Source organism: Rhagoletis pomonella (assembly GCF_013731165.1). Taxonomy (NCBI): domain Eukaryota; kingdom Metazoa; phylum Arthropoda; class Insecta; order Diptera; family Tephritidae; genus Rhagoletis; species Rhagoletis pomonella. The sequence continues at coordinate 104,817,196 of NW_023458555.1, read as the reverse complement.
GAAAGACAATAGGGGTATTCAGGCGGCGTTGATGCGAAATGCATTACACCGGTACAAAACGCGAGATTGCGAAATTTTATCAACAGCAACACAACCGAAAATCTCTACAGAAGCTGGCAGCAATTGCTTAGCACTGGAGCAGAAAGGTAACGACAACTATGTAAGGTACTCATAGTTAATGTAAACAAAAAAATAATAAAAATAGAAAATGGATCAGTCCAGCGCCTTCTTCTTGACTTGCGGGCTCGGAACCACAGCCGCTGAACTTAAAGGTAGAATATTTGTAAAAACAATACACTCAAGCTTAAAACTAAATATACATAAAATATTAGTTTTGATTTTATTGATTATTTTTAATTAAATAAAACAATACAAATACAAAATATTAATAATTACCAATATAGATGTTGACCCACATTAACTGCAATCATATGTACCATCAGCTAATAAATATATGCCATTGGTAGTATTTTCTGCGAGTTAATATTTGACCAGCGCCATCTGTCATTACCTCGATTCATTTTTAATTCATTTCGTACTACAGAAATTCGTATTGCTTTTAATATTAGCTCAGGTCCTCGTATTATTATTCGTCTTTGCGTTCGTGCTCGCCTTCGCACTGTCTTCCTCTTCGGGTTTGTGTATAAGTTAGCTAGATTCGACTCTCCAAACAGGTTTTAACCCTCCAAAATATAGTTTAGTACTTATTTCTATCCATGGCGTCTGGTATTGTGATACTTCAATTACTTTATGGATTGGGTAGAATTTGATTTTTTAAATACGTGGCAACCCCCCTAGAAATACATAGTTCAAAAATAAAGCCTTTTTAACTCAATTCCAATTGCTACCCATCTTCTTATTATTATTATTAACTTCTTTAATTGAAGTTGAATTTATATTTTAAAACGCGTGGCAACTCCTCTATTAATACATAGTTGAGAAATAAAATTTTTTCAAAGGCAACTTTGAATGATATTCATACTATACATTGAATTTAACTTTGAACACAGGTGGTAACCCTGCTCAAAATATTTTCAAACCAAAACCTTGCTAAACCTTTTTCATCTGACATATTGTGATACATTTTTAATTCAAGTTGAATTTAGTTTTTGAAACACGTGGCAACTCTAAATGGGCTTGGAAAGGCTTTATTTTAAAACTATATTTAGGAGTATTGCCACGCATTCGAAAAATCAAATTCAACTTAATTCACCAGTTAACAGAAATATATATCCCAAATGTCAGACGTAGTAGATTTAAGAATATTTTAGTTTGAAAATACTTTTAAAAGAGGTTGCCACCTGTTTGATAGGTCGAATTTAGTAAACTTATATGTAAGTACCTACACAAGATATACTACATATGTATGTATTTAAATATGAGTGCCAAACGAAGGAGTTTCATGAAAGCTTTAGTTTGAAAATACTTTTTGGTGGGGGTGCCACCTATTCGAAGAGTCATAGGCATTTTTTATGAAGGTCATCAGATCTGTACCGTTCTTTCGAATTTCAAAAATGAGATGTCAAATTAAATAGCTTGGCCGTGTGAATTAGCGTATTATTTTTGAATTTCGAATTTTTTTTTTTATCGGTATAGGGTGATTTGAAATTAGATAAACCCGATCCATGCACAATTTGGCGCACAGGTCGCTTATGACTGTGACTAATATTTGGAATATTTTTTAAGTTTGTGGAAGGGGTTGCGGGGGTGCGGTGGAAAACGCTTGTGTGGCGTAAATCAGAATACTGTTACCGACGGATCGCAGCA
>NW_023458555.1:104810542-104815329 GCF_013731165.1 Rhagoletis pomonella | reverse complement strand
AATTATAAAGATTTTCAATTTATCAAGTGCACAGAATCGGGCTGTTAGTCTGGACCCCTGAGGGTGAACAGTTTGTAAATTACCTATGTAATTTCCCTGTTTGAAATTTAATTTGATTTTTTAAACAGGGGCAACACTCTCACAGTTAAGAAGCAAAGCTTTTAATAACCATTTTGACTGATACCTATGGCAACTCTTTTCAAAAAGTAAAACCTCATCGCACATCTGCAACCAAGCCTTTAAATTTGACACCTCATTTTTGAAAATCGAGCGAAGGATGGGGATATGATGGTATTGATTTATAAATAATCTCAACTTGATTTTTTAAAAGGTAGACATTCTTTCCGGAAAAGTAAAAGCCTACTGCACATCTACATGTCAAGCCCTTTAATTTGATACCTCATTTTTGAAAATCAAACGAATGGTTCAGATCTGATGACCTGGACAAAAAGTCCTTTCGCGTATTATATATATGGATATAGTTAAATTCGACTTTTTAAACAGGTGGAAGCCCTTTTGAAAAGTAGCTTCGCTCAAAGATATTTTTAAATATTCTTCGTCTAACATGGCGATACATATTATAATCAACTGATGAATTAAGTTGAATTATATTAATTAAACATGTGGCAACTCCGCTAAATATAGTTCAGAAATAATAATTTTTCAAACCCCTTCGATTGATACCCGTATTTTAATAATTCATTTAACTTATTTAATAATTTGAATTTAATTTTTAAATAGGTGGCAACCCTCTTCCAACACCTCAAAAATATTTTGTGTGTTCACACTGAAGTCTTCTTAATATTCTTTCGTTTCACATCATTATTTTGACATTTCATATAACTTCTGGATAAGTTAATTAAATTCGACATTGCAAGAAGGAGGCAACCCTCTTCAAAATATTTTCAAACGGCTACCTTCTGAAGACCCTTTCGTTATGCGCCCATATGTTGAAACATATTTCTCCTAATTAATTTTCTTAATACAAATTTAATTTAATTTTTTAAACAGGTGGCAACCCTCCTAAAGTTACGTTAAGAAACAAATATTTTCAAAACCCTTTCCACTGATACCCATTTTGTAATAATTGATTTTTCTTAGATAATTTGAATGAAGTTTTTCAAAAGGTGGCAACTCTTTTCAAAAAAGTAAAACCTTATTGAATATCTGCAGTCCAAGAGTTTTAATTTGACAACTTATTTTGGAAAATCAAACGAACGGTGCTGTTATGACGGCATTGCTTATTATATAGTTTATATTCAATTGTTCTACAGGTGGCAACTCCTTTCGAAAAAATAGAGCCAGTTTGCACATCTACAGGTTAAGCGCTTTAATTTGACACCCCCTTTTTGAAAATCGAACGAACGGTGCAGATCTTTTATGCGGAACAAAAAATGCATTTGCGTATTATTTTGAACTTACTTTTTTAAAACGTGTCAAATTTTTTCGCAAAAGTTAAGCCTTATCGCACACATAAAGTCAGAGCCCTTTGATTTGACGCCTCACTTTTGAAAATCGAACCAACGGTGTGGATCTGATGGCATTGATTATTAAATTATTTGAATGCAATTTTTTATCAGGTGGCAACTCTTTTCGAAAAAGTAAAACCTTGCTGCACATCCACAGACCAAGCGCTTCAATTTGACATCTCATTTATGAAAATCGGGCGAACGGTACAGATCTTTTATGCTGCACAAAAAATCCCTTCGCGTATTATATATATAGATTAGTATAGATTAACAATATTACAAGAAACATTCTTCAAAATAAAAAATTGTGGTGAGTTTATGAATAGAACCACAGATCCAAAATGGAAACATTTTGAAAAATACTGATAATGAATTACCAAATTTACTTAAACTTATTTCATTTCTACTCTCTATTCCTGCTAATTCGGCATTCACTGGAAGAGTTTTTTCTGTTATGGCTGTGAAATACCGAGATGAGAGAAACAAACCTCACTAACAAAAAATAAACTTTTGATTTATATCAATTTAAATATTGACTGCGATAAAACATTTAGTACTTTCGTGGTCAACAAGGCATTGTGAAAAACTTCCAAAAGGGCAAAGAAATATATTAAGAAAAAAGATGTTTACTTAAAAAGCGTTTCTGCTTGTTCTTTTAAATAAAATACTATATATATATGAAGTGCACTATATTTTTTGAGTTTTTTTTTTTAAAGTACTATAAATATCTTACAAAATGTTGGCAACCCTTGTCATACTGCACTCGACAGAACAATAGTCGAACCGTGTGCCGCACCCAGCTATTGTGTAACGATGCTCATGACTTTTAGATTATCTGCTGCAACCGTTTGTAAATTCAAAGAAAAAAATCCCTTCTGGTTTCGGAATATTCCTGCGTTTTGGCCTTCCGGTTACTGAATTTTCATGCGTGTACAGTTATTCGACTCTCGGCGAATTTTTAGTTCCTCCTCTGTCCGCGGCATTCTAAAAGTGGCAGGAAGTAGTCGGAGAACTACTTTGCACACTTTTGGCTACACGTTGCTAATCGTAGGTTGGGAAACTCCTATAATAACACCAACGATAGAATTCATGCTTCCAGCAGCCAAGAAACGCAATGTGCATAGTATCTCCACTTCGTGTGAGGTATAGTGTTTTCTGCAAACAACAGAAATAAAAAATGTTAAATCAACGTATGTATGTACATTATCGTGGGCCGAAAATCCGCTTTTTTAGAGTTTTGATTGGTAGTAGCAAAAATAGGGTTCATTATGCTTAAAAAAAAAAACTGTATCAAATTCGGAATTTTTTGGTCAATATTCTAGGCTCGCCCAAGTCCACCAATGTTCAATATGCTCAAAAAATAAAAATTACTAAATAAAGTAACTAATACGTTTTTTTACTAAAATTGCAATACACTTGATCACAAATTTTAGTTTGGTTTTTGTTCTGCAGACGCCACTATCCAATTTCTATGTAGAATTGCTCGGTGATTCCGAAAATCTAGTTAATTTTTTTCTATGGATAAGTTTACGAGATATTTGCGATTTACCGTTATTCAGCTTAAAGCAAAAATAGGTTCTTTTTAATCACGTTTATCTTACGAACCAATTTAAAAATCGTTATATAAAGTACGGCAAATGAAAGCTAATGAAATTCTCCATAAACCATGTATACATCACTTTCCGATTAGACTGATAGTCTCTGACAAATTAATTAATCTTTACTTTAAAGGTTCTGCGCCAAATTTTTGCATTTGTACTAAAGCTCGTTCTGTTACAAAAACAAATCAAGTTACTAATGAAGAGAATCGAAAGATAAATAAGAAATAATGAGTGGTCAAATGAGAATGCGCAAAGATTTTTTGTATGAAATATGATCAGAAAAGCGTGTTACTCAGGTGTACGTGGCGTATGAGTAACTTTCTTTCCTGCTCATTTTTCATACAAAAAATCTTTGCGTATTATCATTCGACCACTCATTATTTCTTATTTACCCATCGATTTTCTTCATTAGTAATTTGATTTTTTTTTTGTAACAGACTTTATAACAAATGAAAAAACGTGTTATTTTTTAAATTTTTCGTTTGTTAAAGTTTTTTTTTAATCTCTAAAAAAAGCTGGAATGATTAATTAATTTGTCAGAAACTATAACCCCTATCGGAAAGTTATATATGCACAGCTCATGGAGAATTTCATTAGCTTTCATTTGCCGTATCTTATATAAAGATTGTTAAATAGATTCGTAAGATATACGTTTTTAAAAGGAACCAATTTTTACTTTAAGCTGAATAACGGTAAATTGAAAATATCTCGAGAAAGTAGAAAAGAGAATTAACTCGATTTTTGGAATCACCGAGCAAATACATACATAGAAATTGGATAGTGGCATCCATAGAACATTTTTGCTGTAAACCAGTATAATCTTCGAAAGTATTAGTCCTAACTAATTTGGTGTATGGATCTTTAGCTAAGAAAACAATTTTTTTAGTACTGGAACTTTGATGGACTTGGGCGAGCCTAGGAGATTGACCAAAAATTTTAACATTTCACACAATGCAATACGAAATTTGAGTTAGTTACGGCTTTTTTGCATTTCAGCGACGACGTGAAATAGGGCCTTTCTCCATCACTCAGTACAGCTTTTGATACCTTTTTTGTACTTGTGGCACAACTTCTCACTAAAACATGGCGTTTTTCCGTCAGGTTGGAAGGAATATTTCATAATACGACTTCACAAAAACGGCAGCAAGTCTTCTATAGAAAACTATCGAGGCATAGCGAAGCTCTCCGCTTTCCCCAAATTATTCGAAGCAATTATTGTTAATCAGCTGACATATTCTATATCTTATTCAATTTCATAATCTCAACACGGGTTTATTAAAGGTAAATCTACTATCAGCAATTTATTGGAGTTTACAACTCATGTCTCAAACGGTTTTAGAGAAAATGCTCATACCGACGTAATATACGCCGATTTCAGTAAAGCTTAGTTACTCATCCGTAAACTCAACCTAATCGGCTTTCAGCCCAGTCTTCCTTAATGGATCTCTTCTTACCTCTCTGATAGAACACAAAGAGTTATTTTTAAAAATTGTTCATCCAACATCATTAAAGTATCTTCAGGAGTTCCTCAGGGAAGCCACCTTGGTCCGATTCTGTTCCTGTTATTCATTAATGATATTTCTTCTATAATGAAATATTCAAATATTTTATTGTATGCCGATGATGTGAAACTTTTTAAAACATTGTCCTCTATCGAAGAAAGGTTTTCGTTATAAGCGGATCTAAGCAACGTGGTTAGTTGGTGTAATGCAAACTA
>NW_023458555.1:104808458-104810442 GCF_013731165.1 Rhagoletis pomonella | reverse complement strand
CAGAAGTGCAAAAAAGGTATCAAAAGCTGTATTGAGTTCATATCGTTTCCTTTGTTTTTGGTGCCGAATCGTGGTAACAGGAGTTGTCGAGACCTAAAACTATTCAGCTACAGAATCAAATTCATCAGTTGATTGGATATGCTAAAGATAGTATTTCAAATATTGAGAGTGGAAATGATAGTTTTCTTTATAACAAAAAGCTGGAATGACAGTTAAAATCTTGACATAAACAAGGGAATGATTCGTTTAGTTCAAAATTAGTTTTACATGGCTTCAAAAATAGAGGTCGAAAGTGTCTTGACACTCGAGAGAGAACATTAAAATTTTCCTGAGCCAGAACGGCCGGGCTATTAATCAGGCCTGTCATTATTTTTACGACCAATATTATACCTAGCATTTCTCTACGACTTGCGAGTGTAGCAAATTTATGAGCTTTAGACGGCTAGGGTAAGGGGGGAGATTTTAGTCTGAATTCCAGTTAAAATCACGCAATGCAAAAAAGCAAGAATTATTTTTGAATTGATTCAATCCTATCTGAATGAACTTGATAGCGGGGATTCCAAAAAATAGATCCGTATCCTAGTATAGGTCTAACTAAAGTGGTAAAAAGAGCTTTTGTAAGATAAGGACCTTTGAACTCTTTTGACCATCGCTTTACAAATGCAAAAACGCCTCTGGCTTTATTGACTGTAACATTAATTTGAGTTGGAATCCATTGTGATACTAAGATCGAAAAAATTTGATACCTGTTCCAGATTATAATTTGAAATTAAATAAACAGCTGGTTGAACTGCCCTTCGAGAGAAACACATAACTTTAAATTTTTTATGTTTAGTGAAGGGCTGCCATAATCCTGAACCCATCGACCAGGACTATTATTCCCTATAAATACAGCTTCTTTGGTTCTGCCGTTGCATTATTTTGAAGTATTTTCTGATATTATAAGCAATGTAGTTTTGTGGCACAATCCGTAGACCTGAATGATTGATGATGATGGAACGCTCAAGTTCTGAATTTTTTTAATCATAAAAGAACAGAAAGAGAAATTTCTTGACCGTGACGTAACTTGGAAAAATGTTTGACGCTTTTATCGTGGTCTTGAATTCTTGCCTTACCACCATTAGCAAACTTACACATATCCTACAATGCCATTCATGAGCATTTTTGCCATTTTGTATATGCATAACATAAAGATAATTTGGTGGGCTATCTGAAGTGAAGCCATTCTAAACGACTTACCCAATAAGGGCTGCAAAAAGTGCTTCTCTGCATGCTTCCTAGAAAGGGGTTTCCTATTTACAATTTACGCGAATGTAATTAAGTATATGTTTATATTATTTAGCATTACAAATACGATTCAATAATCGTTTTAAGTCTCAATAAGTTATATTATATCTGAACCTTAAATATTTAAATTCCTTAAAGAAATATGATTTGTACGAACTAAAAAAGCTTTAAAAGAACTTCCTCAAAAGGCCTTCAGAAGAACGTTCTACAAAAGCCCTTCTTTGAGTAGCAAAAGCTGAAGCCCTTCAATTTGTGCCACTGCGTGCAAAAAAAGGAAGGAGAAAGGAATGAATTTCAGAAAGGCCTTTTGGAAGAGATTTTAACTTCTGAAATTATCTACTGCGTAGTATGTGGGACCCCTCAGCCGTGTACCTGTTCAGGAACTTGCACTTTTTTGGCATTTGCTTGAAGATACAAAATTAGATTATAACCAAATAAACTAAACAGAAAGGAAGTAAACTCACCAGATATTGTTCAACATATTAGAAACAATGTTTCATTATTGATTTTCAACTACTAATGCTTTTTTTCAAAGCAAAAATCTGCTAAAAATTTTATGGGTGTCTGCCAAGGTGGGCAAAAACTCGGAGTTCGAGCGAGCGAGCGAGCAAACTCCTACTCAATGCCTTGCAGACAACGAGGCGCTCGCAGCTCGCAGCTCGTACTCGTAGCAGCAATGAGGCGAGGCACGAGAAGT
>NW_023458555.1:104801907-104808358 GCF_013731165.1 Rhagoletis pomonella | reverse complement strand
CAATTTTTCCTAATAAACAATCGTGGTACAAAGCTCAATAAAAATATAAAAAATAAAAAAAAAAAATATTCAAAATCAAGTTTTTGTGTTTCAACTTGTTTTGTGCGGATGTCTGCTTCATGATATTACCGCACACGGATAACTTAGAGACTTCAAAATGTTTATTTCGTATGCACTATTTATCTCTGCGTTCGATGAGACCTCTTGGGAAATTACTAATTACCGCCTTGGCCTCTTTTTGGCGGGCAGACATGCATACAATTTTGATATTTTTTGATAATTTTTAATTTTTAATCAGGGTACGAAAATAAACTATATTGTACGTTACTATTTCATTTCGTTTATTACTTCAACAGTTCCGTACAATACGAAAACAAAACGGCTGAGTTCACTTTGGCTATAGTACACTACAGTAGTTTAGTAGTTACAGACGAAACAACAAACGAAATGAATCGTGCAGAGAAAAATATATGTATGTATGTACACATATGCAATAACTAAACACAAAACGAATAGCTGCAATGAATAAAAAAATAAAAATGTTTTTTAATTGAACTGGATATGAAAATTTACAGAAAAAATATTATTCACGTAATTGAAACGTTTGTGATATCACCCTATGGCACAATTGTCACAAACGAAAAGCAAACGTTTCTAGTTGGCGAAAATGACAGTGAATCTTACAATTTGTTTCTGACTATGTACAAAACTGTACAAAACCACAAATGATATGATGATCGATGAGCAAATGGGAATTGTTTTGTACAGTTTATTTTCGTACTCTGTTTTTAATATTTTTCAGAATATAAATCTTTTGGGCGATGGCGTGTCAAATGAAAGCGATTGGGCAGGGCGAATTAATATAAGGTGATAGCAGGAGTACAAAAACAAAAATTTACATGTATTTGGTTTTTGCTTTGGCGGCATAAACTGTCAAAATCTGTAAGAGTGTGTGTAGAAATTCAAACAAAATTTTTCAATTTGAAATCAGAAGCCGTGCGGCGAAACACATACACAAAATCAGCTGAGCTAGTAACACCACCTTATATTAATTCGCCTTGCTTTTGGGTCTTTCTGATTGGTCGGAGCAGAAAGCTTTCTGGTACAACTCTGCGCTGAACTGGTTTTCAAACGAGTTAAATGATTTAACTGGTTCAATTTTCCAACAACAATTGCATGCGATTTAACTTGTTTATGAACATGTTTTGTTCATTTAACTGGTTCAAGCCCATTTAACATGTTTAGCTCGTCAATTTGAACGTAGTATTAAACTCAATTTTGGCGTCTTAGCGCCATGCGAGTTCACTAGTTATATTTATAAAGGGAAGTCCCTTTTTTTTGTAACAGGTAATCTCGCGAACGGCTGGTCCGATTTTAATGAAATTTTGTATGTAAATAGCTTTCAGGAACCACCATGTATTAGGCTATAAAAATTTACTTTTTTCCGGTAGGTGGACCAGGGACCGATCTATTCGAAAAAATCTTATTATGGTCCGATTTGCTTAAAATTTGGTACGTAGGTAGCTTTTTGCCTAGATTAGCGTATAGGATCCTTTTTCCGAGAAGTGCACCAGGGACCGACCTATTCGAAAAAATCGTATTTATTGTCCGATTTGCTTAAAATGCGGTACGTAGGTAGCTTTTTGCCTAGGTTAGCATATAGGATCCTTTTTTTCCGAAAAGTGGACCAAGCACCGATCTATTCGGAAAAATCGTATTTATGGTCTGATTTGCTTAAAATTCGGTACGAAATATCTTTTTGCCTAGATTAGCAAATAGGATAATTTTTTTCGGGAAGTCGACCAGGGACCGATCTATTCGAAAAAATCGTATTTATGGTCCGATTTGCTTAAAATTTGGCACGTAGGTAGCTTTTTGCCTAGATTAGCGTATAGGATCCTTTTTCCGGGAAGTGGACCAGGGACCGATCTATTCGAAAAATTCCTATTTATGGCCCGATTTGCTTAAAATTAAGTACATATGTAGGTAGCTTTTTGCCTAGATTAGCATATAGGTTTCTTTTTTTTCTGGGAAGTGGACCAGGGACCGATCTATTCGAAAAAATCCCATTTATGACCCGATTTGCTTAAAATTTGGTACGTAGGTAGCTTTTTGCCTAGATAAGCATATAGGATCTTTTTTTCCGGGAAGTTGACCAGGGACTGATCTACTCGACAAAATCGTATTTATAGTCTGATTTGCTTAAAATTTGATATGTAGGTAGCTTTTTGCTTAGATTAGCATATATGATTCTTTTTTTCCGTGAAGTGGACCAGAGAGCGATCTATTCGAAAATCTTGTAATTAACGTCAGATTTGCTTGAAATTTAGTACGTAGGTACCTTTTCCTAGATTAATATATAGGATCCATTTTTTCTTCTAATATGTACCGTTTTGTTTGAAATTTGGCGCGTAGGCTGCTTACTGCCTGGATTAACATATAGGTGGTGGAATTGAATGATTGCTTTACAGTTTGAAATGTTTTAAGGCACAGATTCAAGGACGATTCACCATCGAGCCGGATCATTGTTTCCGCAAGAACTTCTTCACGGACGTAACGCTTCCGTTAGGTTATTTAAGGCGGCAACGGATATGCTTTCTGATGACCACAAAACCATATGTGAACTTGAATTGTGGTGAAAACTTTGTAACAAATATTTGAATAATGAAATAAATTTTGGGCGGGACGAAGTTCGCCGGGTCTGCTAGTTCAGTATAAAGGTCATCCATTTCCACACATATTTTCTTACAAATTACTGAAATTTATTTATATTTATAATATAACTAAAGAAATATAGTATTTTTGCGTACTATATTTTTTTCAGTCTCCGGCTAGCTCTCATCGAGTTCACTTCTGCCTAAGACCGCTCTGAATACCATGCTATCTTTCGTTATCTTTCGTGCATACGAAATAACTCACAGTTTATTTTGCGCCTTTTTTCTTCGTGCCTTTCTTTCAAATCAAAACTTAAATAGAAGTGTTGTGCTCTTTCGGGGAATCGCTTTAGGGAACTTGACGAAGTTGACTTAAGCACCGAAAATCAATCGGTAAGCATGTTACGGGACGGCAGTTTACTTGTTCTAGCAAACAACCAGAAAGTGGCAGATAAATTCCTTCGCACAAAAAATGTTGGCGGACTGTGTTCAGTTGTGGTCACTTTACATGATAAGCTGAACTCCACAAAAGGCACTATCTATGATCGCAACTTAATTTCTACTCCGGACAACGAAATTTAAGAGGACCTTAAATTCCAGGGTGTCACAGGTATCTACAAATTTACAAAATCTATTGGCGGGGAAAGAGTACCATCTGGTCTAATACTGCTTACTTTCAATTTATACCAACTCCCAAAAAGCATTGATTTTGCCTGGTATAAAGTACCAGTTCGCGAATATTATCCCTCCCCCATGCTCTGCAAGAATTGCCAAATTCTAGGGCATACTATAAAGTTTTGTAAGAGTAACCCAGCATGTGACACTTGAAATCTTCCTCCGCACCATCCACTTAAATGGACCCGTGAATTTTTCGCTAACTGTTTCCAACCCCACCGTGCCTCATCTCCCTATTGCCCAAAATTTCAACAGAAGAAAGAAATTCTGAAAATAAAAACACAAAAGAAATGCAGCATTGCTAATGCCAGACGTTTCTACAAACAAAGTAACCCAATACAAGTTAATAAAAACAAATCTTTCTCCTCAACTCTAAAATACACCAGCAATAACTGTGCCGATAGTAACAAAGAACACGCAAAAAATCATATTGGAAACAATTCCGAAATCGCTAATTCTTCTATTGCTGAACTTCCACCCATCAATACCACATTTAGTATTCAAAACTCTGAACTCGCTTGTCACTCTCTGTATAATACCGCCACCGAAAATAGAAAAACTATTGACTCTCGCTCTGTACCATTACAAACAAACAATATTTACTCGCTTATCTCCTACTCCGAAAACATCGACTCTGTAGGCACTCACCCACCAAATAATTTTCTGTCTCTAACTCCACCAAATATTATCTCATACCCTCAATTATCTCTTCCGTTCATTCTAAATAACATTCTACCGCATAATCGCGACCTCCATCTACACAACTCGAATCTCCCCCCGCAACTAGCTGGCCTTACTAACTAATTTATAACTATAACGTTCTCTCTCTTTTTACGATATTTAACTCTATTGTAAATAAGAGCAAAGCCGTTTATTTTCTCTTTTTGTTATCTATCGATGCCTGACATTCTTCAGTGGAATATACGAGGTCATCGTAAAAATTATGTTGATCTGGAAATGTTGATTAAAGAAAATGTTTCCAATATTATCTGTATTCAAGATGAATCACCTATTATACCCAAGACATACACGGGCTATTTTCACAACTTTATACATAATACCACCAGCGTTGCCATTTCAGCCGTTTTCCGGCTAGATTTAGCCGGTTTTGATAGCAACTAGCCGGAGAAAATTCGATCTAGCCGGCAGCCGATTTGTTAGCCGGTTTCTAAAAAAAAGTTAGCCGTTTTTAGCCGATTTTACTATTTGACTAATTTTCAGGTGCAAAAAGTAAACAAGTTGTTCGAAAGCAATAATGCAGACCCAATGAAGATTTTTAATGAACTCAATGTTTTACTTTCGCATCTATGCTCCCTAGTGGTTATTAGCGCGGACACATTTGATCCTATATGCTCCCCGTTGGAACCATACCTTGCTCCATTTCCTCAGTTTTATCACAGTTTTGAAGAGTATTTAAAAACAAAAGTAAGCACAAACGCTTTTGACCACGAAGCCGAGAAAATAATTCGAGAAAATGGTCGCTATTTTATTATCACTTTAATAAAGGAATTACGCCAACGCCTCCCTACAAATAATGCCACACTAAAAAAAATTGACTTTTTTCTGTTGGAAATGCATTAAGAGTAATTAAACCAAAAGTATTTGTTCAACTACAGCAACAAAACCACAAATATAATTCCGACGAAATAACATCCATAGAGATGCAATGGCAACGGTTAACGTTACATACCTGGAGTAATTTAGACTCAACTGTAAAATTTTGGGCCGAAGTTTATCAATTTCGAAATGCTCTAGGAGAAAACCCTTTTGCTGACCTTTGCAACCTAGTTTTTAGTTTTCTTGTTTTGCCTATAAGTAATGCAGAAGTAGACCGAATATTTAGTTCAATGAATATAATAAAAACTAAGCAAAGAAATCCAATGTGCGTTAAAACGTTAAACGCTATTTTATATATAAGATACGGTTTAAAACGTGAAGAAAAATTGGCCATAATTTTACTGTAGATGACGATCTCTTAAAATTAATGAATTCAGGTGATATATACAATAGTGATTCATTTGATGATGAGGAATATACACTCGATATAAATTAATGGTGTTAACTAGTCTTTCGTTTCTTGCGATTTATTTAAATAAAGCATGTGAATTTTCACTAAAACATTTTAGACGTTTTTTGCCAGAGTCTATGTGAAATTTCACTAAAACATTTTAGCAGTTTTTAGCCGCTTTTTTTTGCCAATCTAGCCGGTCGGCCCAAAAAGTTCTGGCAACACTGAATCACAGCGAAACAGAGCACGGCACTTTTTATTAAAAACTCCATACCACACAGCCTACTTAATATCACTTCTAGCATATCTCTCGTCGCAGTAGAATTACACCAAAAAACCAAATTTACTCATATCCAGGCATGGGCAGAGACTTAGCCTGTGCTAAAAGAGCGTAAGCATCGCGTGTACGTATACAAGCGAGAGCGTAACGATGAGAACGCGACAGCATGCAAATGAATTGGATACACTAACACATCCTCACTTATAGCTCACGCTTGTTTATCAATGAAACGCTTATTAATCAATGAAACGAATAATTTTAAAATTTTTGGTGGTTTTTTGAAAAATTCTTCTAGAACTTCGTCAACTGAAAAATTTATATCTTTGTGAATATTCATAGATGCTAGACTGTTGAGTCTTTTTGATATGTTATATTTCTCAAGTAGGTTTTAATTCTTTTCAGGCACGAAAAGCTTCGGCTATTGAAATAGGCAAAAGTGCCAATACACGTAAGATTTTAAAAACATTCCCAAAAGACGTTGTATTAGCTACTTGTAATGCTTCGAGAGTATTTCGAAAATGTTCGTGTGAAACTCGTTTTTTCCAGATTTGTACCTCCAGAAGAAAGTTTTGTTTCGAGCAGTCGATTACTTTTTCATAGAAAGCAGACAATTCTTCAGTTTTTTTTGTTGTTTGGTCGCATTTCTTCAAATTCCTTTAAAGCGTCGTCGGCTAAGCTCATTGCTTCTGCAAGATCTTCATCAGGTACTTGTAATTGCCCGCTAGCAAAGCAACAACAATTTATAAAAGGGAGTGTCTATTCGCACTTTGCCAGTGTCACCAGTGTACCAGTGTCACCAGTGTACTAGTGCCACCAGTGTCGCCAGTGTCACCA
>NW_023458555.1:104801254-104801897 GCF_013731165.1 Rhagoletis pomonella | reverse complement strand
CACCAGTGTCGCCAGTGTCACCAGTGTACCAGTGTCGCCGGTGTCACCAGTTTCACCAGTGTCACCAGTTTCACCAGTGTCGCCAGTGTACCAGTGTCACCTGTGTCACCAGTTTCACCAGTGTCGCCAGTGTCAACGTTGTCACCAGTTTCACCAGTGTCGCCAGTGTCACCAGTGTACCAGTGTCGCCAGTGTACCAGTATCGCCAGTGTCGCCTGTGTCACCTGTGTCACCAGTGTCACCAGTGCCACCTGTGTTACCAGTGTAACGGTGTCGCCAGTGTCGCCAGGGTCACCAGTGTACCAGTGTCGGGAGTCATCATCTCTGCCAATGTCACCAGTGTACCAGTGTACCCTGGCCAGTGTCACCAGTTTACCAGTGTCACAAGTTTCACCAGTGTCGCTGGTGTCACCAGTGCCACCAGTGTACCAGTATCGCCAGTGCCGCCATTGTCACCAGTTTCACCATTGTCACCAGTTTCACCAGTGTCGCCAGTGTACCAGTGTCACCAGTTTCACCAGTGTCACCAGTGTCACCAGTTTCACCAGTGTCGTTAGTGTACCAGTGTCGCGAGTGTCACCAGTGTACCAGTGTCGCCAGTGTACCAGTATCGCCAGTGTCACCAGTGTCGCTAGTGTCACCA
>NW_023458555.1:104800137-104801154 GCF_013731165.1 Rhagoletis pomonella | reverse complement strand
ACCGGCGACACTGGTACACTGGTGACACTGGCGACACTGGTGGCACTTCATTGGGTAGGACGTTAACCCTCTAGTAGGCCAATTTTTCTATGAGTTGGAAAATTCAGGAATGGGTGATTTTAGCACGAGAAATCCAAAACTGATGTCCATTTCGATCTGTGACAGTAACTTTTTCCTACAGGGGAGAAAAACCAAGACCGTCTGGAGACGGGCTCGCCGATATACTTACTCATAGTTTCAGCTTTATCTTACACAATGTTGACCTACGAACCGGCAATGCCGTCTGCAGACGGTCAAAAATGCAAAACTGTGGTTTTATATGTCGGCAAGCCGGTCTGTAGACGGTCTGTGTTCGAAAGCAATTTTCTCCATTTCGAATGGTGACATAATTATAAGACTTATATTAAAATACGGTGCTTTTAACAACAAAATCCACCGAATTTTTTTATATCAAAAAATTTGTCAAAAGAAAAAATTTCTTTAATTACGAAATTTCTAAATAGCAAGAAATAATTAATTTTAACCGTGTTTTCAAAATCTGTAATTTAACTGCCGATTAAAATATAACGGATTGACATAACGGATTAAAGTTTACTTCGCCGTAAGGGTACGAGTTTTGTCTAAAGATCGCGCCTTACGAATATAGAAAAAAATGATTATAGGTGTTTATTTAACGACCGTCTGGAGGCGGTTCTGCCTACTAGAGGGTTAACGTACAAGGACCCAAACCCAGCGCACGCGGGGTTATACGTCTTGTCACATTAGCTCGCTCCCAAACGGATATTTGGTCTCTACCCAGCGGATACGTGGATATAAATATCCGGACGAATTGAGCTGCGATTTGAACCGCAAGCAAACAAATCTCTTCTGGCCACTCCCAGGTGAATGGCAAAAGCTTTGCTGTACTGGGAAATTTGCCAATCATAGTGATCAAAGGCGAATATCTCAACTAAAACCCAATGTATAGAAGACAAGACGTTACACTAAATAAAAAGTAAAAACAAGTAAACAATATTT
>NW_023458555.1:104797871-104800037 GCF_013731165.1 Rhagoletis pomonella | reverse complement strand
ATTTACTATCATATCTATGTATATACCACCTTCACAAACAATTGTAGCTGCAGACTTTTTTAATATCGTTAGCCAAATAAATTATCCTTCTCTTTTCCTTGGCGATTTGAATGGCTGGAGCCCACTATGGGGATCGACACAATCTAACGTAAAAGGGAAAGTCATTGAAGACTTTGTTTTCTCCTCAAACTTCTGTGTGCTAAATGACGGCTCCGCCACCCATCATAGCACCCACAAGGCCTTCACACATGTCGATATAGCGCTTTGCTCATCCCAACTTGCACCACAATGTTTTTTGAGAACAATTAATGATCTTCATAACAGCGATCACTTGCCCACCATCACCACGGTCAATCTCGATACCGTAAACTCTGTCCCAAGAACGTCGCATTATAATATCAAACGAGCCAACTCGTCCCTTTTTCAGGAAGGCATTACCAAAGCCAACATATTATATCCGATATCATCGAACACAAACAAAGAAGCTGCACAGATTAAAAAAATTTTCCATTCAGCCGCAAATCCCTCGATACCGCAAACTACGTACAATAAACGGGCAAGAACAACACCTTGGTGGTCCCCAGAACTGAAGAAATTGAGGGACGTAAAATCCCTTTCTTGGCGCTCCTATCTAAGGAACTGCACCATTGAAAACCTCATTGATTATAAAAGAAAAAATGCCATTTTTAACAAAGCCAGGAGGGCAGCAAAGAACTCTAGCTTATTAGAGTTTACAAAGAGTGTAAAACCCAACACTTCATCCTCTGAGAACTGGAGAATTATTCGTAAATTAGTAGGATCTCCTTCGTGCACCTCGATAAGTACCTTACGAATAGGGAACAGCTGTCTTAACGAACCCTGCGACATTTCAGAAGCATTCTCTGAGACGTGGTCGTCAAATTCTCACGACTCAAACTTTTTACCTGAATTTCGAAACAATAAGGGAATCGGGCTTAGTATTTTTCCGGAAAATTGCCGCTCTTGCCCGGCACACAAAATAGAGTCTCCTTTAACTATGAATGAATTTAACTCATGCTTGATAACTTCCAAGGGAAAACCCCCGGTTTTGATAAAATATCTTATGATATGATTAAAAATGTCCCACCATCCTTTAAACACCGGATTCTAAATTTATACAATAGGATCATTGATACGGGAACTATCCCTCAAAGCTACAAAACCTCAACTATAATCCCGTTAAGGAAACCCAATAAACAGACTGATCTCATAGACTCCTATAGGCCGATATCGCTCCTTCCATGTCTAGGAAAACTTTTGGAAAAAATGATATCCAAACGAATGATGTGGTTTATAAAATTTCAGAAACTTTTAGCTCCTGCACAAGTTGCATTCCAACCAGGAACCGGTACAACCGACGCCCTCTTGTTCTTAGATCACCTGATTTGCAAAAATTTAGCTGCCAAAAACCACATCTCTATCCTTTCAGTAGACTTTGTCAAAGCATTTGACAAAATCGGGATTCATGTAGTACTACAGAAACTTTCCAAGTGGGGAATTGGTCCCAAAATTTTCAACTACGTGAAATCATTCCTCATTAATAGACAATTTAGAAGCAAAGTTAATCACGTGTTTTCAAAGGTACACCCCGTGAATAATGGAATCCCCCAAGGATCTCCCCTCTCCGTTACTTTATTTATTATTGCGTTTGATGACCTTAGCCGAATTATTTACAACAACAAAAAGTTGCAACATTGCATTTACGCCGATGACCTTTACATCGTAGCAAAGCACCAAGATTCACAAGAAATACAAAAACAACTATCAGATGCCCTCCACTCAATCGACAGCTGGTGCAATTCCTCTGGAGCCGTAATCTCACTGGACAAAACTAAACATCTTCACATTTGTAAGAAAAGAAGCTGTAATAGTCTAGTAATTAGTCATAAGAATGTAAATATCACAAATGTTGAACACCTTAAGATTCTGGGCCTGTTTTTTGACCATAGATATACCTTTAAGCAGCACTGTTTATATTTAAGAAAAAACTTATCCTCCCGACTCAACCTTGTCAAATACTTGTCCTCTCCTAAAACCAACATCCATACCAACGTTCTCCTCAATTTCACCAAACAAACAATCCTTGCAAAGATTGACTATGGGCTACCGATTTACGGCAGCTGTACCAAAAGTCACATTCGATGTATC
>NW_023458555.1:104796618-104797771 GCF_013731165.1 Rhagoletis pomonella | reverse complement strand
AAACAGCTGATGTCCACTCCGGAGAGTCCCTCGGGAGTGTCGATGAAGTGCGCACCGAGATGCTTAAACCGTAATCTAGCGAATGCCGGGCAGTTGAGTAGGAAGCGCTGAGATGATTCCACCTCGTCCTACAGGCAACTGCGGCAGTAGGGATCCGTGACGATATTGAGTCGCACCGCGTGGGTTCCCATTGGACAGTGTCCGGTCAGTACACCTGTGAAAATCGAGAGCTGACGCTTAGCCAGCTGCAGTAGTTCCCTTGACCGCCCGCGGTCCACAACCGGCCAGAAGGACCTTGCAACTCTGCAAGTCGGGGTTTTTTCCCAGCGCTCGCTGAGCCAACCATGAGCCCATCTGTCCAAAAGCAGGCCGCAGGTTGCCAACGGAACTCCAATGCCCTCCCTGTCCGAGGTGATGGCCTCAAGGGCGCCTTGCCTGGCCAGTTCATCAGCCCTGCAATTTCCCGCGATATCACTGTGCCCCGGGACCCAAATCAGCTTGATCTGGAAGTACTCCGAGGCAGTTGAGAGAGAGGTCAGGCATTCCCCAACCAGTTTTGAACACACCATTAGCGATCCCAGCGCCCTGATTGCCGCTTGGCTATCAGTATATATATTTACCCTCGTTTTTGACAGTACATTGGTGCGTAGCCAATCGGCTGCCTCCTTTATAGCGGCCACCTCTGCCTGAAAGACGCTGCAGAGATCCGGCAGTCTGAAAGTAAGATCTACTGAGAGTTCCTGACAGTAGACACCTCCTCCAACTCTCCCTTCCAGCTTCGATCCGTCCGTAAAGATGTTTATTGGACCTCTTCTCCAGAGACTACCCCTCTTCCATTCATCCCTTGAGGGGA
This sequence comes from Rhagoletis pomonella, assembly GCF_013731165.1. Taxonomy (NCBI): domain Eukaryota; kingdom Metazoa; phylum Arthropoda; class Insecta; order Diptera; family Tephritidae; genus Rhagoletis; species Rhagoletis pomonella. The sequence continues at coordinate 104,796,918 of NW_023458555.1, read as the reverse complement.
TTTGCGTGGAGAAGGATCCTTTAGGGGCCAGCCTCGGGTGACTCCGGTCCATTTCTTTCGGCACGAAGTCGGAGCTTTCGAGAATTGTCGAGTGTCCGTGCGCTGGATTGAAAGAGAACCCAGAGCTCTTGAGCCTAATGGCTGAGCGAACCGCCGCTACTTTGCCCGAAATGTCGACAGGTGCGACATTGAGTATAGCGTTTAGCGCTAAGGTGGGAGTGGTTCGGAGCGCCCCGCTGATCCCAACGAGGGCTGCCCTTTGCACGCGCTCTAGCTTCCTAACATGAGTGGTCTTTTCCA
>NW_023458555.1:104795351-104796608 GCF_013731165.1 Rhagoletis pomonella | reverse complement strand
AAAAAAAATTTTCTACGGAATCATAATATCTAATGAGATTTTCGATGCTGTTTTTGAACTTTTATCAAAGACTGGTTTAAGAAAAACTTGAATAACTCAGCCAAAAACCCTACCAATTTAAACCTATGAGGTATCATTGGTAGGGTATTTTCTCACCCTTTGAATTTCTTTGCGAATCAGCTCATTCAAAGTATCTATGAAAGAGGAAGGTAAGATAAACGCGTGTCATTCCATGTTGAGTTAAGATGTGTTGGTATTTGATAAAGACAACTTTGGGACGTGAATAAGTTTGTTTTGCAAAGAAATAAAAAGGTGAGAAAATACCTTTCCACTGATACCTCATAAGTCAATATCGGTAAAGTGTTGCAGCAGTTATTCCAGTTTTTCTTACCCAAAGCATTGTAAAAAGTTAAAAAACAGCATCAAATTCTTATATCAAATTCTTATTATTATGATTCCGTTGATACAATTTTTTAATATTTTTATGTCGATTTTTTAAGCTTAAACTGTTTTTTCATGTGGGAGGATTTTTCCCAAAAAATCCTTTAATATAAAATATTATATTTGTTGTTATTTAATTTTGGTTAGTTTTTTATAGTTCGTTCTTTACCAACATCCGTATAAATACAAGTTTAAAGGCAGTGTCGCACGATTGGATATTTGCCAAAATTTGGTGCAAATCGTATCCCAATTGTGTGAATACCCAAATATTTTTCTTTATCCCAATCAAAATTAGTTTGTTGAAATTTTTCAATAGAACATCGCTGTATTGTACCAATCTTTTGACCACAAAAAACATTTCCCATTTTATTACAACGCTTTTATCAACTTGCAATGTTGTGTTCCAGAAACTTTCAATGTTGTGGATCCAGAAGCTTTCAATGTTGTGTGTCCGACACCAAAGCAAAGCTTTGAAAAGCTCCTATAAAAGAGCATAGTGAATAGGACGAGGTAGATGACATCTACCAGTTTGGGACTACACCGAAACTAAATACTTTCGGACCAGTTGGTGCCCAGTTGGTCTTTTTAAGCTCCTGTGGCCGTTTTAAGGGTAATTCTTGGGCTCCTGCACTGCCGCTCGGGGTTTCTGCCTTCTACGGTGGTAATTTTGCGCCGGGTTGCCTGTTTTGGCGGATTGTTGTGCTGTGTGCCGCGTATTACGTGTACCGGGTACCACTTTCTCTAGCGAATTGCTCTGGGGAACCTGTTGTGTGAGTTGCTGGCTTTTTGGCTAGACTTTGAGGAGGGTTTATACAC
>NW_023458555.1:104794149-104795251 GCF_013731165.1 Rhagoletis pomonella | reverse complement strand
GTATTATTTTCTACTTTTTAGTCCATTTATAAAAGCGTTGTATATTAAAAAGTTTTTTTTATATTATTTATTTTCTACTTTTTAGTCCTGTCTGAATAAAATTTTGCAATAGATATTAAAATAATTCAACGATATTAATAGAAAGGAGCACACACATGCATTTACATATGTATGTACATACAAACGAGCACCAATTAATTTTATTTAAAGAAATGGCGTGTCGTCTATTTCCGCCGATATGCGTGTATAAACCCTCCTCAAAGTCTAGCCAAAAAGCCAGCAACTCACACAACAGGTTCCCCAGAGCAATTCGCTCGAGAAAGTGGTACCCGGTACACGTAATACGCGGCACACAGCACAACAATCCGCCAAAACAGGCAACCCGGCCCAAAATTACCACCGTAGAAGGCAGAAACCCCGAGCGGCAGTGCAGGAGCCCAAGAATTACCCTTAAAACGGCCACAGGAGCTTAAAAAGACCAACTGGTCACCAACTGGTCCGAAGGTAATTAGTTTCGGACTAGTCCCAAACTGTATCCCAACTGGTTCCCGGACTGCTCCCCGACTGGTGACCAACTGGACCCACGATCTAGTTACCAACTGTTCCCAAAGTGGTTACCAACTGGTCCACCTATACCTCAAGTGGTCCACAAGTCACTTCACTTACAAAGCATTCGATTTAGTTGACAATAGTCACATGCATTTACATATGTATGTACATACAAACGAGCACCAATTAATTTTATTTAAAGAAATGGCGTGTCGTCTATTTCCGGTGTAGCAAACGTAGTAGATAGGGCGACATCTAGATGTCATCTACCTCGCCCTATTCACTATGCTTTTTTATAGGAGCTTTTCAAAGCTTTGCTTTGGTGTCGGAACAACATTGAAAGCTTCTGGATCCACAACATTGAAAGTTTCTGGAACAAAACATTGCAAGTTGATAAAAGCGTTGTAATAATAATAAAAAGAGAAACAAGTAAGAAAGTCTAAGTTCGGGCGGAGCCGAACATTAAATACCCGGCGCAAGTATTAAATATATGTTTTCCTCCTTTGCGAAAGCTACCGCTACATGATAATCCGGGGTGTATACATTTTAAGTA
>NW_023458555.1:104786549-104794049 GCF_013731165.1 Rhagoletis pomonella | reverse complement strand
TCAATACTGCTGCTTTGTATGACTGAGCAGCGCGTTGGCTTAGTAGTGTCGATACCTAAACGAAATTAGAGGATGACTGAACACCAGCGCATGGCGTGCTGTTTTGCAAATACAGCCATCACAAGTGAACGATATTTATAACAGCTCATACTGATATTGACTAGCAAACGCGGAATTTGAACGGTTGCCGATCAGTGTTGCCACTGCCTTAGCCTATAGTATCCATAAAAAATCGAAAATTGTATCTACCGAAAAAACGGACATTTTTACACAGTACATCTATGGAAGAGAATCTCGGCCCCTTAACAAACTTATTAACATGTAGTCAGTATTTTCCCATACTTAGACACGGATTTGGGAAACAAAGGCCGGTTATAGTCAAAATTTTTTGACATAATTTTTAATGGGATACCTGTCAAAAAAAGGTGCAACTAACTATAGTTTCGACTTAATTTTGACTATAACTACGGGCCTTTGTTTCCCAGATCTGTTTCTTAGAATTGAAAAATACTGACTAAAACTACGAGCCAAATTTTTCCTCATGTTCAATGTTTATTACTGAGATTAGATTCCCACAAATAATACTTGCAAAAAATGTTGCCTACTCTATTAAAATAATACTAATTTAAACTAATTTTGACCTGTTACATTTAGTTCAGTAAGTTGTTATTTCCTGCTATTTTGGTTACAATGTTTTTCAATCAAACTGGTGGATTGGGAGCTATCTATGAAATTAAAAGATGTCTCAAAAACTTGCATTAGTCTGTAAATTCCGCCTTCAAGAAAATTTATATTTCCGGCTTCTTTGAATTCTCGATTAACGGCATATAACTGAAAATCTAAAAGTTTTAAGTTATTTTTAGTACAGTCAAGTTATTGTTGAAAATTTGTCATCGGCATGGTTGTCAATCTCCTTTGAATGCTAAGAGAAGGGTTGCTCGCGATGTAAAAGTTGATTTTTTCGCATTACAGTTAACAACTATATGTCGGAAAACTTTTTAAAATTTACAAAACCACTTGGTGTTATTAAATGCACGTTAATGTAGCTAAAAATTAATTTTTCTAAGTGACAAGAATAAAGGAAAATTTCTTGCTTTTTTGAAAAAAATTTCTTTCAACTTACGAATACTTATGGGAAAAGGTATCAAAATTTTATTTAATTTTAGTTGAGTTGTTGCCGAAAGCGCGACGAATGTTGTACAGAAGACCTGGGCGGCGCCTGCCCGGTTGGCATATTCGCGTATACATACACGCTCTGCTTTAGAATGCATCGAAAGCTTCATTCAACCGCACTACTTCCCTGCAAAAAATGGGACTAATCCGGGATGACTCCGGGAGCAATCGCAAAGGAGCATGCGTCTAATACCACTTTTGATCTCTTTATATGGCATGGAGCATGTCCTATGAAGAGACTAATTGTTCACCTTTATGCCGGATGGGTGTAAAAAGCGACTAGTCACTTTTAAAAAATAAAAATAAAAATTTGCGCCAGCTGAGATTCGAACTGGGGTGCTCAGTTTTGTTAGGCGAATACTCTCTCTGTGTGCCAACGACGCACATGACCTTTCATTGACTAAGTGCGTACATATCATTAAATCGTTAATAGTACCCGTTAGAGATGAGTTGGATACTAATTGATCTCCAATTATACCCATAAGGGAAGAATCGAAACTAATTGACCTCCATTAGTACCCGTATGAGACTAGTTGCGACTAATTAATGGCCAATTGTACCCGATTGAGAGTAATCTCGGTATACTCTATTTAGAGATTAGTCGCATAATTTTTTACAGGGTTGTTCGCACGCACACAGTGACATCAATTTCTCGCACACTACAAAAATTCTCTGTCGAAGATGCCAATCTCTGTTGTAACCCTGCAGGGAAAGCTACTAGTTGTGAACAACAATTCTACCTGTTTGCGTTTCAGCCCAACTAGTTCACATTCTATCCTTTTTCAATGTTAGCGACTAGTATTTTTAACATTACGATGTCCTACGAGATGTCAACTGTCAGGCTATGCATCAGCATCTACTAGTAGAAATATTAGTAGCATCCTACCAACAGTCGCAATGGCCGACAGAGCAAATCACTCGCGTGATATGTCTGAGGTACCAGGTTCAAGCCCTGGCGCAAGGAATTTTTTTATTTTTTTTATTTTTTTTATATTTCTTTTCTTTATATTTTTTATTTAGGTTTTTTTTGTTATTCTTAAATGTAATTTAAAAAAAACATATATTTTTGTATCTACTTTTTTATGGTACAAGTATTTTTTCCCATATATTTGTTTCTTTTTTTTGTAATGCAACTAGATTTTTAAGTTTGGTATTTATATTTAAATTGAAATAGTTATCTAATTTTAAAAATCTTAACCACCTCCAAGCGGCCTCTAACCTGCGATCCCAGAACCAGAACCAGTAGTATTCACGTGACGCCACAGCCGACATTTGTAAGAAAAGCAATTAATTGCGTTTTATTTTATGCTTTGGTAATTCAAAGGCAGATGTCGCTGAACGATTAAGTTCTTCGAAAATGTCGAACTGGTAGGCACATACTAGCTTATGAACTAGTATTTTTTCTAACTGGTTTGGGTTTTCACTGCAGGGAAAGGGTACCCTGAAGGAAAGATTGGTCCAATTGCTCGAAAAATATAGTCGTAGGTATAGTAGCTTTGTATCTAGACCAAAGATATCCACAAATATAAAGCAATGTAATGCAAAACAGGTGAATTGTACTAAAAGTGGTCCGAATGTAAGGCATAAGGTATGAGTTTTGATCTAAAACTGGTTACAATGTCATGCTGTAGCGGACAACGGGTACAATTAACGACTTGCTGATATGTAGGCACTTAGTCAACAAATTCTCATGTGCGACATTGGCATGCAGAGAGAGTATCCGCTTAGAAAATCTGAGAACCCCGGTTACAATGTATTGCAGAAGCGGACAATTGGTCCGAGCCTAGGACATTCAATGTTAAATGTAAATAGAATTTTACATGTTGTTGTGTTGGACCAAACTTTGGACTAGTTACAATCACTTGCAGTCTAGTTTCCTATTCTAGTCTAGTTCCAGTCTAGTAGTCTATTCCGATATGCTACAGGGTAATTTATCGTCTTGTATGTATTTATGTAGATATTTATAGCGCGTCTACCATTCAATTGCTTTACTCTCTGCCGGCGCCAAGCACGTGTTGGCAGGCTAGTTGTGAGGAATGTGCATACGTACGTATGTATGAATGTATGTACATATCAATGTACATTATGCATACGACATTGCTGTGGTGGCATGAGCTTGCTGCTGTGTATACATGCCAGTATAAATGAACGTTCATTTCCATTTAACACGGGTGGTTTCTCAGAGCGTATGCATACTCTAACCATACACTTGTACTACTGCTGTATGCATATGGCTGTATTAAAGTTTCAAACATACAAAAATGCATTAATGGAACAGTATTAAAGCATTCTTACAAGATATGTATCCCTATATGTAAATGCAACTTCTCTGATACATTTTAATATACGGGGACATACAGGAAAGTAGCACTTATATATGCAAATGCATATCTTGTAAAAGCCCGTTTGTGCTGAAAATAGTATCGCACAACACGTCCGTTCACTAAAATTTGTGTACAAGACTGAAAATATTACAAAAATTCCACTTCAGATTTATCAAGAAATGTGCCTAAAATAACGACAACGTACATTCGCTTGCAATTCGCTAGAATTGGAATTTATTCGTGGAAATTCATGATAAACTAATTCACTCATATAGCAAGCATTCATCGTGAATGCATACAACCGATTTCTACTGGGCATCAAACATGCCTTCAGCAACAAATGAAATGGCTTACAGCATAGTTGCCAACTTGGTGCTTTAAGCACTAGATTTAGTGCTTTTTGAAAATTAAAACGCCAAAAAAAAATTATTTAGTGCCTAGTGCTTTTGTAGTGCTTTTTTCTGAACTAAAATTACTTCGAGATAGTTAAAACCAGAGACCATAACGATTATAAGAAATAAAATTAAATGTTGCTCCACAATTATTACTGAACAATGGAAAAGTTGTTTTCGTCTCCCGGGACTATTATTTCAAGACGAATATTATTTACGTCTTCTCATAATAATTATATGGGATTTTTATTTTTTTTCGTCTCTCGGGACGTTTATTTCAAGACGAATATTATTTACGTCTTTTATAATAATTACATGGGCTTTTTATTTTTTCCGTCTGTCGGGACGTTTATTTCAAGACGAATATTATTTACGTCTTCTTATAATAATTATGTCGGCTTTTTATTTTTTTTCGTCTCTCGGGACGTTTATTTCAAGACGATTATTATTTACGTCTTCTCATAATAATTATATCGGCTTTTTATTTTTTTTTCGTCTCTTGGGACGTTTATTTCAAGACGAATATGATTTACGTCTTCTCATAATAATCATATGGGACTTTTATTGAATTAAAACTTTTTTATCGAGTTCGGAGATTTAGGACCGTTAATTTATCTATTTTCAAGTAATTCTATGGAATTTTCTGTAGTTAAATGAGATAAATAAATAAACTATAGCTTAACACAGATACGCTAACGGCTCTTAAAGCGTTAAATATATTTATATGTGACATGTAAAGTTAAAAGGGACCTACGCTCAGAAAAGATTTCGAGAAAAACGACTTTCAAGTTTACCAAGTTGATTTTGATGCTTCTGAACGTTTTAATGGATTGAAATTCGTCACTCGGAGGTTTTCGGGGTCGCTGATTACGAATCCGATGTTAGTTTTCCAAAATTCAAAATGGCGGATCCAATATGGCGGATGACTTTTTTAAAAATTGATCGGAATCGCTTGAAACTCACTACCCGGGGGTTTTTGGTGTCGCTGATTACGAATCCGAAGTTCGTTTTTTAAAATTCAAAATGGCGGATCCAATATGGCGGAAAAAATTTAAAACTTGTTCGGATTCATGTGAAACTCAAATGTTATTATTGATTAATTTCAGAATAGTTTGTCAGATTTGATTTTTTTGTTCTTTTTTTGTGTGAAGGTACCTAACTTTGAAGTGAAATTGTGAAAAAACTAATGCAGCTAGAAAGCTACGGTTTATTGCATTCGACAGAATGGCCCGTTTACTATAAGAGTCGATGAAAAAGCGAAAACCGATTTTTTCTGACCGTGGGTCCCTTTTAACTTTACGTGTCACATATATATATATATATATACATATATATATTAAAGGCTTTCCTTTTGCGTGGTTTTGGATCTTGAAAAGGGTTGCTAGATGTTATAAAATCAAATGCAAATAATCGAGTTCGGAGATGTTTACGTAAAATATTTAACCCACCGTCACATCTGCACCGAGAATTGACGAGATTGGTATGTAGAAGTGCAATACGGTGTTATTTTACAACGCTTTTATCAACTTGCAATGTTGTGTTCCAGAAACTTTCAATGTTGTGTTCCAGAAACTTTCAATGTTGTGTGTCCGACACCATAAAGCAAAGCTTTGGAAAGCTCCTATAAAAAAGCATAGTGAATAGGGCGAGGTAGATGACATCTAGATGTCGCCCTATGTACTACGTTTGCTACACCGGAAATAGACGACACGCCATTTCTTTAAATAAAATTAATTGGTGCTCGTTTGTATGTACATACATATGTAAATGCATCCTTTCTATTAATATCGTTGAATTATTTTAATATCTATTGCAAACTTTTATTCAGACAGGACTAAAAAGTAGAAAATAAATAATATAAAAAAAACTTTTTAATATACAACGCTTTTATAAATGGACTAAAAAGTAGAAAATAATATTTCTCAGTCCCATAGAATTTGTTTTGATAACTTTTGATTTTGAAATTTTAGCAAAAGTCATTATAAACAATCTATGAAATTGAAAATGAAAAGCGTGGAGCGCATGTATTACACTTGAATTGATATGAAAAGTAATATACATATGTATGTATGTATGTGGGTATATGAATAACGACCTTAAAATCGATTCCAAAGTTCTACTTTCGCTGTAGAAATTTTAGGTCTACGTTATGTAGTTTGACTATTGTCAACTAAATCGAATGCTTTATAAGTGAAGTGACTTGTGGACCACTTGAGGTATAGGTGGACCAGTTGGTAACCACTTTGGGACCAGTTGGGGTCAGTTGGATATTTAAACTCCTGTGGCCGTTTTAAGGGTAATTCTTGGGCTCCTGCACTGCCGCTCGGGGTTTCTGCCTTCTACGGTGGTAATTTTGGGCCGGGTTGCCTGTTTTGGCGGATTGTTGTGCTGTGTGCCGCGTATTACGTGTACCGGGTACCACTTTCTCGAGCCAATTGCTCTGGGGAACCTGTTGTGTGAGTTGCTGGCTTTTTGGCTAGACTTTGAGGAGGGTTTATACACGCATATCGGCGGAAATAGACGACACGCCATTTCTTTAAATAAAATTAATTGGTGCTCGTTTGTATGTACATACATATGTAAATGCATGTGTGTGCTCCTTTCTATTAATATCGTTGAATTATTTTAATATCTATTGCAAAATTTTATTCAGACAGGACTAAAAAGTAGAAAATAAATAATATAAAAAAAACTTTTTAATATACAACGCTTTTATAAATGGACTAAAAAGTAGAAAATAATACTTCTCAGTCCCATAGAATTTGTTTTGATAACTTTTGATTTTGAAATTTTAGCAAAAGTCATTATAAACAATCTATGAAATTGAAAATGAAAAGCGTGGGGCGCATGTAATACACTTGAATTGGGGCACCGAAATTGCGCATATGGAAACTGTGCATTTAGACATTATTTCGGTTTCAACCGAAACTGTGCATGTATGCTTTATTTCGGTTTTTACCATATGCATTATTTCGGTTTTAAACCGAAACTGTGCATGTATGCATTACTTCGTTTTTCTCATATGCATTATTTCGGTTTTCAACCGAAACTGTGCATGTATGCATTGCTTCGGGTTTTTCATATGCATTATTTCGGTTTTCAACCGAAACTGTGCATGCATGCATTATTTCGGTTTTTGTTATATGCATTATTTCGGTTTTCAACCGAAACTGTGCATGTATGCATACCTTCGTCTTTCACTTATGCATTATTTCGGTTTTCATCCGAAACTGTGCATGTATGCTTTATTTCGGTTTTTGCCATATGCATTATTTCGGTTTTGAACTGAAATTGTGCATGCATGCATTATTTCGGTTTTTGTTATATGCATTATTTCGGGTTTCTAACGAAAGTGTGCATATGGATAATTTCGTTATTTCTAATATGAATTATTTACTTCTACTTAGGCTGAAAGCCGCCTACGCAGAGAAAAGCTCTGCGCAAAAATACGTCCGCCCTTCTTTTCCGGCAATACAGAAAGGAGAATTCTACTTAGTAAGGGTTATAATCCCTAAGCGCGGCCGAAGGCCGCCTACGCGGAAAGAAGTTCTGCGCAAAAATACTTCCGGCCCCCTTTTCCGGCAACACAGAAAGGAGAATTCTACTTAGTA
>NW_023458555.1:104779083-104786539 GCF_013731165.1 Rhagoletis pomonella | reverse complement strand
TACTTAGTAAGGGTTATAATCCCTAAGCGCGGCCGAAGGCCGCCTACTCAGAAAGAAGTTCGTTTTCATGTATGCACTATTTCGGTTTTTGTCATATGCATTACTTCGGTTTTGAGTCGAAACTGTGCATGTATGCATTACTTCGGTTTTTGTGATATGCATTATTTCGGTTTTGAACCGAAACTGTGCATGTATGCATTACTTCGTTTTTCTCATATGCGTTATTTCGGTTTTCAAACGAAAGTGTGCATGTATGCATTATTTCGGGTTTTTCATATGCATTATTTCGGTTTTCAACCGAAACTGTGCATATATGCATTATTTCGGTTTTTTTCATATGCATTATTTCGGTTTTCAAACGAAAGAGTGCATATGCATAATTTCGGTTTTCCTAATATGCATTATTGCGGTTTTCAACCGAAACTGTGCATATATGCATTATTTCGGTTTTTTTCATATGCATTATTTCGGTTTCCAACCGAAACTGTGCATATATGCATTATATCGGTTTTTTTCGTATGCATTATTTCGGTTTTTTTCATATGCATTATTTCGTATGCACAGTTTCCATATGCACAATTTCAGGGTGCCACTTGAATTGATATGAAAATTGAAATGAATTGATATATGAATAACGACCGCTTAAAATCGATTTCAAAGTTCTACTTTCGCTGTAGAAATTTTAGGTCAACGTTATGTAGTTTGACTATTGTCAATTAAATCGAATGCTTTGTATTGCATGCGCTCCACGTTTTTCATTTTCAATTTCATAGATTGTTTATAATGACTTTTGCTAAAATTTCAAAATCAAAAGTTATCAGAACAAATTCTATGGGACTGAGGAGTATTATTTTCTACTTTTTAGTCCATTTATAAAAGCGTTGTATATTAAAAAGTTTTTTTTATATTATTTATTTCCTTGTCTAGTATCTTTACTTTGCCTAGATCAGCTTTGTGTCCACTTGTCAATATGTGTTGCGCTAACGCAGTGTTGTTCTTGTTCTTACGGATGTCCGCTTCGCCCTCACTTATGCGAACTCCTAACGCCCTTTTCGTTGTTCCGATGTATATTTTATTGCAAACTTCGTTCTCGCTTCCCTTACATGCAATTTCGTACACTACGTTGTTTTTTCTTGCACTCAACCACATGAGGTCAATTAGCCTAGAATCCAAAAAGGTTAATTAACCGGAATTGACCATCAACTCATAATCAATGCTAAATTACGTTCTGCTAGGAACGAACATAGCAATATTTCAGGTTTTTTTGCGTTCATTACATTTTCAATGAAGTCTTAAAAAAGTTGCCTACTTTTTTCTGACTTTTTATGCTGCTTCAGCTTTTTTGGTGCTTTTGCGAGCGTGCGTGTTGCAATATGTAGATCAGCTCTTCCTGACTTGGCTTTTAATGTGCACTTGCTAACATTGCAATAAGCCTCGTAACCTCAAGTGTTTACAAAACCAGCCTTTGAACGCGGGATCCTTAGTCCAAGAATAAAAAAAAAAATGCGCATACGCTTGGTATGCATCGTATTTAGGTCATTTGTTTCCCAAGACAACATTTTTTTTTTTGAAGAAGCTGCTGCAAAAAACAAAGCTTGTTAAGATTTATAAAGGAAATAATTCAAAATTAGTTCTACTTGCAATATTTAGTAACATAGAAAAAGTACTGGGAAGTTAAAAAACGTCACTTTTTGCAGAAAAAACGTCCGAACGTCAACAAGATACAAAAAACGTCCAAATGACGTTAAAAACGTCAACCTGGCAACGCTGGTAACATGTAAGAAAGCAGCGATGCCGTTTTGATCTAAATAGATCCAATTGGATACATTTTTAGGCGAATTTTTGCGGGATACCTATTTTTCCGGTCAGTATAAAAGTGGATACTTTTTTAAATAGACCAAAATTTTATATTTCCTATAAAGTTTTTTTCGTTCAAAAATCGATTTTCATTAAAGATGGTAGAAAGCATTACGTTTTCTAAACGTATAAAGAATCGCTACTTAAGAGTGAAATTAAAGCATTTTATTTTTTGTGAACGAAGCAATGAACATATGAAGAGATCTCACCAAAATAGGTATAAGCGCAATTTCTTTAATTAGCTTAAACCGCGTATGTGACGTTGCATAAATTATTTTCTAGAGAGTAAAAACACTTATATTTCAAAATGGTTCTCTTTTTTATAAAGCAATCGCATTTCTGGCTAGTATATTTCTGGACGAAGCCAAGAGCTTGTGTGAGCAAATCCAATTTTTGGCAGCAAATGTCAGTTACGCGGTTTTGCAGAACGACGATACGCGGTTTTGTACTTTAAACGACGATATATGTAAAGTAAGTTATACTCTTTCTGTAGCAATCTCTTTCATATCACATATTTTCATTTGTTAATTTAAAAAGAAAGAAGATTTCAATGTAGTTTAAAAAACTAAATTGGATTTATTTAAGGAAACTTTTGTGAATTTTACTGAAAAGACTTTAAATACACTCTAAAAACTTTGTTTATTTGCACATATTGAGAGAGGTAACCAGTTTCCTCTTTTATGTATGCAAATTTGCAAGCCGTGTAATAAAATTACTCATTGCCTGTTTACTTTTACACATAAAATGTTTAAAGTAAAGTAATGTTTATTATTAGTAGGAAATGTATTTGTAGATAGAAAATTTTTGCAATTTTAAACATTCTACATATGTATGTGTATATTTTAAAGATCTCAAGTTCAAAATCAAATACTGAACATCCTATACGTATATTTATACAGATTCTTGTTGAAAAATAGATACTTTTCAGTAGTAGTTTTACATGCTCTTTTTAGAGTGTACTTGCTATTTCTTATATTTACTTTGCAAAATACTTATGCACAAAAAATTTACTTTATAAATTGAAATTACAAATGTTTGATTTTATGCACATGTATTCCAAGTCCTTAGCTTGGGTTAAATCATGTCTTTTTCATGAAAATGTTTGGTTTTCATACAAGTTATGAGATTTATATGTAAAAAAAGAAAATTGGATACATTTGGATAAATTTTTGGCTTGGTCAGGGATACATTTTTTTGAGACGGCGCGGCAACACTGTAAGAAAGTCTAAGTTCGGGCGGAGCCGAACATTAAATACCCGGCGCAAGTATTAAATATATGTTTTTTCACCTTTTCGAAACCTACCGCTTACCGCGGGGTGTATCAATTTTGAGTAAATTAGTGTCCTTAAATTTCGAAATATTGCAGTTTCAAGCATTTCTGAAATTTACCGTTTTATGAAAAGCGGCCGTAATTTTAGTCCAATTTCAATAATTTTCAACGTTTTGCTTTTATGTGGCGAGTACAATAAAAATACCGAGTTTGGTACGAGTTGGTTGAACGGTTTCCGCTATACATATATGTGATCATAAGTGGGCGGTGCCACGCCCCTTTTCAAAAATTTTACCATAGACGTATTTCTTGGTAAAGAATTGTTGCAAGCATCAATTTTGAATAAATTAGCTTTAATATTTACTGATTTATCGAAGATTTTGTATTTCTCTACATCACACAGAGAAAAAAAACGCGCTGTAGGAATAAAAAAAAAATGTATTTGATTACCGTTTAAAAAGGCTCGTTTTTAAATCAAGTGAAAAGTCTTAACAAAATGGATTTTTTCATTATACATACACCCGTATTAAAATGAATCATTTTCACTGCACGGGTGGCGTTTTGCGCGTCTCGGATGCTTTTTCATATGTAATTAAGAAAGCATATGTATACAAAGCATACAAAGCGAGGGCAACGCATACATACATACATATGTACATACATACATATGTACATACATACATATGTACATACATGGTACGACATCATGCACTAATCGCGCGCTGTGATGTTGTTTCAAACTCAACATTTGAAAACACATTTACATGTGTGGCTGTAGCTGAGTGTCCAAAGACGCTTGATACAATTGGTGTTGCTACCAAGAGCGTCCGGGTTCAATTACCATCAGACGGAACATAAATTAAATTTTTTTCTTAATTTTAATTTCGTATAACGACAAAGCATCTGTGCACTTCGCAACGACATATTTTATAACGTACATACTCAAATTTAAAACGAGTTCGGTTGGTGCTCTTTCATATGCGTATTTTTTTTTTAAATTTAGCTCGTTTTTTTATTCTAAAATTTGTTCCCTCAGTGTACCGCTATATGGGATGTGGGCGTGGTTATTGTCCGATTTTTTAAATTTTCGGCCATTTAGTATGCTGTACCAAGGCCAACAACTGTGCCAAGTTCGGAATAAATTGGTGCAGCGGTTACAAAGATATACTTATTTAACCATAAGTAACCAGTAGTTACTAAAATATCGCAGTTTTCGTATTTCTGGAAATTACCGTTATATGGGAAGTGGGGATGGTTACAGTCCGATTTCGCCCATTTTCATTACCAACCTACCTTGGATTAATGGAAACCTACGTACCAAATTTCGTTGAGATATCTCAATTTTTGCTCGAGTTATCGTGTACACGGATGGACGGACAGACGGACAGACAGACATGGCTAAGTCCACTTCTCTATTCATTCTGAGCATTTATGTATACATTTGTCTATATCTATCTCGATTCGTTTTGGCTGTTACAAACAACCGTTATGTGAACAAAATTAATATACCCTTGTGCACAAGTGCGTTCGGGTATAAAAATGGTATTTCATTAACCACTGCGGTAAAACCACATATGTTTGTGATTTTAGGAGTTTTAATTTTATTTAAAAAAAATGCATGCATTTTTCTTCAGAAAACGTTCACTTTAATTAATGTTAATTAAAACTACTCCTTAAAATACTGTTAATGATTGAAATATTGTCATGGAACAGAGAAATAGATTGTTTTGCCAAAAATTACCAAAATTCGAGATAAGTTATTTTACTGGATATAGAACAGGTGCCAATTTCACTTGGCTGGCCGAGATTTCTTACTTTCGGAATGAAAAAGTTGCGCTTGTTGGTGATGAATTCGCGGGGAGATGTGCTGCGGTTGTTTTTATGACAGAATTTACTTGGCCTTGAGAAATACGCGCCTGCGCTTATGAATGAAATAGTTATTGTTCGTATATGCGCGTAATTATGTACATGTGTACATATGTATGTATGAATGTATGCTCGCAGTAGAAATCGGTTGTATGCATTCATGAAGAATGCTTGCTATACGAGTGAATTAGTGTGAACCATTCATGCGTAGTCATGAATTTCCACAAACAAATTCAAATTTTAGCGAACTGCAATCGAACGTAAGCTCCTTAAAGTTGGCACCCGACCTTGATGCATTTTGATAAAATACCTAGAATATGATAGATTTAACTCTCTGGAGGATTTTAGTAAGTTTCTTTTTGTTTTGTAGTTGAAAAATAAGTGCGCAATGCGTTTTTTTTTTTAATTCATATGAAGCTTTTTACAGCTACAGCTTCAATTTTAATGAATTCAGGTCCAGAATCGTTTGTAGTTGATTATAGTTTTAATTTTTTTTTTAGTTGAAAAATAAGTGCGTGTTGCGTTTTTTTTTTAAATTCATATGAAGCATTTTACAGCTACAGCTTCAATTTTAATGGATTCTGGTCCAGAATCGTTTGTAGTTGATTGTAGTTTAAAATTTTTTTTTAGTTGAAAAATAAGTGCGTAGCTTGTTTTTTTTTTTAATTTATATGAAGCTTTTTACAGCTACCGCCTAAATTTTAATGAATTCTGGTCCAGAATCGTTTGTAGTTGATTGTAGTTTTAAACTTTTTTAGTTGAAAAATAAGTGCGTTAGTCTCGATCCATCCCTTATGGGTATAATTGGAGATCAATTAGGTCCAACTCATCTCTAACGGGTACTATTAACGATTTAATGATATGCACGCACTTAGTCAATGAAAGGTCATGTGCGCCGTTGGCACACAGAGAGAGTATTCGCCTAACAAAACTGAGCACCCCAGTTCGATCTCAGCTGGCGCAAATTAATATTTTTATTTTTTAAAAGTGACTAGTCGCTTTTTACACCCATTCGGGCATAAAGGTGAACAATTAGTCTCTTCATAGGCATGCTCCATGCCATATAAAGAGATCAAAAGTGGTATTAGACGCATGCTCCATTGCGATTGCTCCCGGAGTCATCCCGCGATATACGCGAATATGCCAACCGGGCAGGCGCCGCCCAGGTCTTCTGTACAACATTCGTCGCGCTTTCGGCAACAACTCAACTCAGTGTAAATTTTGATACCTTTTCCCATAAGTATTCGTAAGTTGAAAGAAATTTTTTTCAAAAAAGCAAGAAATTTTCCTTTATTCTTGTTATTTTGAAAAATTAATTTTTAGCTACATAAACGGGCATTTAATAACACCAAGTAGTTTTGTAAATTTTAAAAAGTTTTCCGACCTATAGTAGTTAACTGTAATGCGAAAAAATCAACTTTTACATCGCGAGCAACCCTTCTCTTAGCATCCAAAGGATTTTTGACAACCATGCCGATGACAAATTTTCAACAATAACTTGACTGTACTAAAAATAACTTGAAACTTTTAAATTTTCAGTTATATGCCGTTAATCGAGAATTCAAAGAAGCCGGAAATATAAATTTTCTTGAAGGCGGAATTCACAGACTAATGCCAGTTTTTGAGACATCTTTTAATTTCATAGATAGCTCCCAATCCACCAGTTTGATTGAAAAACATTGTAACCATAATAGCAGGAAATAACAACTTACTGAACTAAATGTAACAGGTCAAAATTAGTTTAAATTAGTATTATTTTAATAGAGTATGCAACATTTTTTGCAAGTATTATTTGTGGGAATCTAATCTCAGCAATAAGCATTGAATATGATTTGGCTCGTTGTTTTAGTCAGTATTTTTCAATTCTAAGAAACAGATCTGGGAAACAAAGGCCCGTAGTTATAGTCAAAATTAAGTCGAAACTATAGTTAGTTGCAGCTTTTTTCGACAGGTATCCCATTAAAAATTATGTCAAAAAATTTTGACTATAACCGGCCTTTGTTTCCCAAATCCGTGTCTAAGTATGGGAAAATACTGACTACATGTTAATAAGTTTGTTAAGGGGCCGAGATTCTCTTCCATAGATGTACTGTGTAAAAATGTCGATTTTTTATGGATACTATAGGCTAAGGCAGTGGCAACACTGTTCGGCAACCGTTCAAATGCCGCGTTTGCTAGTCAATATCAGTATGAGCTGTTATAAATATCGTTCACTTGTGATGGCTGTATTTGCAAGACAGCACGCCATGCGCTGGTGTTCAGTCATCCTCTAATTTCGTTTAGGTATCGATACTACTAAGCCAACGCGCTGCTCAGTCATACAAAGCAGCAGTATTGATTGAGTTTGCAATAGTTGGCGTTCAACGCAAGCCAGTCTCTGATACTCACTCGTACATTTTATATGGAGAATAATAATAATTCATTTAAAACTCTGCATGAAAACATCTTCTCGACGATACATGT
>NW_023458555.1:104776301-104778983 GCF_013731165.1 Rhagoletis pomonella | reverse complement strand
CTAAGCCCTTCGAAATTTTGTGCTGGGATATGCGTTACAGCTTCGCAAATTTTACCCCTACCGAAACCAAAGATGTATACACATCAACAATTTAAACTAAACTTAAACTACAATCAACTACAAACGATTCTGGACCTGAATTCATTAAAATTCAAGCTGTAGCTGTAAAAATCTTCATATGAATTAAAAAAAAAAACGCATTACGCACTTATTTTTCAATTAAAAAAAAATAATAAAACTACAATCAACTACAAACGATTCGGGACCAAACGATTTTGGACTCAAATTCATTAAAATTTAGGCGGCAGCTGTAAAAAAATTCATATAAATAAAAAAAAGCGCTACGCACTTATTTTTCAACTAAAAAAAAATTAAAACTGCAATCAACTACAAACGATTCTGGACCAGGATTGCTTAAAATTTAGGCGCTAGGTGTAAAAACCTTCATATAAATTAAAAAACAAAACGCGCTACGCACTTCTATTTCAACTAAAAAAAAATTTAAAACTACAATCAACTACAAACGATTCTGGACTAGACTTGATTAAAATTGAAGCTGTAGCTATTACAAGCTTCATATAAATAAAAAAAAACGCATTATGCACTTATTTTTCAACTAAAAAAAAATTAAAAACTACAATCAACTACAAACGATTTTGGACCAAAATTCATTAAAATTTAGGCGGCAGCTGTAAAAAGCTTCACACAAATAAAAAAAACGCGCTACGCACTTATTTTTCAACTAAAAAAAAAAAAAACTACAAACGATTCTGGACCAGGATTCATTAAAATTTAGGCGGTAGCCGTAAAAAGTTTCATATAAACTAAAAAACAAAACACGCTACGCACTTATTTTTTAACTAAAAATAAATTTAAAACCACAATCAACTACAAACGATTCTGGACTAGAATTCATCAAAATCTAGGCGGTAGCTGTAAAAAACTTCATATAAATTAAAAAACAAAACGCGCTACGCACTTATTTTTCAACTAAAAAAAATTTAAAACTACAATCAACTACAAACGATTCTGGACCTGAATTCATTAAAATTGAAGCTGTAGCTGTAAAAAGCTTCATATGAATTTAAAAAAAACGCATTACGCACTTATTTTTCAATTAAAAAATAAATAAAACTACAATCAACTACAAACGATTTTGGACCAAAATTCATTAAAATTTAGGCGGCAGCTGTAAAAAGCATCATACAAATAAAAAAAAAAACGAATTACGCACTTATTTTTCAACTAAAAAAAAATTAAAACTACAATCAACTACAAACGATTCTGGACTAGAATTCATTAAAATCTAGGCGGTAGCTGTTAAAAGCATCATACAAATTAAAAAAAAAAACGAATTACGCACTTATTTTTCAACTAAAAATAAAATTTTAAACTACAATCAACTACAAACGATTCTGGACCTGATCTCATTAAAATTTAGGCGGTAGCTGTAAAGAGCTTCATATAAATTAAAAAAAAACGCATTACGCACTTGTTTTTCAACTAAAAAAAAATTTTAACACTACAATCAACTACAAACGATTCTGGACCTCAATTCATTAAAATTTAGGCGGTAGCTGTAAAAAGCTTCATATAAATTTAAAAAAACGCACTACGCATTTATTTTTCAACTAAAAGAAAAAAAATTTAAACTAAACTTAAACTACAATCATTTCAAACGATTCTGGACCTGAATTCATTAAAATTGAAGCTATAGCTGTAAAAAGCTTCATATGAATTAAAAAAAATGCATTACGCACTTATTTTTCAATTAAAAAAAAAAATAAAACTACAATCAACTACAATCGATTCGGGACCAGGATTCATTAAAATTTAAGCGGTAGCTGTAAAAAGCTTCATATAAATTAAAAAAAAAAACGCGCTACGCAGTTATTTTCCAACTAAAAAAAAAAATTAAAACTACAATCAACTACAAACGATTCTGGACCAGAATTCATTAAAATCTAGGCGGTAGCTGTAAAAAACTTCATATAAATTAAAAAACAAAAAGCGCTACGCACTTATTTTTCAACTAAAAAAAATTTAAAACTACAATCAACTACAAACGATTCTGGACTAGAATTGATTAAAATTGAAGCTGTAGCTGTTAAAGGCTTCATATAAATAAAAAAAGACGCATTACGCACTTATTTTTCAACTAAAAAAAAATTAAAAACTACAATCAACTACAAACGATTTTGGACCAAAATTCATTAAAATTTAAGCGGCAGCTGTAAAAAGCTTCATACAAATAAAAAAAAACGCGCTACGCACTTGCTTTTCAACTACAAAAAAAAATAAAACTACAATCAACTACAAACGATTCTGGACCAGGATTCATTAAAATTTAGGCGGTAGCTGTAAAAAGCTTCATATAAATTAAAAAACAAAACGCGCCGCTACGCACTTATTTTTCAACTAAAAAAAAATTTAAAACTACAATCAACTACAAACGATTCTGGACTAGAATTGATTAAAATTGAAGCTGTAGCTGTTAAAAGTTTCATATAAATAAAAACAATCGCATTACGAACTTATTTTTCAACTAAAAAAAAATTAAAAACTACAATCAACTACAAACGATTTTGGACCAAAATTCATTAAAATTTAGGCGGCAAGTGTAAAATCTTCATACAAATAAAAAAAAACGCGCTACGCACTTATTTTTCAACTAAAAAAAAA
>NW_023458555.1:104774641-104776201 GCF_013731165.1 Rhagoletis pomonella | reverse complement strand
AATAAAAAAAAGACGCATTACGCACTTATTTTTCAACTAAAAAAAAAATAAAACTACAATCAACTACAAACGATTTTAGACTAAAATTCATTAAAATTTAGGCGGCAGCTGTAAAAAAATTCATACAGATAAAAAAAGCGCTACGCACTTATTTTTCAACTAAAAAAAAACAAAACTACAATCAACTACAAACGTTTCTGGACCAGGATTCATTAAAATTTAGGCGCTAGCTGTAAAAACCTTCATATAAATTAAAAAACAAAACGAGCTACGCACTTATTTTTCAACTAAAAAAATTTTTAAATTTACAACTACAATCAACTACAAACGATTCTGGAACGCATTACGCACTTAATTCTCAACTAAAAAAAAATTAAAAACTACAATCCACTACAAACGATTTTGGACCAAAATTCATTAAAATTTAGGCGGCAGCTGTAAAAAGCTTCATACAAATAAAAAAAAACGCGCTACGCACTTATTTTTCAACTAAAAAAAAAAATAAAACTACAATCAACTACAAACGATTATGGACCTGAATTCATTGAAATTGAAGCTGTAGCTATAAAAAGCTTCATATGAATTTTTTTTAAAACGCATTACGCGCTTATCTTTCAACTAAAAAAAAAAACTTTAAAACTTCAATCAACAACAAACAATTTTGGACCAGAAATCATTAAAATTTAGGCGGTAGCTGTAAAAAGCTTCATATAAATTTAAAAAAAAAACGCGCTACGCACTTATTTTTCAACTAAAAAAATAAATTTTAAAACTACAATCAACTACAAACGATTCTGGGCTTAAATTCATTAAAATTGAAGCTTTGGCTGTAAAAAGCTTCATATGGATTTTTTTAAAAACGCATTACGCATTTATTTTACAACTAAAAAAAAAAATTTTTAAAACTACAATCAACTACAAACGATTCTGGACTAGAATTCATTAAAATTGAAGCTGTAGCTAAAAAAAGCTTCATATGAATTAAAAAAAAAAACGCATTACGCACTTATTTTTCAACTAAGAAAAAAAATTTAAAACCACAATCAACTACAAACGATTCTGGACCTGAATTCATTAAAATAGAAGCTGTAGTTGTAAAAATCTTCATATAAATTTAAAAAAAAAAACCCATTACGCACTTATTTTTCAACTCAAAACAAGTTTAAAACTACAAGCAACTACAAACGATTCTGGACCAGAATTCATCAAAATTTAAGCGGTAGCTGTAAAGAGCTTCATATAAATTAAAAAAAAAGAACGCATTACGCACTTGTTTTTCAACTAAAAAAAAAAAATTTTAAAACTACAATCAACTACAAACGATTCTGGACCTCAATTCATTCAAATTTAGACGGTAGCTGTAAAAAGCTTCATATAAATTAAAAAAAAAAAACAATTTAAACTAAACTTAAACTACAATCAACTACAAACGATTCTGGACCAGAATTCATTAAAATTGAAGCTGTAGCTAAAAAAAGCTTCATATGAATTAAAAAAAAACGCATTACGCACTTATTTTTCAACTAAAAAAAAAATTAAAACTACAATCAACTACAAACG
>NW_023458555.1:104773863-104774541 GCF_013731165.1 Rhagoletis pomonella | reverse complement strand
ACTACAAACGATTCTGGACCTGAATTCATTAAAATTGAAGCTGTAGCAATAAAAAGCTTCATATGAATTAAAAAAAAACGCATTACGCACTTATTTTTCAATTAAAAAATAATAATAAAACTACAATCAACTACAAGCGATTCGGGACCAGGATTCATTAAAATTTAGGCGGTAGCTATAAAAAGCTTCATATAAATTTAAAAAAAACGCGCTACGCAGTTATTTTCCAACTAAAAAAAAAAATTAAAACTACAATCAACTACAAATGATTCTGGACCAGAATTCGTTAAATTCTAGGCGGTAGCTGTAATAAACTTCATATAAATTAAAAAACAAAACGCGCTACGCACTTATTTTTCAACTAAAAAAAATTTAAAACCACAATCAACTACAAACGATTCTGGACTAGAATTGATTAAAATTGAAGCTGTAGCTGTTAAAAGCTTCAGATAAATAAAAAAAATGCATTACGCACTTCATTTTCAACTAAAAAAAAAATTTAAAACTACAATAAACTACAAACGATTTTGGACCAAAATTCATTAAAATTTCGGCGGCAGCTGTAAAAAGCTTCATACAAATAAAATAAAAACGAATTACGCACTTATTTTTCAACTAAAAAAAAAATTTTAAACTACAATCAACTACAAACGATTCTGGGCTTGAATTCATTAAAAG
>NW_023458555.1:104767818-104773763 GCF_013731165.1 Rhagoletis pomonella | reverse complement strand
AAAATTCTTTTTTTATACTGAAATCTAGAAAAAAAGAAGTCTGATGAAGAGATGTGGTGAAATCTAGAAAAAACGAAGTCTGATGAAGAGATGTGGTGATCTCCGAAATAGCTGCTATAACTTCTACCGCTTAGACTTTTTTTTTTAGTTGAAAAATAAGTGCGTAATGCGTTTTAAAAAAAAATCATATGAAGCTTTTTACAGCTACAGCTTTAATTTTAATGAACTCAGGTCCAGAATCGTTTGTAGTTGATTGTAGTTAAAAAATTTTTTTTTTAGTTGAAAAATAAGTGCGTAATGCGTTTTTTTAAAAATTCATATGAAGGTTTTTACAGCTTAAGCTTCAATTTTAATGAATTCAGGTCGAGAATCGTTTGTAGTTGATTGTAGTTTTAAACTTGTTTTGAGTTGAAAAATAAGTGCGTAATGCGTTTTTTTTTAAATTCATATGAAGCTTTTTACAGCTACAACTTCAATTTTAATGAATTCAGGTCCAGGATAGTTTGTAGTTGATTGTAGTTAAAATTTTTTTTTTAGTTGAAAAATAAGTGCGTAATGCGTTTTTTTTTTAATTTTCATATGAAGCTTTTTACAGCTACAGCTTCAATTTTAATGAATTCAGGTCCAGAATCGTTTGTAGTTGATTGTAGTTTTAAAAAATTTTTTAGCTGAAAAATAAGTGCGTAGTGCGTTTTTTAAAATTTCATATGAAGCTTTTTTCAGGTCCAGAATCGTTTGTAGTTATAAAATAAATTTTTTTTAGTTGAAAAATAAGTGCGTAGCGCGCTTTTTTTAAATTTATATGAAGCTTTTTACAGCTACAGCTTCAATTTTAATGAATTCAGGTCCAGAATCGTTTGTAGTTGATTGTAGATTTAAAATTTATTTTTTTAGTTGAAATGTAAGTGCGTAGCGCGTTTTTTTTTATTTGTATGAAGCTTTTAACAGCCACAGCTTCAATTTTAATGATTTCTGGTGCAGAACCGTTTGTAGTTGATTTTAGTTTTAATTTTTTTTTTAGTTGAAAAATAAGTCCGTAATGCGTTTTTTAATAAATTTATATGAAGCTTTTTACAGCTACCGCTTAAATTTCAATGAATTCTGGTCCAGAATCGTTTGTAGTTGCTTGTAGTTTTAAACTTGTTTTGAGTTGAAAAATAAGTGCGTAATGGGGTTTTTTTTTAATTTATATGAAGATTTTTACAACAACAGCTTCAATTTTAATGAATTCAGGTCCAGAATTGTTTGCAGTTGATTGTAGTTTAAAAATTTCTTTTTAGTTGAAAAATAAGTGCGTATTGCATTTTTGAAAAAAATACATATGAAGCTTTTTACAGCTACAGCTTCAATTTTAATGAATTCAGGTCCAGAATCGTTTGTAGTTGATGGTGGTTTTCAAATGTTTTTCTTAGTTGAAAAATAGGTGCGTAATGCGTTTTTTTTAAATTCATATGAAGGTTTTTTTAGCTACAGCTTAAATTTTAATGAATTCTGGTCCTGAATCGTTTGTAGTTGGTTGTAGTTTTAAAATTTTTTTTTTAGTTGTAAAATAAATGTGTAATGCGTTTTAAAAAAAATCCATATGAAGCTTTTTACTGCCAAAGCTTCAGTTTTAATGAATTCAAGTTCAGAATAGTTTGTAGTTGATTGTAGTTTTAAAATTTATTTTTTTAGTTGAAAAATAATTGCGTAGCGCGTTTTTTTTTTAATTTATATGAAGCTTTTTACAGCTTCCGCCTAAATTTTAATGATTTCTGGTCCAAAATTGTTTGTTGCTGATTGTAGTTTTAAAGTTTTTTTTAGTTGAAAGGTAAGTGCGTAGCGTTTTAAAAAAAATTCATATGAAGCTTTTTAAAGCTACAGCTTCACTTTTAATGAATTCAGGTCCAGAATCGTTTGTAGTTGATTGTAGTTAAAAATTTTTTTTTTTAGTGGACAAATAAGTGCGTAATTCGTTTTTTTTATTTATATGATGCTTTTTACAGCTGCCGCCTAAATTTTAATGAATTTTGGTCCAAAATCGTTTGTAGTTGATTCTAGTTTTAAATATTTTTTTTAGTTGAAAAATAAGTGCGTAATGCGTTTTTTTATTTATATGAAGCTTTTAACAGCTACAGCTTCAATTTTAATCAATTCTAGTCCAGAATCGTTTGTAGTTGAATGTAGTTTTAACTTTTTTTTTTAGTTAAAAAATAAGCGCGTAGCGCGTTTTGTTTTTTAATTTATATGAAGCTTTTTACAGCTACCGCCTAAATTTTAATGAATCCTGGTCCAGAATCGTTTGTAGTTGATTGTAGTTTTAATTTTTTTTTTTAGTTGGAAAATAACTGCGTAGCGCGTTTTTTTTTTTAATTTATATGAAGCTTTTTACAGCTACCGCTTAAATTTTAATGAATCCTGGTCCCGAATCGATTGTAGTTGATTGTAGTTTTATTTTTTTTTTTAATTGAAAAATAAGTGCGTAATGCATTTTTTTTAATTCATATGAAGCTTTTTACAGCTATAGCTTCAATTTTAATGAATTCAGGTCCAGAATCGTTTGAAATGATTGTAGTTTAAGTTTAGTTTAAATTTTTTTTCTTTTAGTTGAAAAATAAATGCGTACATTTGTTCATGTTTGTCATTGTGCGTGTAATTTTCTAGAGTAGTTTTGTGCTCTTTCTATCTCCTTGTATAAACTCGTCCTTCGTTGGTATACTCCATGATGCAATAATACAAGGTGTTATCAGTTGGCAACTTCTCGCTCTAATTCCGCCATATTGACTGTCTTAGCTGAAAGAGTGTTACTTCTTTAACAATTCCTTGCCTAATAATATAGTTGATTTTTTTTTCTCAGTATACACATTCTGTTTTCTCAAAAAGGTATTATATCCTATTTTACTTCATTTCATTGCGAATATACTATAAAAAAGCAAATTTTGGTTAGAAGAAAATATGAAATTTTATATTTTCCCCCCAAATGGGGATTCATTTCTTCCCGTTCTTCTTCTTATTCTACTGAGCTAAGGCATGTGTCAAATCGAGCTGTCACAACTGATACCACCTTGTATTATTGCATCATGGGTATACTCTGATGAACATATGTGAGGATGATAGCAAGGCCAACTTATATAAGGTAGTGTTACAGGAGCAGTTGAAATTTTCGCCCGATGTTAAACGTAGCAACCGTTGGTTCAACTAGGTGTTGTTTTGCTCTAGATTGCTCCGTTTGTGGGCCTGTTTAATGAATTTATGTCTTGGTTGTATGAAAGATCAAAAAATTTGGATTTTCTGGCAAGTTGTAAAACTTATCGCTACATTAATGGTCATGTTGTACAAACTCATTTAATTTGCGTTTATTTTGTACACTAAATAACCGAAAATGTATAACTCAGCCGAAATAGGTGCGTGCTTTCGCTGAATTTTATAAATGTAAGCCGAAACTATGAAATTGTAAAAATGAGACGGATTGATTTGAACCAACGTTTCCGGTTTGCATTATGTCAAAAGGATGTGTTTGTTGTAATTCATTCTGTCATTTACTACCATTATGCGTTGGCCAATTCATGAAATCATTCCATGCATTCGAGTAGAAACTGAATGAATGAACACCATTTCATGATTTCAATTAACGCGAAATAGAGTTTATGCACTTTAGTTTTTACTCAGATCGATGAAATGATTTCGTGAATTGGACTACGCATACATGTGATACTTATGCTCTTAATTTATCATGTAATTTTATGTTTTTATACTCTTGCTACCACATGAATATATGAATTCGTGATAAGAATATATGAATTCGCCTTGGAAGATAGAAAGCGAGTAAGAATAAATGCCGAACGAAGGAATTTGTCTTCTTTCAACTTAAATAAATGCATTTTGCAAACAAAAGTGCGTACGTTACTTAGTGCCTTGGTAATGGCGAATTCGTAAGGATCTATTGATTGCATTATAAACATGTTAATTTATTTGTTAAACATACAATTACTTCCATTACAACCCGGTCCTGTGGATGTTAGAAGCGCGAATTCATATAAGGTGGTGTTACCGGAAAATGAATAAATAAATTATATGTATATCAGCAAATTAATAAGATGAAATGAAATTATTGTTTGATTTCTAACCAAACCTATGTATGTAACTCCATCGCCTAATGGAAAATTTTTGTTTGTAGTTGAAAAATAAGTGTTGATTGTAGTTCTAAAATTTATTTTTTTAGTTGAAAAATAAGTGCGTAGCGCGTTTTTTTTAAAACATATGAAGCTTTTTACAGCTACAGCTTCAATTTTAATCAATTCTGGACCAGAATCGTTTGTAGTTGATTGTAGTTTTAAAATTTTTTTAGTTAAAAAATAAGTGCGTACTGGGTTTTAAAAAAAATTTATATAAAACTCGCTACGCACTTAGAGTTTTTTTATTAATTTATATGAAGCTCTTTACAGCTACCACCTAAATTTTAATGAAGTCTGGCCCAGAATCGTTTGTAGTTGATTGTAGTTTAAAACTTTTTAAGCTGAAAAATAAGTGCGTAATGGGTTTTAAAAAAAATCATATGAAGCTTTTTACAACTACAGCCTCAACTTTAATGAATTCAGGTCCAGAATTGTTTGCAGTTGATTGTAGTTTCAAATTTTTTTTTTAGTTGAAAAATAAGTGCGTAGCGCAATTTTTTTTAAATTTATATGAAGCTTTGTACAGCTACCACCTAAATTTTAATGAGTTATGGTACAGAATCGTTTGTAGTTGATTGCAGTTTTAAATTTTTTATTTTTTTGTCAATGTTATTGTGGCTTATAAACATTTTATTTTTAATATTTTTATTGAGATTTGTACCACGATTGTTTATTAGGAAAAATTGAAAAAGCAGCAAAGTCTAAGCGGTAGAAGTTATAGCAGCTATTTCGGAGATCATCAAAATTCTTTTTTTATACTGAAATCTAGAAAAAAAGAAGTCTGATGAAGAGATGTGGTGAAATCTAGAAAAAACGAAGTCTGATGAAGAGATGTGGTGATCTCCGAAATAGCTGCTATAACTTCTACCGCTTAGACTTTTTTTTTTAGTTGAAAAATAAGTGCGTAATGCGTTTTAAAAAAAAATCATATGAAGCTTTTTACAGCTACAGCTTTAATTTTAATGAACTCAGGTCCAGAATCGTTTGTAGTTGATTGTAGTTAAAAAATTTTTTTTTTAGTTGAAAAATAAGTGCGTAATGCGTTTTTTTAAAAATTCATATGAAGGTTTTTACAGCTTAAGCTTCAATTTTAATGAATTCAGGTCGAGAATCGTTTGTAGTTGATTGTAGTTTTAAACTTGTTTTGAGTTGAAAAATAAGTGCGTAATGCGTTTTTTTTTAAATTCATATGAAGCTTTTTACAGCTACAACTTCAATTTTAATGAATTCAGGTCCAGGATAGTTTGTAGTTGATTGTAGTTAAAATTTTTTTTTTAGTTGAAAAATAAGTGCGTAATGCGTTTTTTTTTTAATTTTCATATGAAGCTTTTTACAGCTACAGCTTCAATTTTAATGAATTCAGGTCCAGAATCGTTTGTAGTTGATTGTAGTTTTAAAAAATTTTTTAGCTGAAAAATAAGTGCGTAGTGCGTTTTTTAAAATTTCATATGAAGCTTTTTTCAGGTCCAGAATCGTTTGTAGTTATAAAATAAATTTTTTTTAGTTGAAAAATAAGTGCGTAGCGCGCTTTTTTTAAATTTATATGAAGCTTTTTACAGCTACAGCTTCAATTTTAATGAATTCAGGTCCAGAATCGTTTGTAGTTGATTGTAGATTTAAAATTTATTTTTTTAGTTGAAATGTAAGTGCGTAGCGCGTTTTTTTTTATTTGTATGAAGCTTTTAACAGCCACAGCTTCAATTTTAATGATTTCTGGTGCAGAACCGTTTGTAGTTGATTTTAGTTTTAATTTTTTTTTTAGTTGAAAAATAAGTCCGTAATGCGTTTTTT
>NW_023458555.1:104764578-104767718 GCF_013731165.1 Rhagoletis pomonella | reverse complement strand
TGTACAAAAAGCACATAATTTTTGACAATCAGTACAGTTCGCATTTATATCAATGAGCAGCTTATGCGATTTATTTTCGTTTGTACTATATATCTGCATATATACTTGTACACCACGATTGAGAGAATACAAAGGTTGCGCCGATCTCGGGCCGCTATTCCTCTCTTAACGAATTTGACAGAATCGTTGTTTGCATGACGTCACACTGGTGCAACTTGTTTACATTTTCCTTGCAAAATTTTTTCTTCTTCCATTCTTGCTCACGTTTTGGCATTTCTCTCTCGCAATTTCACCAGTGTGACGTCACACAAAAATTATTCTCAAAAATCCTCTCTGATCGGCGCAATCTTGTATTCTATCATTCTTGCATGTACACAAACATATGTTCATACACAAACATATGTACATACAAGAAAACATTGCTGTCCATAAGTACATACATATGCCCATCAGTACATCAACGAAGCCCGTTTGCTTCATCATAAATATATCCATACAAACATATGTACATATGTACGAATTGATGTAGTTACATATATTGCTTGGTAGCGGCAGAGCTGAAATGCGCAATGAGTTCTTTCGTACATACATATATAAGTATACATACATACGTGCATTCAAACCTCCATAGAAACATATGTAGGTACTCGTACTCGTCATGCGTCGCTTTATTTCTTTTTTCCCCTTCCCTATACTACCTATATCTTCCTTCTCACTCATGTAACGTTTTCAGTTTTAAAAATTTCACTCTCCATTTTTGCCATACCGCCGCCAAAGAAGTTTCACTTCAAAAAAAAACACGCTACGCTCTTATTTGTCAACTAAAAAAAATATTAAAGCTACAATCAACTACAAACGATTCTGGACCAGAATTCATTAAAACTTAAGCGGTAGCTGTAAAAAGCCTCATATGAATTTAAAAAAAAATGCACTACGCACTTATTTTTCAACTAAAAAAATAAATTTTAAAACTACAATCAACTACAAACGATTCTGGATCTGAATTCATTAAAACTGAAGCGGTAGCTTTAAAAAGCCTCATATGAATTAAAAAAAAATGCACTACGCACTTATTTTTCAACTAAAAAAATTAATTTTAAAACTACAATCAACTACAAACGATTCTGGATCTGAATTCATTAAAACTGAAGCTGTAGCTGTAAAAAGCTTCATATGAATTTTTTAAAAAACGCATTACGCACTTATTTTTCAACTTAAAAAAAATTTAAAACTACAATCAACTACAAACGATTCTGGACCTGAATTCTTTAAAATTTAAGCTGTAGCTGTAAAAAGCTTCATATGAATTTAAAAAAAAATGCATTACGCACTTATTTTTCAACTACAAACAAAAAGAAACTTACTACAATCCACCAGAGAGTTAAATCTATCATATTCTAGGTATTTTATCAAAATTCATAAAGGTCGGGTGCCACCTTCACGGAGCTGCGAACGTATGTACGTTGTTATTGTTTTAAGTACATTTCTTGATAAACTTGAAGTGGAATTTTTGTAATATTTTCAGTCCTGTACAAAAATTTTAGTGAACGGACGTATTGTGCGATACTATTTGCATATGTAAAAGCTACTTTTTGTATGTCTCCGTATATTAAAAGGTATCAGAAAAGTAGCATTTACATATGGGGATACATATCTTGTAAGAAAGCTTTAATACTGTTCCATTAATGCATTTTTGTATGTTTGAAAAATTAATACAGCTATATGCATACAGAAGTAGTACAAGTGTATGGTTAGAGTACGCATACGCTCTGAGAAACTACGCGTGTTAAATGGAAATGAAGGTTCATTTGTACTGGCATGTATACACAGCAGCAAGCTCATGCCACCAAAAGCGATGTCGTATGCATGCAATTTCTACTGGGCTGAGTTGTACATATGTACATATGTATGCATGTGCGTAGTATTTAGGCAGAAATATGCCCATACGTATGTATGTACTAATGTATATATACATATAAAAACGTTATCAATTAGTGGAGTATGTATGTATGTACATACATTATTATTATTATTAATTTGTTCCGGTAGTACAGAGTAAGACTTAGGTCTTTTAATTGTACTTGAACTACATATATTATATTTTACAGTAATTGTTTTGCAATAAAATATCTTAAATCTATTTTTTTTATTTTATTTATTTTTTTTTATTTAACAATAAGAACAAATATGACTTAGAAAATAGGGAATAGTAGAATCAAAGAAAGTAGAGAAAGATAGAGACAAATTTTGAAGAACTAATACCATGCAATCATACTGTTTTAAAATAATTGTAAATTTGTGTCCTGTAGTTGAATCTGCTTAATCCAGTCTTTACGGTCTCAGGTAACGAATTCCAGGCCCTAACCGCGTTCACGAAAAATAGTCTGGATGATGTTAGGTAGTTGAATTTTGGCATAATGAAGCTGTTGTGTCTCAGTAACCTTACTGGTATTAGCTTCTCAAACAGATAGGCAGGTATTTTGAATACAGTAAGTTTATACATAAATATACAATTCCTTGTGGACAAATAATTCTCAAGACTACAACCTAGGATCTTTGTGTTCCAGGCAGAAATATGCTCATATCTATCAATCCCATATACGTAACGAGCATGGGCGTCGCTCGGAAGGAGAGGGGCTCGAGGCCCCCTCCTAGACTTGGAAGTTTACCTTATATGTAGGTATAAAATCTTCGATTATTACCGCAGCGACCACAAAAATGCAGTTGCCAATATAGCAACTCAGTTGCCAGCTTGCAGTTTCCATCTGAAAAACCATTTCAGATGGTAGCCACCCAACTGAAGTTCGGTTGCCATAAGCCTAAGCCGGCTCAGCTCGATGTTCTGGTCACATACATAAGTACACATTTTCATGAGTATATCTCTTCTTATTCTGGTACTTACAAATATCGGGCCATAGTTATAATACCATTCCATGCTCATGAAAGGTATAGGTTTCAGATTTCAAATCTGTGAAGTAGGTAACAAAATATAAATTTAAACATTTTCTTAACTTCTTCCCAGCGTATTTATTAAAACGTCATTTTCAAAAATTTTATGCATTGCTATGCCATGTCATTCCATCTCAAACATACTAGGGGTATTCTCCAAATCTTGCAAAGCCATTGCACGCAGCACGGAT
>NW_023458555.1:104725664-104764478 GCF_013731165.1 Rhagoletis pomonella | reverse complement strand
TACTGTTATAGCATGTCATTGCTTCTTAGCTCAGCTGTTGTTTGCTGTTATGTTTCTGCAGCATATTTTTAATACTGTTTAATCCTGCCTTGTATGAAAATGTATATAGCAAGGGTGGGCAAGGCCGAGGCCGAAAAAGCCACATCTAAGTTCTAAATGCTAGAAACAGCCACAAAAAAGAACAAGAAAAACAAAAATTTTATTTTTAAATTAAATTATTATTAGAAATGAAAACCATTAATTTTATTATTATTCTATTGTACGTAAGATAGATATAAAAGAAAATTCAAAAGATCCCTTTGGCGAGATTTTCAAAATCTGGTTGTAGGTAAGTTAAAGCCGTTCGTAACAATTCTGTTAAATGTTGGATAGTCAATAGATACGTTCGTTTAAAATCTCCAGTAAAAAATGTCCAACAGCGAAATTCCGGCGAAACATCATCTATTCTCTCACATGAGAAAAATATCCAAAATAGTACGCGAACAGAAAATTTGCAAGTTAGACGAACAGCTGATAAAAATTTTGTTTACATTAACAGTTCTATTCTGCACCTTACCGAAGATTTTGTGACCGGAAAATCTTATTACCAAAAAGTTTTACCACTTCTTGTCACCGCGATTCTAGGTACGTTGCTAATGCAGTGAAAATATTCAGCAACTCAGCTTTGAAGATTTGTGGAAATTCCTGTATTGCATATTTCACGGGGCAATATTTTGTTACCAGCTTATGAGATGGTAACCAAATTTACCGGTTACGAAAAAGCACAGAATGCGAAAAAGGTTTAAAAATTTACAGACACTTTAATTACCGGTTATAAAATTTATGTTACCAGCGCAGAACAGACCTGTAACATGTATAAAATTGAAAACGTAAGAAAACAAATCCTGAATTCTTATCCTGACACAGTTCACTGACTAAACGAATAATTACTTATTTCTTACAAGTTTAATTAGTCGCATTTTATTATTTCAACTTCCAAACCATCAAATTTTATTTAGGGATTTGCGTAAATTCCTGCCAGCTCTTCTTGATCAGCTGTTTTCTTGTTGGCAAATTGCTGTGGGCTAAAATATGTATTTATATGTATAATATGTATGTATGTAAAATATGTATGTACAGTGAAACCTCCCTTGGGCGGAAATTTTTGTCCACCCAAGAAAGGTGTCCGCTCAAGGGGAGGGTAGCTTATTTTTGAACTTTTTAATTAATTGAAAACTCACTATTTCATATTTGAATAAAATATATTGTAATTATATCATTCAAACAAAAATGTGTAGGTATTTATTCAAAACCGGATATTTAATTTATGTGCGTAGGTACATATAAAGTAATAACAAACATAAATATAAATATTACATTTCAGTCAATAAACTACATAAAACTAAATACATGTGTTAGATTCATTACACAAGAAACTGGGAACTTGTTGATTGACGTAAGTTGTTTTGTTTGTTCAATAGAAAACTATTTTGCAGATGGCTTTCCAATTTTTTTAAAAAATCGAAAGCAGTAAAGTCATCGCTGCAAAATCGCTTTGAGTTTGAAACTGCACTCAAAGCCGTTTCGTTTGAGAAAATTTCATTAGATTTTTCGGTAATACTCTCAGTGTCAGTACTATTATCATCAATAGTTTCCATGTTTTCATCAGTAACAAAATCAATCTCAAAATCTAGGTTTTCGGTCCATGTATTATTATCTATTGTTATAAATTCATCAGAATTTAAATTAGATTCTCCGAGGATTTTTGATAATTCAAATAACGAAGCCAGCGTTGCTAGCGGCAAGTCATCTTCGGGCTCGAATTCAGATGACACATTTCTATTTTTGTCAAACCCTGCTTTTTGGAAAAAATTTTGTATGGTTTCCGGTTGAACATTTGCCCAGGCTTCTTTTATAAAATGTATTGCCTCTAAGACATTTATAATTTTTTTAGTCGAGCCAGTCTCTAAGCTTACCAAGATATGCTTAACTTGAAGGTTTCGATAATAAGTTTTAAAGTTTTTTGTCCGCAAATTGTTGTAGTTATATTTCTTAATTCCATATATGTATATGTATGTTTGTATGTTATATTCATTAATTTTTGATTACAATGTGCCTTTGTATTTTATGGTTTGTGGCAGATTTAATAAATCTGGATTGCCCCTGAAGATGCTAAAAATGTTGGGCTAGAAAGTGGAATAATGTAGTTTTATTCGCACTAAAAACATAGATCAGACTAGCCTGCTAACGTAATATTTAATAAGTTTTAAAGTTTTGAATAACACCTTAATCAAAACGCTGGCAAACTGAAGTCGTGTTACTATGTAGAAAAATTATTTTGATATAGTTTAAACGTATCCCAGCAAACATTGAGGTTAGTTATCGATTCTCAATCTCAAACGTTAGAGAACGACTCGAAAAACTATCGAGAATCATGGCGATCTCAACAAAAATGGGACATAGTTCTTGACTCAAGAAAATATTAATTCTCCAATCGTATTCCAATGTTGATCTCTAATGGGATTTGAGTGTGAATTTCAAACTGCTGTTTTGCCTTGCTTTGTTTGTAAAATTTGTATTAAATGTATTTGCAATAA
This sequence comes from Rhagoletis pomonella, assembly GCF_013731165.1. Classification (NCBI taxonomy): domain Eukaryota; kingdom Metazoa; phylum Arthropoda; class Insecta; order Diptera; family Tephritidae; genus Rhagoletis; species Rhagoletis pomonella. The sequence continues at coordinate 104,761,902 of NW_023458555.1, read as the reverse complement.
AATAATAATGAATTATTTGAACTTAAATATTATGAGTAATTCATTTCTTGTTTCTCTAATCGTTCTCGAATCGAATTCGAATGTAATTCTCTGTGTTAAAAATAAAAATATTAAAAATTCTCTAGCTTCGTCATCGACTCGAGAACAATTAGAGAATTACCCTAGTTATCTAATGTAGAAATCCAAATTTCTCTAACGTTAGAGACTGTGTTTGCTGGGATATCACGAGGGTGAGATGCTGCGTTATCCAGAAATAATAGTATTTTTCTGTTTTGAAACTCCATTTTTCGGTCGAATTCCATCAGCCATTGTGTCATCACTTCACGTGTCATCCATGCCTTCTTATTTGATTGCCAATTTATAGGAAGTTTTTTTATATCAACTGATGCAAACGCTCTTGGACGAGCAGCTTTTCCAATAGCAAGTGGTTTTTCTTTTTCTCTTGCCATATTTGCACAAAATAAGAAGTAAGCCTTTCCTTTGATAATTTACCTCCACGGCATACCTCATTTTTTAAAGCTAACGTTTTGTTTGGCAATGCTCTGAAGAAAAGGCCTGCCTCGTCAGCATTATAGATATCTCTAGGGCTATATCCGATTAACACTGCAGGAAGTTTTTCTAAAAACTGCTGAACATCTTGCATCTCCACAGCAGCACTTTCACCAGAAATGCACCGAAAAGTTACATAGTGCCCAGTCCGCCATTTTTGTAGCCAGCCGTTAGAGGCTACAAAATCGTTTACGCCAAGTTTTTCCGCGATTTGTTTTGCCTTTTCCTGTATTACTGGCCCAGATATGGGAAAATTTTGGTTTCTGTCTTTGCGAAACCAGCCGAAACACATTTCATCAATTTTTTTACCATCTACATTCTTAAATGACCTTTTTGTTTCAACATTGTCCCCACACATCCATTTTGTCCGAATAATATCTTTATTTTTCATGATAAGCGCAGCCTTTGTTTTTCCAATTTTGAACCTAATAAGGAAAATTGGATTTATTTCTTTTAAAATTTCATACAGATACTCAGTGATGACATTTTACAAAATGTATTGAATAAACAATTTTTTATCTGGAAAAATTATGTTTCCAAGATTTGATAAGTAAAACTTACATACTGGCTAATGCCCTGACAGACAAATTATTTTCCTCATATGCGTTATTAATTTCAATTTTATCCTTCACACTAAGGTTTGATCTCCCCATCGTGTTACGTATATCCGCTACAACTGAACACAAATCACTGCGCAAACCAAACGAAATGTGTGCACGAAAAAACATCACATTTTATCCGGGGAGTCCCCTTTTTCCATTTAGCAAGTATGTATGTGAGTAACTGCTCACTAATATTTTTTATATTTTGTCCGCCTATGAGGAGTTCGCGTCCGCCCAACAGAGGTTTTTGTTTGATTTGGTATGAAAAGAAATCATCATGTCCGTTGATAAGAGGTTCGCGTCCGCTCAATAGAGGGGCTTGTGTAAATTTTATGAAAAGTAACTGTCCGCGTCGGTCAAGAGAGTGCCCGCTTAAGAGAGAGTGATTGTTCTGAAATGTATACTTAAAACTTGGTATAGGAAAAAATGTCCGCCCAAGGGAGGTGTCCATCTTATAGAGGTGCCCATTAGGAGAGGTTTCACTGTATATGTGTAATATGTATGAAATATGTATTTAAAAAGTAAAAAGAGCAAAAATGTTTTAAGCAAGGAGAAAGTAAAAAGAGCCGCACTTTGCTAAGCAAAGAGCCGCATTTGGCTTAAAGAGCCACCTTTGGCCACCGTTGGTATACAGATTTTTAATTAGATAATTGTTTAATCAATTTTACTATAGTAGGAGCTTGCAAAATTCGGAAAATCTCCTCCTGTATATACAATAGGGGTATTCTCCAAATCTTGCAAAGCCATTGCACGTAGCACGGATTGCACGGATTGCATAAATTGCAAACACACAACAAGAAAATTCATGGGAAACAACATTTCCTATCGCTGCAAAATATGCAACGTCGAAACCCATGTATATATTTTGCAAAATAGCATAGCAAGATAATAGCGACCCTGTGCTAGTTGTTTTGTTGTTGGAATTGCTACATATTTCTCTCATTCCTCTCATCTCGCTCACTTAATTTTTTTTTTGCTGTCTCTTGTTATTGTATTTGATACATAATTTCGCTGCTTGCTCCCCATGCATGCTACCTCTTTGCAATGGGGTGTTCTCGTACGCTTCGAAATTTGGAATAGTATTTTTGCATTTCGTGCAATCCGTGCATCGTGCAAGACTTCGAGAATACCCCTAATGTAAATAATAATGCTGAATATGTTGCATGTGTTCCTTTTGTTGACACGCATAAATTTGATGCATGATTTGATTTGAATTTATTCGGCAATGCCTTCTTATATCATTTTCAAATATGTATAAGCGACATGATATAAACGGCACTTGCATGATGTGTTACATGTCGCTATGTTTTGTAGTTCCGGCCTTTAGTATCAGTCATACGACTTAGTTAGGCCGATCTGTAGCATCCACAGGATTGAGCTATATATCAAACTAAAGTGCAAGCTGCAGTTGCAGTTGACCGTGTTTGTCAAAAAGTAAAAAGCGGCAGAAAAGTCGATAGTGAATAATATAATCAATTGAAAAACATTAACCATATTTCCGTGGAATTGAGATCGGAAAAGTTATTAGGTATTATTTATAGTTTTAAAATATAATCCAAGAAAGAAAAAAATAAAAATACCTGAGATCCCTTTCTTTTTTAAACACCTAGGATATCACTGACCCTGAATGACCGCAAACCTCAAAGCATTACACATTTTTTAAAATGAACGACCAAAATTAGCCGGTATACATATGTAAAATTTTTTTAGAACCAGCGGTTGAATTTTTGTAATGAAAGGGTTAACCCTAAAAGTATAATCTACGTCTGCGAGGCGTATACGGAATGGGTCCTTTTTTTATTTTAACACAAAATTTACTTTTTATTTTGTTTTTTTTTTAAATAAATGTGATTATAATTTTTAATAATAAAACTATGTTTTATTATTAGTCAAACTCACAACTTCAATATTCAAATAAGACAGGACTAAGAATATTTTAACTCACAGGTTATCTTTTAAGTACATAAGCCTCTACGGCGTATGTTAAGGCTTTACGTTACTCCCAAATAGATTAGGCTTCTAGGGTTAAGAAAGCTTTAGTTTGAAAGTGTGATATTAAATGCTTTTCACCATAAACGGCGCCAATTTTCAATGATTATTGAGTTTCAGATTAAGACTAATGACGGTTTTCTCATGGCCCACTGCACGAAGCTTAGAGTAGAGTCATGTCTTTTAAGAACTTAAAAATTATCCTGGGTTATCAGGTGTCTAGCAATAAAAGATTAATTTTTGTCTTTCACGAAGTTCTTTAAATAAATTTTGAGCTAGGTACTCACCCGTATTTCGGGGGTTACTACTAGTTTTAATAAATTGTTAGTTTAATTTCCTATAAAATTAACCTTTAGGTTTATGTATTTTAAGAATACATCGAAAATTTGTTTTAGAGAATCAATGTGAAATAATTGCAGAAACGATTAACTGGCTTGCTGAGCAACCGAGATGTCTGCTTTTTAAATAATGTTTGTAAAACAAATCGGCAAGTACATATCGTCCCCCGCATGCCAGAAACATGAATGTGTAAAGATGAAAGTTTACGGTCCTTAATATGCTTTATTTGTTAAATGGCCCATCAAGTCGATTTACCGTGTATGTTCTTGTGGTGTGATTGTACCCACAGTATACCAGTAGAAAAAGGTTTTTGTTTTTGTAGCTGTTTCGTGGTGAAAGTCCTTTATGGGGTCCAAATTTCCCCACAAGAAATTGAGCGCAAGGATGCTTTTGCATTCCAAAAGAACGAATATTAGAAAACATTGAAAAAAAGTCTGAGATATACAATTATATTCTACTAGAAATAAACACGATAGTGTGCGCTAATTAGATAATGTGATAATCATGTTTAAAAACTCTTTTCAAGTTTAATTTTTCATAAAATAATATTGCGGACCAGATTGCTCTGAGCGCTTGTGTTGTTTACCAAGAAAATGCACCCCTGTTGGTTTTTGTTTCTGTATCGCATCGCGGTGTGTTTCTATTTCTTGGTAATTCCGTTTGTGAAATGGTAAACAAATTATTGAAATTTATTTATTTGATGTGTTTAACATTTGATTAATGCAATTTTCTGTCTTTTCAGACTGTTAATTACAAGCACAGCATCATCAACGGTGATTGCAAGAACTACTGCAATCCCTGCGGTTTTTCCTCTTGGTAAATGCGTTCTAGTCGTGACCAAGGGTGGTCTCCCAAATCGGCCGGGAATAAGGTTAGTCATTTTCAATTTTATATCTTTGTTCATCGACATTATATGACATGTGATCATTGCAGGCTATTGTTGCAGAACAAAACGCCACAACCACTGCTGTGGTAAATATGTTCCAGCAGTACTGCCCACCGCCGTCGGTGTAATGATTTCGATAGCTGAAAAAACGCCATCTTCTGGGCATTCCCACATGCCGACAATAGCTATTATATCACGTGTGAATGCAACTGCGCCTAAATTCGGTTATTAACAGTGCAATAGCGCCATGTGATTGGAAAAAACACTAAGGGCTGCTGGCACATAGAGGTTGTAAAGTTCTTGGAATTGATGAACTTACTCGAAGAAGACGATGGTCGAAAACATATGATGAAACATCTTCTGGCATGCCTTTGACAATCGTTAAGTCAGACGGAGGCTTCACATATAGAGCACACATTTACAAAATATTTATCGTTATGCAGAACGTGCGTGCATATTCGATTCCGATTTTATGGGTCGATTACGGAGAACAACCGAACTGCAGTTGGTTGGCCAGTGGCTGAAATGGTATTACCGATGGCAACTAGCAACTGAAAGCTGGTAACTGAGTTGCTATATTGGCAACTGCATTTTTGTGACTTGCGGGAAATTTTGATTGAGATACTGTATTTCTTTTTTCAACTTCTTTTTTTTATTTGAATCACCTTGAACTTTATGAAACTTAAATATTGCTATTCATGATAAAAAACATTTTCATTTCAGTGGCGCTGTCCATCGGCAACCCAACTCAGGTTCCGTTCCATAATCGATCCATAAGTCATAATCGCACGAACTAATCAAGGCTGTCATAGAATCCATCCTAGTCCGATTTTTCGTGAAATCTACGAAAATGCTATTAAATTCGAGTAGCTACGAACGCAGTGAATACACACGTTCATAGCAGTTCAGATTCGGTGATCGCTTTTTTGTAGATTTTATGAAAAATCGGACTACGATGGATTCCGCCACCAATATGTTTTCTCCTTTGACAAGATGTTGGAGAATCGCGGCAGCACAGCCCTATACCTACTCTATGCTCTTACGCGCATATGCTAAACTTCTCGCACCTAGCTAAAGTGCTTGACAAAGGCAGAAGGCATATCTTCAGTATTATAACTTAAAGTAAAAGAGTTTAAGATATGCAATAAAAGAATATAACAGAACCAAAAAATCTCAAAACTATTAAACATAAAAAGTTGCACGAATAAAATTCATAATTTAAAATAAAATAAAATATCGCAATTGTTTTTATATGTACATACATATTTACAAAATGAATCTTAAAGCACCCACAGTAAGTCCTAAACATATAAATTGATAATAAGAAAAATAATAAATAACAGTAATCTGAACAAGTATGTCGAGAAATCTCTAAATAGTAGCGAAACTGTATCTGAATAATAACAAGTAATTTTGAGCAAAAAATACAACCGACTTTAATGCTCATTCAGGTCGTTATGGTTACGTAGATCCGACTGTCCTCCCTTTTTTAAAATCGCTAAAAAATGAATACGTATTCTACAGAAATCAGGATACATATTTAAGGATTTTAAGTAAAAATAAACAAAGGAAAACTTGTTCGTGTTATCTCGACCAAGGTGTATCCATGATACAAAAATCTGAAGGTAAACCGCTGAGAGGCAGCCTGAACATTTTTGAAGTTTGCTAACATTACAAAAATGTTTTCAAATTTCCAATCACAAATACATTCTCATTTTCAGTCTCAAATAAACGAAAACTTCAATATTTTCATCTATTTGTTTTTTGTTTTACTTTTATTTGGCATTTGAGTTGCTCTCAAAATTTCAATTTTCGGTTTTACCTTTAAATATTTGTTTCATGGGTGTATTAAACAAGGCGTTATTGACAACTCAGTGCGGCTCTCTTTTAAGGTACTATTATGTAAAAAAATATAAACAATCGATTCAAAATTCATAATTTTTTTTTTCAATTTGACTTTATAGGATGATTCTTCTGAGAGCAATATCAAATTCAATCACACTTTGTTAAATACATTTTGATCTCTACCAAATAATATACTTCCTCTGTAAATATTTTATGAAGTGTTCCAAATCTGCTCCGAGCGCGTTCACTGTTGATCATTTGATTTAAATAGTTTGTCATACAATTAATACTATAGTTTGATCGGAGTTAATATATTCTTCAGTAATTAATTATATTATCTTAAAACATAAGCTTATAAGAAATTATTTAGTCTTAACATGCAGATTTTATATCGTGTTCCAAAATTCGCTCCGAGCGCGTTCACTATTGATCTTTTGATTCAAATATTGTTTGTCAAGCATTCAGTAGTGAAGTTTGATCGGAGTTTATATATTCTTCAGTAATTAATCATATTACATTGAAATATAAACGTATAATATGGTAGAAAGTTAGAAATTATTTAGTCTTAATATGTATAATTCGCTCCGTGTTCCAAAATTCACTCCGAGTGCGTCCACTATTGATCATTTGATTTAAATAATTATTTGTCAAGCATTCAGTACTATAGTTTGATCGGAATTTATATATTCTTATATAATTGATCACATTTTATTAAAATATAAACCTTTAATAGGGTACAAATTGTGAAATTATTTGGCTTTAACATGTATAGTCGGCCAGGGACAATTGCAGAAAACTGCAACTACTCGTGAAAACTTACAATAAAAGCAATGTAGATGAAAGTAATAAATTTTATTATTAAAATTAGATCCATATATAACACATTTTACATCATTTATTTGAAGTAAATCGGAATATATTTTTACATATAAGATAGTTTCCATTTAACTCAAAAGGTACATATTTCACTACAAATATTTTTAAGATCATTTCGAATTGCAAAAATTGCGCTAATTAGTTGTATTGAAGTATAAAATATTTTATTACGTTCATGTTTACTTATAAAGCGCATAACAATATTTCTCTCGCCATTTATCCGATGTTAAAATTTTTCACCACATTATTTTGCTGCACAGCTGCACAGCACCCTGAATGCGGCAAAACAGTTGCTCGCAACCCTCAAGTCCTTTATGGGGACCAAATTAACAGCCACAACAACAAAAAACTTTTCTACTGGTATACTGTGATTGTACCAGCTGCTGGTGCGACTTCAAAAGCTATTTGAAAATTGTATGATTGTACCAGCATGCTGGTGTCGTCAGTGGTGAAACTAGCTCAATTTTCTAAGTAAAAAATGTTTTGGAGGAAATTTCTTGCACTATATAAGTCAAAGCCGTGTTTGTGGAAGATTAAGTTCACGATATTGCAGTTGTGAATTAAACAAAAAAAAAAAAACAATGTTTAACAAAATGGTAGAAAAATTATGAAATTTCGGCTCTAATCATTTCGATCTTTCCTCGACCTCATTTGTAAAGAAATAAAAATTGTACCAGCATGCTGGTAAGTTATATGCTTCGAGCCTGATGGAAGCTGGTGTCGCATATTTTTATACAAAAAGGTTTTTGGTTGGATAAAATATTAGCTTTTTTTCCAGACTTCATTGTTTTTCTATACCATTGCTTATTGAAAATGTTTGCGTGTATACTTATATATGTAGATGTAAGTAAAAAATTTAGCTACCATTTTTGGCCACAGCGACTTTTCTTAGCTCTTTTTTAGAACTTTTTTTAACGGAATTTTTCTACCGCTAAAAGTAATTCGCGGCAACACTGATTATCACAGTATATACAGTAATAAACCTTTTTGAGTACTCCTCGGGGGTAAAATCTGATCAGGGTTGTTAATGAGAAGGAGCATGAATTTTGTTGATTCAGAATTGTATACAAAATTACTGTGGTATGAAAAGGAGCAACAGCCGTACTATGGCAGAGTGGCAAAAGTCATGACTGTGTAATAGTGCCCGAAACTAATTGCAAAAGTGAAAAACATTGCAAATTATTGTCTATTATTATAGAGTAGTATCTATACAGATTTGCCGCTGTGGTGTAGTGTCAAGCAGTGCGCGCTTTCACTCACCAGCACCTGGGTTCAAGCCCTGGTCAAAGCAACATCGCCAAAAATATAGAAAAAAAGGTTTTTTCTTCATCAAGGCGCACGCCACAAATCGGAGGAGAAGCTCGGCCAAAGACTATCATATGTGTAAGCGCCAATCTATTATTATTATTAGTACAGATTATCATAGTTCAGTGTATAATTTGTTATATTACACCGTACATGATAATGAACTGTTAAATGCTGAAAACGCTTGTAACATGTAGATCACTCAAACTCTGGGCGGATGTGCTGGCGGCATGTGGTCTGTATAGCTGCACAAACCTTGTTTTTTTTCAAATAGACTTAAATACATATATTCGGAAATTTAGAATTTGGCTTGATAAATTCACAAAACTTACGTTTTTCATAAAAATATAATCTTACAATGGACTTTTTTTTTAAACTTACATTTAAGAAAACTCCATTCAATGCTATAATTACGATTTGAGCTTTCCAGTTTATAAAACACAAATGTTAATTATGTACTTAACTACTGTTATTATTTTTCCTTAAGGGCCAGTTGTTCAGTGCCGGCCGTGGTTTAAACTCAGTTTAAACGCCCGATCTGGCTGGTTTAAACTAAGATCAGCCAATAAATATAAGCCAGCTGTTCAATTTAAACTCAGTTTACTTAAACTAAGTTTAAACTGGCACTGAAAAACTGGCCCTAAGCATGAATATCAGCATACATTAAAGATGAATATTATACTTAACCTACATTTTGTTCATAATTATGTATATTTCAATTAACTTTTTCTAATCATGACGGGAAATTCCCCACAGTAAGTGTTGCCGTGCGCGCAAATCGAAAGAGCTGCACACAACCCAAAAGTACTCCTCGGGGACCAAATGGTGAAAAACTGCGAAAAGGTTTATTACTGTACATTGAGTTTATGGCAAGATATTGAATCCAGTTTGCTGCATACTATCCCAGAGTAGGTGATAATTGGCAAAATTAGTTGGAGAACTAGTTTACGTCGAGTTTCCTGTGGCGTAAATATTGCAGAAACTCTCAGCTTACGCAGTATAGCACATACGCTGCTCACATCCCTATTTATATGATCAGTACAGTTAAGTTTAGAGTTGAGAATAAAACTTAAATTTATAACCTTATCCGCCAAAATAAGTGAACTGGAACCTATCCACAATTTAGGAATATTATCGATATACACCACACTATTACATATAGGGGCGATTCCACCGTCACGGGCGGGACATTTGAAGAGAACAAATTATTCTTTCTTGTTTAAATTTAAGTATAAAGTTCTGAACAATTCTACATTTTGATAAAGCTACACCTAATTGACTATTATATGAGTTATTACAAAATACGAAAAAATGCCAGCTTACTTTTATATGGAAAAAATCTGAGTTATTTCTTCTGTCACGGGTGGGACAAAAAAAAGAAGCTGCTTTTGGGAGCAGATATATTTTACGAAACCTCTGCGAATTTATTTCACTTTTCTGGGTGAACTTGATGTCTTATAATAAAACAAAGAACCACGAATGCAAACAAAGCAAAAACTACAACCAAAAGGATGGCTTTATAATTAAAAAAAAAAAATCCGAAGTTCCTCTGTCACGGGTGGTACAACATTTGTCACGGGTGGGACACGTACGAATTTTTCTATGAAAAGGAGCTTTAAGTGTGGTCCATATTAAAGATTAGTTATTAAAAAATATAAGAAGCCAAGTAGGGGTTCAATTCACTCACATTTTATCTTAGTATAGTGTCTTTTATAAAGAAGAAAAAGCCCCGCACCGTCAGCAAAAAAAAAATATTAAAAATCAACGCCTAGCGTCTTGAAATCTTAACTTTTTCCTATTTAAATTTAATGCGCTGTAAAATTGCATACCTAGAATTTTTTAAAAATCATGAACAAAAAGTTTATAATTTTTGGGTGTAACTGTTTAAATTTATAATTTTTTTTGTTGAAATTTATAATTTTTGTACGAATTTTGAAATGTGGATTGATGTGGTTTTGGTAATGTAATGTGCTAGACTTTTATAAAAAAAAACTATTAACATTAAATAAACAAAAGAAAAAACCAAAACTGGTCCAATGCCACTTAACTTAATCAGCTGACCACAAGGGTATATAGGAAATGGTCGAGTCCGCGCTTCCGCTCTTCTCCCCTGCGTCCACCTCAACAAACAAATAAAGCTTATCAGCCCTGTAAACCTACCTCTGCCAACTGTACCACCCGTAGTTGTCACGGGTGGGACATGCTTGACTTTTGAATTACTCATATCTAACTATGTGGAAACGAAAATGCAATTGTGGTAAACATTGACAAGGAAGTTCTAGCATTATTTAACAAACCCTAAACACAACTTCAACTTCTGTAATTAAATATAACAACTTTTACCTTTTTTGTCACGGGTGGGACAAGACCAATACTGCTTAATAATAACTCATAATATAGATAACGCTCTCACACAATTTAATATATAATACAATTTTATTAAACGCAGATGACTTCTACTACATATTTTTCTTACCAAACACTTGAATTAAGAATTGCAAATTATTTGACAGTACTTTCAACGCAACCTACTTTAAACCTACTAAAAAAATTTACTTATAACTTGATTTTAAAACGTAAAAAAGGCAAAAAAATGCATTTAAAGCTTTAATTTGTTATTTTTTGGTTAATTCAAGATTTGTACACATGTGACACATAAAAAAATGTTGTGCTCTGAGGTTCAGTTTCCCATGGAACCTCCCATAGGCAAGACATACGACTTTGACGCATTTAAACACAGAGAACTATCACTAGCCCAAACAGAAATAGCAGACAAATCATGGTTTATTTTGAAACATAAATCCTCAACGAGACCAATACGACTACACAAGTACAACTGTATGTCATCAGCATACGCATGGATATTAACAGACTGACAAACAGAAAAAACATCATTGACAAAGAGACTAAATAACAGTAGACCAAGGAAAGAGCCTTGTATACACAAATCTAGATCGGGATTTTTATTTGCTTGACTTAACCTTTTGCGTTCTACCCTCAAGGTTGCTGACCATGAGTTTCACCGCACTGTCTTTGAAGCCGAAATAATTTTTAAGCTTCAAACACAGCAAATTGTGATCCACTAGGTCAAATGCCTTCGAGAAGTCGAGTAAGCAAAGAAGTGTCAAGTCGCCGTTGTCGAAGTTTATTCGAATATCGTCCAGTATTTTGACCATTGCCGTCGAGCAACTATGCTTTTGCCTGAATAAAGATTGCAGAGGAGACAGTAGACTATTTTCTTGCACAAATGCAGAAATTTGTGCAGCCATTAAGTGTTCGCAAGCCTTTGAAAAGGCAGGCAGTATGCTAATAGGTCCATATTCGCTGGCATAAGTAGAATTTCTCTTCTTCGCAACTGGTATAATTATAGCCTTTTTCCAAACTGCTGGAGAGCATGCGCTAGTAAAGTAATGGTTTATGATATCGGTTAGAGGGCCTATTATATATTGAATTACTAGTTAACCGAATTTCAGCAAGATTCCATCCTCCCCTATAGCATTACACTTAATTTTTGACAGAGCCTTCAGGACGTCAATCTCACTCACTCCCATAAATTGGAACTCTTGTTTTGGACAAGCACAGGATACAAAATCTTTAAACACGTGAGCACGATTGGTTTTGTTATTAGAACAAATAAAATAGTCGTTAGGCTCATCATCGTCAAACTCACACTCGGGTCTTTCTTTGCCATGCATTTTAAACTGCTTTAGATTGCGCCACAGCTGCTTGGACGGAAGTGAAGGATCTAGTTTTGAGTAACTGTACCAACGCTTTGCTTGTCTTTTTATAGTAGTGGTTTCATTTCGGATTTCCGTGTAGCGGCGCCTAGAAGTATCCGTCAAATTTTTTCTCCACTTAGCATAAAACTTATTGCGTTTCCTAATGGCAGAACAAATTTTTGAATTGTACCAGGGACACGAACTATTTACCACTTTTACATAATAATGTGGAACATGCACATTAAATAACATAGACAAGTTATTGTTGAGGAAATCAAGTTTATCATCAACAGTGGTAAGAAACCAGCAATCATTCCAATTTATATTACTCAGGTCTGAATACAAAGAGTTTACATTCACCGATTTAAAATCACGATACCCAAAAGTAGCACCTACACCTGGACGATTCATCACAACATCTAGAGTACAAAAAATTAAATCATGGTCGGAAATAAAATATACTTGGTCAAATTTAAGAACAGTGATGGGCACACCTAAATAGTTTTGTACTTAAAGTACCACTTTGGCTACTAAATGCACAAATACTTAGTATTTGGAGATGACTAATTATTCAAGTAAAAAGAACTTAGGTATTTAGGAGCTGCTAAGTACCCAAGTAAACAATACTTAGGTATTTAGGAGCTCCTAAATACCCAAGTAAAAATGTTTAGGTATTTAGGAGCTATTAGATATTAAAGTAAGAAAAACTTGAATATTTAGGAGCTGCTAGATACCAAAGTACGAAAAATGAAGGTATTTAGCAGGTCTAAAGTTCTCAGGTACCTTGGGGATGCAAAATAATTTCACCAAAGTGCCGATGTATTTAATTGATGGCTACATACTTTCAACCTAAATACTGTATAATTTAGGAGAAATTTAGAGAATTAACACCTCACCTTACACGCACCTCAACTTACTTTACCACAACTCAATTCACCACTCCTCAAATCAACTCACTACATAAAAAATCACCACACCCCCTACTGCAACACCAAAATCCACCAAATCTTAACTCACCACAGTTGAACTCATCACACCCGTACTCACCTCACCTCACCTAAACTCACCACACCTCAATTTGGTAACTGTTTTGGGATTTGGGAGATTCTTCAGACCAAAACAGGATTTCAAGAATATTTCGGCATTTTCGAAGCTATTTCGTAATTCTTTAGGGATTCCCGGAAACTTTGTTTGAGAATTTCGGGATTCTCGGAACTAATATCGGGATTTACGAGACGACTTTTAAAATATTTACGGATCTTTGGGAAAAGTTTCAGCATTTTTGGGTATTTCGGGATTCTCGGAGTTAATAGCGGTATTTTCGGGAGTATTTCGGGATTCTCGGAATTTTTGGGACTCCTGGACCATTTTTGGATTTTTAGGACTAATTTAAAGTTTTAGAAACTTTCGGGACTATTTCGGGATTTTTTGGACTTCCGAGTTTCTCGCAACTAATATCGGGATTTTCGGGACTTTTAGGACTTTCGGGAGTATTTTGCGATTCTGGGGAGTAATTTCGAAATTTGTGGGATTCCGGGACTATTTTTAGATTTTTGGGACTAATATCGGACTTTTGGGAGTATTTCCAGATTTTTGGGACTTATGTAGGATTAATAGGGTTTTCGGAATTCTCGAGAATTATTTCGGGACTGTTGGGACTTTCGGCGCTATTTAGGGATTTTTGGGACAAATTTCGGATTTTTGGTATTCTCGGGAGTATTTCGGGATTATCGGGTGTAATTTAGGGGTTTTTGGGACTTTCGGGACCATTTCCAGAGTTTTGGGACCTACTTAGGATTTTTAGAACTTTCGGGTCTTTTTCGAGATTGTCGGGGGTAATTTCGGGATTGTTAAAACTTTCGAACCTGTTTCCAGATTTTTGGGACTTTCGGAACTATTTCGGGATTCTCAGAAATAATTTCTGATTTTCGGGAGTATATCGGAATTTTTGGGACCTTCGCGACCATTTCGGGGTTTTTGGGACTAATTTAGGAACTTTGGGACTTTCGGAACTATTTCAGGATTTTTGGGATTTTCGGGACTATTTCCCAATTCTCGGAACTGATTTCGGGATTTTTGGGACAATTTTTCGGATTTTTGGGGCTTTCGGGAGTATATAGATTTTTTTTGGGCTTCTTTGGATTTTTGAGATATTCGGGGTTTTCAGGGTAATTCGGGATTTTTGGGACTTTAGGGACTATTTCGGGATTTTTAGGACTATATTAGGAAGTTTGGGACTTTTGGAACTATTTCAGAATTTTTGGGGTTAATTTCGGATTTTTGGAACTAGTTTCGGGACTGTTGGGACTTTCGGGGATATTTTAGGGACTCTTGGGACTATTTCGGGGTTATTGGGAGTAATTTAGTTTTTTTTGGGACCTTCGGGAGTATTCAGGTATTTTTGGGGCTAATTTAGGATTTTTGGGACTTTCGGGATTATTTTGATTTTCGAGACTACTTTGGAGCTTTTTGGACCTCTGGGATTCCTGAGACTAATTTCCGGATTTTTGGGTTTTTCTGAAATAGTTCCTAAATTAGTCTCAAAAATCCCCAAATGGTCCCGAAAGTCTCAAAAATTAAAAAATAGTCCCGAAAGTCCCAAAAATCCGAAATTAGTCTCAAAAATCCCTAAACAGCCTCAAACGTCCCACAAAACTAAAATTAGGCCCAAAAACAAAGACATTCCCGGGAGTCCCAAAAATCCAGAGGTAGTCTCGAATATCCGGATACTAGTTCCGACAGTATTAAAAATCCTGAAAAAGTCCCAAAAGTCCGATATAGTCCCAAAAATCGAAAAATAGTCTCGGAGTCCCAAAAATTTCGAAATTACTCCCGAGAATCGCAAAATACTCCCGAAAGTTCCGAAATTAGTTCCGAACATCCCGGTATTAGTTCCGAGAATTCCGAAAGTCCCAAAAATCCCAAAAACTTGAAATTATTCCTAAAAATCCAAAAATAGTCCAGAAGTTTCTAAAATCCCGAGAATTCCAAAATACTTAAGAAAATCCCGCTATTAACTCCGAGAAACCTTAAGGTCCCAAAAATCCCGAAATTAGTCCCAAAGATCCCTAAATATTTTGAAAGCCGTCTCGAAAATCCCGATATTAGTTCCGAGAGTCCCGAAAATCTCAAACAAGGTTTCCGGGAATCCCGAAAGAATTACGAAATAGCTTCGGAAATCCCGAAATAGTCCCGAAACCCCTAAACTAGTCTTGAAAATCCTGATTTGGTCTGATGAATATCTCAAATCCCGAAACAGTTCCCAAATTGGGGTGTGGTGAGTTGAGGTGAGAACGGGTGTGATGAGTTCAACTGTGGTAAGTTAATATTTGGTGGATTTTGATATAGCAGTAGGAGGTGTGGTGAGTTTAGGTGAGGTGTTGTGAGGTGTAGTGAGTTGATTTGAGGAGAGGTGAAGTGAGTTGTGGTAAAGTTGAGGTGAGTGTAAGGTGAGGTGTTAATTCTCTAAATTTCTCCCAAATTCTACAGTATTTAGTTTGAAAGTATTTTGCATCCCCAAGGTACCTGAGAACTTTTGACCAGAGTATTTAGCGCCTGCTAACTACTTCGTACTTTGGTATTTAGCAGCTCCTAAATACTCAAGTTTTTCTTACTTTAATATCTAATAGCTCCTAAATACCTAAATATTTTTTACTTGGATATTTAGCAGCTCCTAAATACCTAAGTATTGTTTACTTGGGTATTTAGCACCTCCTATATACCTAAGTAAATAGTACTTGGGTATTTAGCAGTACTTAGTACTTAATACTTAGTAAATACAATTTTGCCCATCACTGTTTAAGGATATACCTCTTATATATTACATAGGTAATAAAATAATAAAGAAAACTAGGTGTGGAGTTATTAGCATACCTCGTTGGTGTAATTCCATTAACAACACAGAGTCCTGCTGTTGCCAACTAGTCCTGGAACTTACTACTACTTGAATCATACATTAATAGATTAACATTAAAATCACCACAAATCAGAATACGCTCATAATCTAACACAAATTCAGACAAGTCAACAAATAATGCATCTAAAGCGATACCTTTATTAGCATTTTATACACATGCGATTAAGGTTTTATTCACGCCATCAGATACTTCAGTGAAGATATATTCAGTTTCACAGTTATTCCATTTTGCTAGCAATTTGAATTTCAGATTTTTTTTACAGTACACTGCAACCCCTTCCCCTCTTTTTAAAATAACGATCATGCCTCAATAAATTATAGCCGTTTAAATATAGGTTGAAATCAGGGATGTCACTATGAAACCAAGTCTCAGAAACTCAAATAACATCCACTGCAGACTCTTCAAAAACACACCTAACATAATCCAGTTTTTCATGGCTTAGGCTACGCGCATTAAAATGTACCACGTGAAAACCCTCATTTTGTTTGCACAGAATGTCGATAATAATTTTCTTATTTTCATTAACACCAGAGGCCAATTCATCGAACAGACCCATAATCACAGTACTGAATCAAAACAGAAACAACCACAGGCTAGCAACCAGGAATGTGTTTCCAGAATTATAGCTGAAATACAATGCCGGCGAACGGCGAACTCACCACAGCGAAATTCACGCTGTCAAAATTAGAACATCCGCAAGCATATGAAATTGAACACAGCCAAAGCGAAATGCGAAGTTCGCTTGGCGGCGTTTCATAGCGATAGATTTATTTCTATCGCTCTGCTGGGCGATGACAGCTGTGCGTGCCAAAGGTGGCCGTATTTGTTTTGTGCTTTCAAAGTTTAAAAAGAAAACAACATAAACACGATTTTTTTTTTGTTGTTTGAAAAATATAGTTGTGGATTCGTTAAATCTGGCTTGAAACAAATTATTTATACTAATCTTTCTTTGTTTTACATTTATATTTGTTATCATTTCCTCATTTCTAAATATGGTTTAGTTTTTTCTAAATATGGTCACCCAAATTATAAAGGCGACCAAATGGGATCAGCTGTTTTCGCTACCGCTCTAATTCTGTTTAAGTAGGCGAAATAGTTGGGCGAACGGTGAACGACAGCATCGCCCAATTCGGCGAAGTTTGCCGTTCGCCGGTATTGCATTTCAAGCATTACATGGCATAGAAAATAGGTAGAAGAACAATGAATAGAGGGATATGTAGTTATTAAGGATTTAAGAGAACAGTGCAAATTAAGAAGTAACTCCAGATAAGATGCCAAAAAGATAAGAGGATAGCAGCGAAAAATGTTAAGCACCTTTACAGCTTTGCTATTTGGGCGAACGCGAACATACATATACCCACGTATGGAGAAAGCAGCAACAATTTTGTTTTCTCTTCTAAGCTGCATTGCGAAGCGCATATTCCACGGTTGCTTTTAGTGAGGCACTCATGTATGTGTAACTTCCCATCTGATTTGAGTCCAGCATCATTGAGCAATAGTGGCCGCTGTCGAAGGTGTTTTCAATATTCTCACCATCCATGTACGGCAGACCAAGGCATATTATACAAGGTAGAAGTGAAAACTAGCTCGAACTCTCTTGTAGCTAGTTATAATGTCAAAAAATTTTAAACAAACAAATTAACCCTTTTAGGTGCGAATGCTATGTTTGCTACAAATTAGCATCAATTGAAACGCATCAGCATAAATACATACATATGTACATATACTAATTTTAAGAATTACTTCAATATTATCTTCAAAGAATTTTAATTGCATTCGCGTCTCATATGCACATATATGTACATATGGATCGAAACGAATACCTCATAAAGGAAACCACGTAAATAAAATGAAAGAAATGTTTTAAACATTTTTTTGTTTTTATTCGCCTAATGTTTTTGCGCGTTTAGTTTCTTATTTAAATATTTAATTCTAAAAAACATCCGGCATTTATAAAAAAATTACTTAATGTTTTCTTCTAAACTTATATGAAGACTTAACTCTAACAACTTCTTGATAAAATTTTTTCAATGACAGATCTCTTCCCGTTTAAGTTGTTAAAAATTGCTTTCATTTCCCGAACAGCTTCCACGAACTCACTCGTGGGTTTAATTAATCTGCCGTTTGAAATATGATCTATCCATGTATACGTGGTTGAGTTTTTTTCTTCATATTTGTCTATTGCTAATTTTTGTATTATATAGCCAGCTATATACTCTAGTCCGTCCTCCTTCATTTTATCTTCAATTTTCTTCTTCGGGGAGTATTTCGTTCATAGCTTCGTCATACAAATTTATAAAAGTGTCGCTCCTGGACACATCTGTAGATATATTAGTGGGCACGTGTAGCCCCTCTGTTCAGTCTTCTGCGACATTTCCCATATTACTCAACTTATCTATGTTTCTCGCTAACATGAAAGTAAAGCGATGCTTAAAATCTTTTTTAATATACATATGTACATACGTAGATATGTACACTTGTGGTCAGCTGATTAAGTCAAGGGACATTTTGGCTAGTTTTGGCTATTTTTCTCTTGTTTATTTAATGTTTATTTTTTTTTTATAAAAGTCTAGCATTTTACCTAACCAGCGCCACATAAATCCTCATTTCTAACATCGTACAAAAATTTCCATACGAAATTGTCGAGCATACTTTATCAAATAAAACACCTCTTTGAGGTAAAATTTTCGAGTGACGAAAGCTGAACTAGAAATACAAAATTTATGATATCAATTTCGTGACGAACATTATACGCATTTTTTAACTGCCTTTGAAACGTAGCATACGAATCGTTGCAAAAGTTCTGTGTTTTATTTTGTGTTTCTAGCAGTAGGCGGAATTCCAAAGGCAGTTAAAAAATGCGTATAATGTTCGTCACGAAATTGATATCATATATTTTGTGTTTCTAGTTCAGCTTTCGTCACTCGAAAATTTTACCTCAAAGAGGTGTTTGACAATTTTGTTTGATATCAATAATTTTGGGTTAGCAAATTTAAAATCGAAGCAAATACAAACACTAATCTAAATGTTTTATTTTTCTATCTAAATCTAAATGATTTATTCAAATCGATGTGTCCATTGAAACATATTTTTTCAAATACCAAATAAAACGAAAAAAAATGATCATATCCTTTGTATTCGAAAAAAAAAATAAATAAATAAAAATTATGAGAAATGATAAAAACTTATCTATTTGGTACCAACTTTGGATACAATAAACAACTGTATTCGTCTGATTGTCTCGTAGTTTATTTTTCTTAAGATTTCTACCGGGTGTGGGGCGCACACATACATACTTATGTACAAATGTAGGTGTATTGTCTTCCCAGGTAGGTTAAGGGCCGATTGTTTAATGTCTGATTAGCACTACTCGGAGGTAGAAGCTCCGGTTAAATACAACGACTGCTTTATCGATCACATGTTGTATGCATGATGTCGAAAACGTCGATAATGATGTTTAACCGGCAAGTAGTGATAATCAGACACTGAACAACCGGCCCTAAGTGCAGGTAATAGTTAAATACTGTGTACATACCTGCAATTAAAATGGAGAAAAATGTTACCATTTCGGCATGTGACTGAAAAAACCTCTAAAATACACACAAATTGTGGTTTCCAAGGCATATACGAAGTGATTAGCACAGCTGCATCCTTCAACTTGTCAACTCGCGGGATATTCCCCGATTTGCAGGGAATTTCGGTTTAGGTGGCAATCGGGGAATGGGCATTTTTTTTCGGGGAACTGGGTTTGTTATTTTTATATCTTAAATTAACCAAATTAGACGGATATGTTAATTTTTAACCATTTGACCCTTTTTGGAGAGCCATTTTTTCAATTTGAATTGCAATATCTCCACACCAGGAGTCTTCCCAGATATAAGCTATATACCAGATGAAAGCAAGGTTTTGGGCTAGATTTATGGAGACCTAGAATTTTTTTTTTCAGTTTTTGAGCAAATGCCCGAAATGTATATTTTCAGCAGCCCGATTTTTAGTTTTCTGACGATAGCGTTATGGCATATTTATATTTTATAAAAACTAAAGATAACGTTTGGTAGCCTATTCGAAGACATTTCTACTGATATCCGCATCAAGGACATGGACTGAGTAGTGCGGCCTCAGTAGTAGTTTAAAAAATTGCCTTTTTTCGAAATTCAGACAGCAGCCACGCTCACAAAGGCATACGCATCAAAACATCATGGAACAAAACCTTCTTAGTTTTTTTGTGCTTTAATTCCTGAAACTTTGAAAAAAAATTTATGAAGGTACGTACAGACGCCACATACATACCAAAGCATCTCGTAGTAGAGACACGAAACAAAACACATTTACCTCTATATCTTTCCAACTAGTAGCCGGAACTTAGTATATAAGGTATCGTTTGAAAGGTATTGGCCTATAGAATAACACTAATGTACCCACATGCCCCTTTAAATCGGCAAAAGCAAAAAAATTTTTTTTGTATCGCAACACTTTAGCCTAATTTTTAAGAATCTGGTTAATCGTTTATGAAGCTTGAATACATTTTCGGGACACACTCGGCAAGACATTTCCAATGATATCTCAAACATGTCGATTGGACGTCTGGATAAAAACTTCCAAATCTCGTGTATATATAAGCGAGTCATTTCAGCATGCTACTGTGGATGCTTTCGTCACTCGCGCGCGCACAGCAGATATAGAAGAAAATGTACAACACCGTCAGCCAAAAAACATTATTAAAAACCAACGCGATTTTCTGGCGTCTTGAAATTTGCACTTTTACCTACTAAAATTTATTGAGCTACAAAACTGCATGCCCAAAATTTCTGAATTTATTCTGAATAAAAAGTTCAAAGGTTTTGGGGGCAAATGTTGAAATTTGTTGAATTTTCATTATTTTTGCACGATGTTGGAAAATTTAGATTTATGTGGCGTTGGTTAGGTTAAGTTCTAGAATTTTATAAAAAAAATTAAACTTTTAATAAACAAAAGAAAAATAACCAAAACTAGCCAAAATGTAACTTGATTTAATCAGCTGACCACAAGGGTATGCGTTGGTTAAAAAGGAACCCCTAAATAAGGCCATAAGTTGGAGGAAGACGGAAGATAACATGTACACAAATGTTTATATCACGTTTTGCATATTGCTCTTATAAAAGTTGATAGAAGTACTTGATTGAGATATCCATCAGCAGTGAGTATCACATGATCAATCAAATGACTACCACTGTTCTTGTAGGGTAGCGTGATCGAAACACCAATATGATTAAAAATTTGACAATTTAGCGGGCATGCATGCCAGTCTCGTTACCGGCAACGTAATTCTTGGAGGGGCGTATATTATGAGTCCAATGCAATATGGCTGTGTTCAGAAATGCATCAAGCCAAAGCATCAGTCTCTTTTATTTCTAAACTATATTTGATGGAAATGCATAGTTTGCGCAACTGAATTCCAACTTGGCATTTAACCGTGGTTGCGATTATGGGAAATTTCAATCAATTATAGTTGAGAAATAAAAGAGACTGATGCTTTGGCTTGATGCATTTCTGAACGCACTCATGTGTAATTGCTTTTGCAAATGTACATGTGTTCTTTAGTTAACGTAGCTTAAGTCGAAATTAAAATTTAAAATCCGCTTTCTGTATTTGTAAACATCTAAGATAAGCTACCTTAACAGAAGTGCAAAATATATATGTACATATGTATGTTCATTTACCAACACATGTATGTATGTATTGCATATCATAAATTGCTATGTATGTCGCTATTTACATATAGGGAGTTCACAAGGTGTTGTATACTGTCGTATTGTTGTATGTCGTAAATTTTAAGCGGCTAAAACTATATTTAAAGGATTCGCAAGCTGCCATAAAAGTCGTATTAAGAAATTTCATACCGTTTTATTTACATTACATTTATTTAGCCTTTAAAAACTTTACGACAATACGACACTTACGACACCTTGTGAACTACATACTTAATAGTAATTTCCAAATCAAACCAACCCAGCATGTATTTTCTGAGCCTATATGTGAAATCCATAGGTGTAGGGTGGTCGTTTAGGCCGCCTCTACTGCGAATTGATCAAAAAAAGGGTTCAAGTACATCTTGGTTTAAGAGGTTTGTCACAAGGTAACCGAAACCGTACCGGCTACTGACATACTCATAAAGAAGTTGTAAGAAGTTATTGGAAATCTTTATTCCTTTTTGAAAATTGACTGTGTTCACGTTGTGGTTTGATCCGAAATGACTTCCCTTGCAATTTAACACGATTGGCTTAGACATGACCTCTGTCATGCGTCGTAAAATTGTTTGTTGGTGTGGAAAATGGTTTCTTCCCTGTCACATTAAATGTACTCATTTTAGCGTTATGCACGTCAAACCAGTCATTTACTAGCTTGAAAAAGTCTGCGGTCTCCATAGGCAGATACAGCTGCTGCTGTGGTTTTAGAAAATAGTTGAGCTGCTAGCATAACCTTTTGTCTTGCTAGAAATAATAAAGAGGTTTAACATATTCCTGCTTTTTCAAAAATAAAACTTTATAACTTAACATAATATCAGGTGTAGTAAAGCCAACCTCCAATTTTTCCAATAGTTGGCATTGTAAACTTAATTAACCGATTAATTTCTGGAGCGGGTTATGGCTACTGATAGAGAATAGTTGATTTATACTAAAAGGTGGTGATCAAATCGCTGTGAAGGCTTTAACTACTCCTGATATATGAACCCAGTCCAATTTATTTACCTGCGCCATGCACTGTTAGATGGGCATCGCTTATCTTGTATAAAACCGAAACGTCTGAGGTTGACACAATATTGGTCACTTGCTTGATGGTTTGAGGTGCTATTATTTTCCCATCAATAACTAAACCTGAGTCGATGAAATGATTTCTAATTAGTTTTAGCAAATGCGGTATGTCCGTAAATACAAATATGTGCGCAGTACAATCGACTGGATGAACAAACCAAGGTTTTTCTGATAATAATACACATTTTATTCGTATGAACATGAAACCATTTAAAATAGCATGCATAATACCTTCTGTGACTCCAAGCTCTTTCCAAAATGCTGTATTACATGGCCCCATGTATGAAACGATGCCCACAACAGGGTAGTGAACTGCATGTAGAGCGAGTGCCATTATAACCTGCACGTAATTGCATGGTATTCGAACCATCCCATTTTTTGCGTCGTATTCATACAATTTTAACACTTTCATCTCGTCGAAGCAAATAATACAAACCCGTTCGTCTTCTGGAATGTCGCTCTTGTACTTAAGACAGTCTAACGAGAATTGAATAATACCCTCTTCAAGACTTATTTTTCGAGCCCATGCTTGAAGGGTATGATATTGATATGTGGCAGAGGATAGCCGTTCGCATATAAATGCCTATAAGCTCTAGGTCCAGAGGAGTGGAATCAAATTGCCGCTGATATGTCATTCCACTCCCAAAATACTTTTTTATCTGGGTAAGCGAGTTTTTTTTAGCTGCCCTTTAGTGAAATTTTTTTGAAAGGAGCCTTGTAAAGACTTATGGCTTTATTCACAAAAAATAAAGTTGGTTTAAAGAGCTTTACAAAGTGACGTTTTCATAAATTTTTTTATATTCATAAACCCTTTTTAAAGCTACCTTATTTTTTATGAATAAGGCCATTAGCCTCGTTTAGTTGGGAGGTAAGATGTGCTATAGTGACTTCTATTGTCTTAATTTTTTCATTAAGTACGTATATTTCCGTGTTCAAACTACATTGTATGGAATCATTGCTGAATAAAAAATTGAAAAACGTGTTGGTAAACAAATTCATGTACACATACTACGTACATATGTAAACATGTGTGTATATCAGTGTAAATGTAGGTCCTGACGTGCATATGTGAGCATAATTTTGTAAGAAAGTACTTATTTCTTGCAGACTTACTCAGTTTGCGTCTGCGCATCAACAGATGATATTGTCACTTCTGAACTTCCGTGTGCTTCAGGCATTTCAGGCACAGGAACCACCCAGGGCATGGGAACTGCACCTGGGTATAAACGCATGCGTTTAACTCTCCGTCAGACACATGTTTCGATTGGCACATTCGGTACGCATGAGTCTGGCTGGACCCACATATAAATTGTATGCATTTATATAGAAACTATGTGCAACATTTGTTCAGTTAAACTTATTTATTGTGTTATTCAAATATTTACTTAATTTAAGGGCTTTATTTTTTTATTTTATTATGTAAATACACTCGCGATCAAAACCGAGTGCATGTTCGATATTGTATTACTTACAGTAACATAACTTTTTGAATAATAAGCGGATTGCTTTGAAATTTTCAACAGTTTGTCCTTATTATCTAAGGTATAAAGCCTAGCATACAGAAAAATTAACAAATGATTCACAGCAAAAACGCAAGGCAACTCTCTTCATTAAGTTTTGAACTTTTTTTTTTAGAGACTTTAGGAGGTATATATCAAGAGGATTGTGGAGACTCCTTTGCTTTTAATAGCGATTTTCATACGTCTGGGAATGTTCTCTATTGATTTTTTTATGATTTCGCTTGGAATATTAGGTTAGGTTAGGTTAGGTTGGAGTGGCAGCCCCGCGCCGAGCGCGGAGCACACGGGGGCTGGAAAAGCCCGTTCTGATACCATTGGCCGAAGCCATTTGTTTCTTTCCCTTCCTTAGTAATTGAACCACCGAGTGCGTTTTATATAGCACAAAAAGTCGAGGACGTTCGCCGAGTTCAAATCGGCTAAACAATCTAGAAAGTACTTGTTGAAGAATCGGTTGCGCGTGTTGGCCAGGGCGGGACAATGGCAGAGATAGTGTTCAACGGTCTCCACCTCTTCCTCGTCTTTGCAACTGCGACAAAAATCGTTGGTGGGGTATCCTAGCCTTTTTCCGTGTGTGCCCATCAGGCAGTGTCCGGTGATAACCCCGACTACTAATCTGAGAGAGGAGCGGTCCAGCAGGGTAAGAGCTATGGATCGCTTTACATCAATTTTTGGCCAAATTTGCCTGGTAGTATGGCAGGTGGTTTCCACAGCCCACCTGAAATTTACCTCCTCGACGAGTTCCGTCATTAGTCTATGTTTGCAGGAGGTTAGAGGTATGCCCACGTTCTGAGCAGAATTGACTTCAGGGATGTAACTCTCCTTGCCAGCTCGTCGGCTAGGCAGTTGCCAGGAATGTCCCTATGTCCGGGGACCCATACAACAGTCAAGGAGCATTTTGATGCCAGCAGGTTGAGAATCTTCCTGCATTCTATGGCTACTTTAGACGTTGTTCCGTTAGAATTGAGAGATTTGATTGCAGCCTGGCTATCAGGATAGATAGCAATAGGCCGTCCTGGAGGGACGGAGGCTGTAACCCACCGTGCCGCCTCCATTATGGCGTTTAATTCTGCTTGAAAAACACTACAATGGTCCGGTAAGCGAAAACTGGGGTTTAGCGCGAGTTCGTCAGAGTAGATCCCGCTACTCACTCTTTTGTTAAGCTTGGAACCATCTGTATATATGGCCGTAGACCCTGGGTTCAGGTCTGTGGCCCCTTCCCATTCGTTCCTCTCTGGGATCCTTGTGGAGAATTTGTTGTCTAAGCAGAGTAGAGGAGTGGTATAATCTATCTGTCGTAGATTATCCGGTAGAGTTTTAAGTACTTTTGCGTGTCCGAACCTGAGGTCTCTCCATGGCTGGATTGTATTTAACCTGACCGCACTGCAGCCGGCACGAAATTTTCCGTAGAGATCCACAGGTGGAAGATTTAACATTATTTCCAGAGATTTGGTAGGTGTAGTGGGCAGTGCTCCCGTGACTAGCATGGCAGCCGTCCTCTGCACCCGTTCCACCTTGGCTCTGGACAAAGTGTTGTTTAGCGCAGGCCACCATACGGTGACCCCGTAGAAAAGGATGGGTCTTATCACAGCTGTGTACATCCAGGGTACTATGTGTGGTTTTATTCCCCATTTTTTGCCTATTGCCGTCTTACTGGCATAAAGGGCGGTATTGGCCTTTCTGGAGCGGTCTTCAATGTTTCGCTTCCAGTCAAGCTTTTTGTCTAGAATAATTCCAAAGTATTTGACCTCGGTTGAGAGAGTAAGTGCCACTCCGTTTAGGGTGGGAGGTTTAAATAAGGGAGTTTTATACTTCCTTGTAAAAAGTACCATTTCCGTTTTGGTAGGATTGACGCTAAGTCCACATTCCTTGGACCAGATGTTTACCAGACCGAGTGCGTTTTGCAATAACTCACTCAGAACCTGAAGATGTTTGCCCGTTGCCACGATTGCTATGTCATCAGCGTACGCTATGACTTGACAACCGGTGCCCTTTAGGCTTAGAAGTAGGGTGTTCACTGTTAGATTCCAGTGCAGAGGGGAGAGAGCGCCCCCTTGGGGGTGCCTCTGGCCACATACTTTGTGATGCAACCATCCCCCAGTTCTGATAGAATAGTTCTCTTCTCAAGAAGGAGCCCAACAAAATCCATCAGACCCCGCTGCACCCCCGCCATGAGAAGGGAGTTAAAAACAGACTTCGGGTAGACGTTGTTGAAAGCACCCTCGATATCGAGAAAGACTCCGAGCGTGTATTCCTTTAAGTCCAATCCTTTTTCAATCGTCGATACGATTTCATGGAGTGCGGTATCCTCAGATTTTCCTTTGGAATATGCATGTTGGTTCGGGGAGAGGTTGTAGTTTTTTATATTCCGTCGAATATATTCGTCGATGAGCCTCTCTAGAGTTTTAAGGAAGAATGAAGTGAGGCTTATAGGCCTGAAATCATTCGGTTTCACATGTGCGGCTTTGCCTCCTTTTGGTAAGAATACAGCTTTTGCATTTGTCCACTCATGTGGTATGTGAGTCAGGGTTAGGCAGGATGTAAAAATCTGAGAAAGCAGCGGGCACAGTATGTCCTTAGCTTTCTGTAGTTGAGCGGGAATAATTCCGTCAAGGCCCGGAGATTTGTAGGGCTGGAAGGACATTAAAGCCCATTCCACCCTCTCCTCACTTACGACGTCCCTAACGGTATCACCCAGAGACAAGTAGGTCCTAGGACCGGGCGAAAAACCGGAGGTGTCCGAACAGCCCGGAAAGTGAGTGCTCATAAGGACCTCCAGCATTTCGTTACATGATGTCGTCCAGTCACCGTTAGGCTTCTGGATAGAGTTCATACTCGAAGAGGATTTCGAGAGAACTTTCCTCAGCCTGTTGGCTTCAGAGTTCTCTTCTATGTTATTGCAGAAGTTTTGCCCAGATTCGCGTTTCGCCCTCTTTATGGCCTTCTTGAAAACTTTGAGTGCGTCTTTGTATGGTTGCCAAAGACCTGTTTGCTTAGCATGATTGAAAAGCCTCCTGCTGTTCTTCCTCAGTGCTGAAATCTCCGGATTCCACCACTGGGGTTTCTTTTTGCCCTTCGGGAGGGTGCTTGGGCAGGAGGCTTTGAAAGCAGCATTACAGGCATTTGTCACAAAGTTCACTGCTTCATCAATTTTCGACGATGAGTCCAGCTCACCGAGAGAAACACCCTTTGTATTCGAGAGACTCGCTTCATCAGGTCTTAACGATAAGCAGGACTTATCGTGAGAAGCGTATCTACGTAGAGAGGCCGACAGCGTATTCCTATACTTTGCCCAGTCGGTTCGCTTTCTGTTCCTGTATGCTGTTAAAGGAGCAGGATCAAAATTGAGATTGAAACTGATGTAGAGGTGGTCAGAAAAAGAGTGTTCCTTGGACACCTGCCAGTCCCTTATCCGATCGGACAAACCGCTCGACACAAGGGTGATGTCCAGCACTTCCCTTCTAACACAGGTCACAAAGGTGGGATCGTTCCCACGGTTACATACAGTAGGATTGTGTAAAAGAATAAAGTGAAGTAAACACTCACCCCGGGAGTTGGTGTCGCTTGAGTCCCAGATCGTGTTGTGTGAATTAGAGTCGGCACCTATTATGACCGGGAGCTTTCTGCGATTTGCTTCCTTCACCGCTTCTTCCAGTCTATAGGGTGGAAAAGCATGGCTGTCGTGGGCCATGTAGGTTGATGTCAGCCAGATAACGCTCTCCTTCAGCTATACGCTGATGCAGACAGTGTCCTCGTCGCTGTATTGGGAGAGTGAAAAATGAGAATATACTTTTTTAATTGGAATGCAAGCTCTGATCCTACCTATTACTGGAGCTGTTACCACCTGGTAGGCATCAGAGTTCAGTCCGCAAACCTTGTTTCTGACGATCCAAGGTTCTTGGACTAGAATCACGTCCTCAGCTTTATCGCTGAGGCGAAGAAGGAGAGGAGCCGAGGCTGCCTTGGAGTGGTGCAGATTAATTTGTAGGATCTGCACCATCCTCAGAATCGGTTATGTCCATTGCTTCTAGCTCGCTCCGCTCGGCGGCGCCAATGACTGTGATGTCATTGTCCTCCTCCTCCGGTTCGGATACCAGAAGCTGGTTCTCGTCCAGCGTTGCAGTCGATGGACTGTAGATCGACCCTACGTAGGCAGATACTGAGCCCGTGTCGCTCTCAGTATCTGTCGCGGTATCACTCGTGGTGTTTCCTGTGTACCCCGCGCTGCCTGCCACCGATGCTGATGCAGGGGCCGCAGGTCCGATCGAGGCGTTGCCTGTTTTGTTGGCCCCTTCCTCGGGAAGAATATCTGAGGGAGCGGGTCCGCTCGAGGCGTTGCCCGTTTCCTGCTCTTGCTGATCCGTTCTCTGGTGGATTTTTACTGTGATTGAGTAAAAGCCGTAGCTTATTACCCCACCACAACCCTCGAGAACTGGGACAGAAGCATCGTTGCTGACAAAGCCAACAAAACGCTGCTTCCCCTTGGTCTTGCCAACTCGGACTATCCTCCAATCGCTGGTGGGCAGTCCTTCGTTGCCCATGCGGATGAACTCGAGTATCTCCTCCGGTTTTGATGGCTCAGCTGGTACCCAGGCCCAGGCTCGCGGCCTGTTGGGGATTTCATTCCTATGGACGGCAACTAAGTCTGCCCCGGGCCACAGCTGTCCAACCGTGAAGATAGCTTCTTTGTAGAGCCGGACCGCGCGCTCATCGGCGCACGCTACCAGCTTAACTCGCCCTTGATGCCATCCGGCATCACGGACGACTGGTGCAGGGCCGGGGTACTTCTGGAGTATCCCTTTATATACCCTGCATAAACCCATCAGGACGGACTTCCAGTTGTCCGTGGTGATGTGGCCGTCCGGATGCCCCTTGTCCAACACCGGCGTGAGGTGCTCTTTGGCGGCTTCACTGAACGGCTTCGTGTTGGATACGGCCATCGACGGACGGTTAGATGGTGAGGAATCCCTATACCTCTTGGACTCACCCGAGGTGTCGTATTGAGATCGCTGTCTCTTGGAGGGAAGGTTCTTCCTTGGGTTTTCCCGAGTGGGTGGTTTGTCCTTCCCGCCTTTCCCGGAGGATCGCTTGTCGCTGGCGGCGAAGACTCCCATGGCCCACTTAAGAGAGGCTTTTTGCTCCTCCGTCAGCTGGTCATGCGGGATGACCCCCAGCGGAACATTACAATCCAAATGTTTAAAACGTTTTTTCTCGAATTCAGGTTTTTCGACTTAGGCGGTTATTACTTATGACCACAGTTGGTAAGACTGTGGCGATAAGTACAAGAAGGCTCAAACGCTTACATACACATTGCTCATCATTGAGGAAGCATCGCCTTATTTGTACCTTTTTTATTTCAGGCGATGTCATATAAAACAACAATGAAATTATTTTTTTCCTCAAAACTTAAAAATGTATATCGTCGTTTAAAGTACAAACCCGCGTATCGTCATTCTGCAAAACTGCGTAACTGACATTGGCAGCCAAAAAATGGATTTACTCACACAAACTCTTGGCTCAATCCTTATCCATTCGTCCTGAAATAGACTAGGCAAATATGCGATTGCTTTACAAAAAAAAGAACCATTTTAAAATATGAGTATTTTTACGCTCTAGAAAATAATTTCTACAACTTCACATACGCGGTTTTGCATTTTGTTGATACGCGGTTTTGCACTTTAAACGACGATATGTATGTACATTAGACTGCATCACCAAAAAAAGTTGCGATTTTTCCGCCGGGATTACAAAATTTATTATATTTTAAGACGTCCACCAAAATATTTCGGAAAAAATTAAGATTTAAGCGAGCAGAACCGATTCGAAAATACCTCTAAAAATGGAGTTTTTTATGAATAAAAATAGTTTCTTAAAGAACTTTTTGAAAAAAGTCCCCACAGATGACAAAACAAATTAGGCTTAAAAATTCTGCATAAAAATATTTAAAAATCTTTTCAACGGAATCCCAATAATGAGATTTTTGATGCTGTTTTTTTACTTTTTTCAAAGATTGATTTACGAAAAACTTCAATAACTGGGCCAAAACTATTCTGATTTAGACTTATGGGATCTCTGTAGAAAGGTATTTTCCCTTTTTCATTTGTGTGCAAAAAAAAAGTCATTCGTGCCCCAATTTTATTTTTTTTTCAAATACCAACACAACTTTATTCAACTTTGAATGATGTTCGTTCATCCTACCTTTCTCTTTCATCCTTTGAATGAGCTTATTATCAAAAAAATAAAATGCGTGAGAAAATACGTTTCCAATGATACCCCCCAAGTCCCAATCGGAAGAGTTTAGGTTCAGTTGTTCAAGTTTTTCTTATACCAATCTTTGAAAAAAGTTAAAAAACAGCGTCAAAAATCTCATTATTACGATTTCGTATATTTTTTTGAAATATTTTTATGTAAATTTTTTAAGCTTAAACCGTTTTGTCATTTAAGGGGATTTTCTCAAAAAACCTCTTTAAGAAACTATTTTTATTCATAAAAAACTCCATTTTTGGAGGTATTTTCAAATCGGTCCAGCTCACTTAAATATTAATATTTTTCGGAACTATTTTGGTGGACGTCTTAAAATATAATAAGTTCTATAATTCCAATGGAAAAACAGTACCGGTTTTTTTTTTGTATGGGGAGTGATGCAGTCTAATGTACAGATAAAGTATGCTCGCCAATTACTTTGATATAGACAAAAATGCCTAGGACCGTCAACAAAACAAAAAAAAAGTTAAAAATCTACGCAATTTTCTAGCGTTTTTAAATTTGCAGTTACTGGATAAACGTATACGTATGTTTAAATTACTAAGTGCATTCGCATATCGTATGCACATATACATGGTGTCCTAGACCTCCCGTCCACCCCCTCTAAAATGGAAAATGTTTTTTATTGAAAGCTGCAAAATTTGTACCTACGAAACCGGGGATGGTCTATCTTTCGGTGGTATTATCGACATCCGGTTTCGACCGAAAGTGGGTTAAACTGACCGGAAGTTGATTTTTTCAAATTAGATATGCATGTTTTTAGTACAGATAAGTACAGTACACTACGTAACCTTTCTTTGAACTGACCGGAAGTTCATTTTTTCAAATTATATATGCATGTTTTTAATACAGATAAATACAGTACACTACGTAAGCTTTCTTTGAAACTTTTTTCTCAGAGGAAACCCCCTAAAAGGCCTGCAAACTTCAACACGTCCTGGACTTCTAAAATGGACGAATAGGTTTTTAGGAATGGGAGTTACCAAGTCGAGGACGCCCTATCTTTTGGTCGTATTAGTGACTACTAGTTTTGATCGTAAATGGGTTATACTGACCTTCGAACTTTAACTCGTCCTGGTCTCTTGTTGAAAAGTGTTGGAAAAGGCACTTCCCAGAAAAAATATGCAAAAAAAGTTGCTTATTTTTGTTCAAAGAATCCGAATCTGTAGTAAAAACACATGCAGTGGAATCTCCCATAAGCGGACACTGAAGGGACCAGCATCTCCGTCCTTAACAAAAATTAAAACGTCCATACATAATCTTAATCTATATATATAAAAATGAAATGTTTTCCCTATGACGGCGATGCCTGACCAAACGGTTGAACCGATTTCAATTCTGTAAAAAGCACATTTTTGGACCTTCTGTGTGGAAGGTTCATTGATTTAAAAAAATTTGAAATTTTTTGTTGTTGTTGCCGAAAAATGAAGAAAGCTGAGACGTCACGATTTCAGAATTTCATAGAGTTTTCCGTATATTGAATGTCACTAAACTACTAAACGGCTGGACCAATTTTGTTCATATTTGGAACATATTTCAGCACCTTAAAGGGAAATATTTCGACTAAAATTTAATCACTAGGTGGCGCTGGGGTCGGGATATTCATAAAAATTGCATTTACATGCTGATTTGGCACATATTTAGAAAACATTTTAGCCAATTGAAAAGAAATATTTGGACTTGAAACTTACACGATAGGTGGCCCTGAGGCCGAGATATCCCCAAAAATTATTTATCGCTAAGCGAAGGATAGATATCTACTATATATTTGTGGAAGTATGTATGTATGCAGGATGTTTCCGTGCGCAGAAGTGGAAAACTTTTGACTGCCATTCACCTGGGAGTGGCCAGAAGCGATTCTTGTGCGTACGGTTCAAATCGCAGCTCACAACGTCCGGATTTTTATATCCACGTATCCTCTGGGTAGCAACCAAACACCCGTTTGGGAGCGAGCTAAAGTGAGAAGGCGTAAAACTTCGCGTGCGCTGGGTTTGGGTCCCGCCACGTTAAAACCCCGCCCAATGAAAAATTCCAACAAGCCTCGGATGAGACCCCCTTTTTCTGATGACGACCACGGGAAACGTATAAAGGACTATGATTTAAGGGTATGCACCTGGAATATCCGGACCCTTAATGGGGAAGGTGCCTCTGCCCGGCTGGTTGATGTCCTCGGGAAGACAAAGGCTGACATCACCGCCATCCAAGAAATGCGATGGACGGAGCAAGGTAAAGTAAGCGTGAAGCCTTGCGACATCTACTACAGTTGCCACGTAAAGGAGCGCAAATTCGGTGTTGGATTCGTGGTAGGAGAGAGACTCCGTCGCCGAGTACTGGCGTTCACCCCGGTGGACGAACTTCTAGCCACAATCCGCATCAAAGCTAGATTCTTCAACATCTCGCTCAGCTGCGCTCATGCCCCGACGGAAGAGAAGGATGAGGCGTCCAAGGATCTCTTCTATGAGCGCTTGGAACATACATATGAGCGCTGCCCCCGACACGATGTCAAAATCGTGCTTGGCGATTTTAATGCCAAGGTGGGCAAGGAAGGGATCTTTGGCGCCACTGTCGGAAAATTCAGCCTCCACGACGAAACGTCCGATAACGGACTGAGGCTGATCGACTTCGCCGGGGCCCGAAATATGGTAATATGTAGTACTAGGTTCCAGCATAAGAACATCCACCAAGCTACATGGCTGTCTCCAGATCGAAAAACGAGAAACCAAATCGATCAGGTTGTGATAGACGGAAGGCATGCTTCAAGCGTTTTGGACGTACGTACACTCCGAGGGCCAAACATCGACTCGGATCACTATCTTGTTGTAGCCCAGATACGCACCCGCCTCTGTGCAGCAAAAAATGTGCGCCCAACAATGCAAGGAAAGCTTAACGTCGAAAAGCTGCAATCACAACAGACGGCCAATTTATTCGCCACTCGACTCACACACCTGCTCTCTGAGAGCACTCTTCAACAATCCGACGTACGCGAGCAGTGGAACCACATTTCCCGATCATTAAGTACCGCCGCCGAAGAAGTAGTTGGATTTCAGCGAGCCCGAAAGAACAACTGGTACGATGAGGAATGTCAAGAAGCATCAGAGAAAAAAGATGCCGCCTACAGGGCCACGCTGCGATCGGGCACAACGTGAGCCATGTGGGACCGTTATAGGGAACTGAAGAAGGAAGCGAGACGTATTTGCCGCAATAAGAAGAGAGAGGCCGAAATACGTGAGTGCGAAGAGCTTGAGATGCTGGCCGACAGGAAGAACGCCCGAAAATTCTACCAGAGGGTTAGGCGACATACGGAAGGTTTCAAGACCGGGGCAAACTCCTGTAAGAACAACAATGGCGACCTAGTGACCGATGTCCAGAATATACTTAAATTGTGGAGGGAACACTTTTATAACCTACTGAATGGTAGCAGCGCTGAAAGTAGTGAGGAAGACGAACCCGAGTCCCCAGTCGATGATGATGGAGTAGCTGTCCCACCGCCTGACTATGACGAGGTACGAATAGCGATTACGCGGCTGAAAAACAACAAAGCTGCTGGAGCTGACGGCCTGCCAGCCGAGCTATTCAAGTACGGCGGCGAGGAGCTGATGAGGTGCATGCATCAGCTCGTATGTAGAATATGGTCAGATGAACGCACGCCCGACGACTGGAATTTAAGTGTGCTCTGCCCAATCCACAAGAAAGGCGACCCCGCCATACGCGCCAACTACCGCGGAATTAGCCTTCTAAGCATAGGTTACAAGGTCTTATCGAGCGTATTGTGCGAAAGACTGAAGCCCACCGTCAACGAGCTGATTGGACCTTATCAGTGTGGCTTTAGGCCGGGAAAATCCACCATAGATCAGGTATTCACAATACGCCAAATCTTGGAAAAGACCCGTGAGAATAGGATCGACACACACCATCTATTTGTCGATTTCAAAGCCGCTTTCGACAGCACGAAGAGAAGTTGCCTTTATGCCGCGATGTCTGAATTTGGTATCCCCGCGAAACTAATACGGCTGTGTAAAATGACGTTGAGCAATACCACCAGCTCCGTCAGAATAGGGAAGGACCTCTCCGAGCCGTTTGATACCAAACGAGGTTTCAGACAAGGGGACTACCTTTCGTGTGATTTCTTTAATCTTATGTTGGAGAAGATAATAAGAGCCGCAGAACTGAACCGCTCAGGCACAATACTTTATAAGAGCGTACAATTGCTGGCGTATGCCGACGACATCGATATTATCGGTAAAAACAAGGGCTAAGTCTGTTCTGCCTTCTCGGGATTGGATAGAGAAGCAAAGCGAATGGGTCTGGTGGTGAACGAGGACAAAACGAAGTATCTCCTGTCAGCACATTACATACGCGTCTTGGCACCCACGTCACTGTTGACAGTTACAAGTTTGAAAAAGTAGACGACTTCGTTTATTTGGGAACCAGCATTAACACCGATAATAATGTCAGCCTTAAAATCCAACGGAGAATCACTCTTGCCAACAAGTGCTACTTTGGGCTGAGTAGGCAATTGAGAAGTAAAGTCCTCTCTCGTCGTACAAAGATCACACTCTATAAGTCACTCATCATGCCTGTGCTGGTGTATGGCGCGGAAGCATGGACAATGAAAGCATTTGATGAGGCTGCTCTTGGAGTTTTCGAGAGAAAGATTCTGCGAAAGATTTACGGACCTTTACGCGTTGGTGATGGCGAATATCGCAGACGATTTAACGATGAGCTGTATGAGCTTTACAACGATATAGACATAGTGCAGCGAAATAAATTTCAGCGGCTCCGCTGGCTTGGCCATGTCGTTCGGATGGACAGAAACGCTCCTGCTCTGAAAATATTCAACGCGGGCCGCGATGCTGGTAACAGAGGAAGAGGAAGGCTCTGCGTTGGAAAGACCAGGTGGAGAAGGACTTGGCTTCACTTGGCATTTACAATTGGCGTCAGTTAGCACAGAAGAGAAATGACTGGCGTGCTGTTTTGGACCCGGCCAAAATCGCTTAGGCGGTTACAGCGCCAAATAAGAAGAAGATGTATGTATGCATGTAGTATGTATGTGCCACGCTGCAGCCTAAACGGACGGACAGAATCGAACACAATTTTTACAGAGTATAGCCATGACTCCTGGGCCTATAATAGGGTGAAAAAATTGGGATCCTACAAGGGGGCGTGGGACCTCCCATAGGCGTGAAGTTTTTAATCAGCCATAACTTCGGAACAATAAGTCACATGACCTTGAAATTTGGTAAACAGACATATAGGTGCCTATAAGAAAGTATATATAAATGAGTTTGTAGAAAGGGGCGTGGCACATCCCATAGGCGTGGAATTTTTTATCAGCTATAACTTCGGAACCATAAGTCATACGAACTTGAAATTTGGTATGCAGACATTTTAATGGTAGGTACTTATAGGAGGGTATAAATAAAGGAGTTTGTAAAAGGCGTGTATAGGCGTGGAATCCTTTATCAGTCATAACTTCGGAACCATAAGCCGCATGAACTTGAAATTTGGTATGAAGATAGCAGGTGCTTTTATGAAGGTTCATATAAATGAGTTTGTAAAAGGGGGCGTGGCGCATCCTATAGGCGTGGAATCCTTTATCAGCTATAACTTCGGAACCATAAGTCACACGAACTTGAAAT
>NW_023458555.1:104719062-104725654 GCF_013731165.1 Rhagoletis pomonella | reverse complement strand
CTTCGGAACCATAAGTCACACGAACTTGAAATTTGGTATGCAGACATTTGAATGGTAGGTGCTTATAGGAGGGTATATATAAACGAGTTTGTAAAATGGGGCGTGGCACATCCCATAGGTGTTGAATTTTTTATCAGCTATAACTTCGGAACCTTAAATGACACGAACTTGAAATTTGGTATGCAGCCATATCAATGGTAGATTCTTATAGTAGGGTATATATAAACGAGTTTGTAAAAGGGGGCGTGGCACATCCCATAGGCGTGAAATTTTTCATCACCTATAACTTCGGAATCATAGGTCCCAAGAACTTGAAATTTGGTATGCAGGCATGTCTATGGTAGGCGCACATAGTATGGCATATATAAATGAGTTTGTAAAAGGGGGCGTGGCTCATCCCACAGCCATGGAATTTTTTATAATTTATAACTTCGGAACCATAAGTCACACGAACTTGAAATTTGGTATGAAGGCATTTTAATGGTAGGTGCTTCTAGGAGGGAATATATAATCGAGGTTCTAAAAGGGGGCGTGGCACATCTTATAGGCGTGGAATTTTTTATCAGCTATAACTTCGGAACAATATGTCGCATCAACTTTAAATTTGGTATGCAGTTATATACATATTTGGCAGGTGCTTATAATAAGGCCTATATAAATAAGTTTGCAAAAGGGGGCGTGGGGCATCATATAGGCGTGGAATAATTTATCAGCTATAACTTCGGAACCAAAAGTCCCACGAACTTGAAATTTGGTATGAAGATACATATATGAATAGTAGGTGCTTATATGAGGGTTTATATTAATGAGTTTGTAAAAGGGGGCGTGGCGCATCCTATAGGCGTGGAATAATTTATCAGCTATAACGTTGGAACCAAAAGGCCCACGAACTTGAAATTTGGTATGCAGACATATCAATGGTAGGCGCTTATACGAGGGTATATAAAAACGAGTTTGTAAAAGGGGGCGTGGCACATCCCATAGGCGTGGAATATTTTATCAGCTATAACTTCGGAACCATAAGCCCCATGAACTTTAAATTTGGTATTAAGATAGTAGGTGCTTATATGAGGGTTTATAAAAATGAGTTTGCAAAAGGGGGCGTGGCGCATCCTATAGGCGTGGAATCCTTTATCAGCTA
This sequence comes from Rhagoletis pomonella, assembly GCF_013731165.1. Classification (NCBI taxonomy): domain Eukaryota; kingdom Metazoa; phylum Arthropoda; class Insecta; order Diptera; family Tephritidae; genus Rhagoletis; species Rhagoletis pomonella. The sequence goes on along the minus strand of NW_023458555.1, from coordinate 104,724,513 downwards.
TAACTTCGGGACCACAAGTCCCACGAACTTGAAATTTGGTATGCAGACATATCAATGGTAGGTGTTTATAGGAGGGTATATGCAGGCATGTCTATGGTAGGTGCTTATAGTATGGCATATATAAAAGAGTTTGTAAAAGGGGGCGCGGCACATCCTATAGGCGTCAAGTTTTTCATCACCTATAACTTCGGAATCATAGGTCCCAAGAACTTGAAATTTGGTATGCAGGCATGTCTATCGTAGGCGCATATAGTATGGCATATATAAATGAGTTTGTAAAAGTGGGCTGGCACATCCCATAGGCGTTGAATTTTTTATCAGCTACAACTTCGGAACCATAAGTCACACGAACTTGAAATTTGGTATGCAGATATACCAATGGTAGGTGCTTCTAGGAGGGTATATATAAACGAGTTTGTGAAAGGGGGCGTGGCACATCCCATAGGCGTGGAGTTTTTTATCAGCTATATCTACGGAACCATAAGCCACACGAACATGAAATTTGGTATGCAAACATGTCAATGGTAGGTACTTATAGAAGCGTATATATTTAGAGTATCCCTCTCAAACTCGCAAGGAAGGAAAAATGGATGTAGCAAGATACACAAAGCTTTATTTTTGATTTAATAGTAAACTAGGGATAACTTTAATCAATTAATATTAAGTATTTATATTAGTATCTAGGCAAGCATGACTTAGTAGCACGAAATCCAGACGAAAAAGGACAGAAAGGCAGAAAGTCATGCCAGATTATAATTTTTGTATTTTATCTAACGCAAGGTCGCATTTGTGCTTGAGGCATTTTTAGGGTTACCGCACGCTGCAGGTGTGCTGCCACAGTACTCCCCGTCCAGACGAAACTATCTATATCGAAGAGGAATGTATACACGCCTCCCACTGCGGGTAGATTTCGTCGCTATAGGCACCGGCGCAAGTGACGATTTCTCTTGTTGTGTGGTGTGGCCTGGATCTTCATAATCGTCATTGGCGAAGAATGCGGGTTTGAGCAGATCGATGCTTATATTAGTGCGTCTCCCCCGTATGAGGTGTTTAAAAAATTTTGGTGATCGCTTTACGACGGGATACGGTCCGTCATACGGATGTGTGAGTGAAGGACGGATCGAATCATTCCGCACGAATACTTGAGACGCCGAATTAAGTGCAGGAGAAACAAACACTCTGGGAGTCGAATGATGCGCTGTCTGGGTAGGACGCAGTTTCTGCATGGCCGCCTGAAACTGAGATACTGTTTGTTGCGTCACTTCTTTTAGACCTGTTTCCTGGAAAACTTCGCCAGGAATCCGGCATGGAGGGGCATGCGTGTATATCAGGTTGATAAGCCACGCGGAGGTCGAGCAGAATTGCTGGCAAATGATGTACCCACCTTGATGGATCGTGGCATAAAATAGCAGCTTTGAAGCTTCGATGCCATCTTTTAATTATGCCGTTTGACTGCGGATGGTATGGTGAGGTCCGAAGGTGGGTTGCTCCAATTGCTTTCATTAACTCGGCGAATACTGCGGAGTCGAATTGTCGACCCTGATCCGACGAAATACGTGCTGGAACACCAAATCTCGAAACCCAGTTGCCTATAAACGCTGTCGCGACGGACTCGGCGGACATATCTGGCATTTAAGCTGCTTCTGGCCAGCGGGTGTATCTGTCGATCATCGTGGGGCAAAAATGTTATCCTTCGTAAGGAGGAAAAGGGCCATCGATGCCGATGTTGACGTGAGAGCCGTTCTTTTGGCGCTTCGTAACGAGCCGGGTAAGATTTGGTGTGTCGATGAATCTTAGATCGTTGGCAAGCTTCGTAGTTCCGGACGAATATCGCTGAGTCCTTCCTTATGCCGGGCCAAACAAATCTTTACGTCATCAGGTTTGTAGTTTCGCGGACGCCTGGGTGCGATAAGCCGTGTACCTTCGCAAGTAGTGCTCTTCGGAATTCGTGTGGTACGTAGGGGTGAATGCTTGCGGTCGACGCGCCGCATACCAGCCGGGCGTTACTGTCGGGAACGGAAAAATGCTTTAGTACTAACGAGCTACTATGCGTACCTGAATCGTTAAGCAATGTTAGCAGATGGGTGTCGATTTTCTGCGCTGCTGCTATCTTTTCATAATCGATAATCTCGTCGATCGATTGTATGCTTGACAGCAGGTCGGCGACGGCGTTTTGTTTACCAGACGTGTGACGAAAGTCGGTCGTAAATTGGCCTATAAAATCGAGTTGACGGACTCTACGAGGTGAAGCTTTCTCCAACTTACTTGCGCTTCGCGCTGGCCAACTTTTTCGTGTAGAACCCGAGCGGTTCTAGTTCTCCGTTTACGAATTGGTGTAAGGCAGCCCCCACTGCTATATCCGAAGCGTCTATATATAATGCTAACTCTGCTTTGCAACGGTCAAAAGCAGTTTCTGCTTCACTGTTCCCCAGGAGTCGCGTGCGATCATTATTCCTGTTGCCCGTAATCAGCTGTAACAAATGCGATTGATAGGCGATAGCATTTGGCAAGAATTTTCGGTAAATATTTACCATTGCGATGAAACTCTTTAACTCCTTGGCTATCGTGGGTTTCGGGAAATCGCGGATCGCCGTGATCCTTTCGGGTAAAGGACGAATTCCTGGGCATCGACTAAGTGGCCGAGAAATCTTAGCTCGCTTTTGCCAAAACCGCATTTGGACACATTAATTGCGAGATTGTTGTCTCGGAGACGTTGAAGGACTGCGCCTATGTCTCGACGATACTGTTGCGCTAACGAAGACGCTATACAAATGTCGTCGATATAAGGGAAAGCGCAGTCTATACCACACAAAACTTCTTTTATCTGCCTTTGAAAGGTTTGCGCGGCGTTACATTATCCAGAGGTCATGAACCGAAATTCGAGCAACCCGAATGCCGTCGTTATGGCTGTTTTGGCTACATCATCGTCGTGGATCGGCACTTGGTGAAAAGCGCGTTGGAGATTGTTCTTCGAGAAAATTATCTTACCTCGTAAGTTGCTTGTAAAATCCGATAAATATGGCAGCGGATATCGGTCGGGTACAGTTTGTGCATTAAGCGCACGATAATCGCCGCATGGCATCCAGGTTCACTTGCCTTTCCGCACCATGTGCAACGGGCTTGCCCAGTTGCTGCTAGACGGACGACAGATGCCGGACTTTATTAAAAAATTAAATTCGTTTCGTGCTGCGGGCAACAGGCGTCGCGGTCGAGAAAACACCGGTTGACCCGATGTCACTATGCGGTGAACTACCGTGGATTTGGTCGAAGAACCACAAGGTGCTAGCTTCGTGATATCCGCAAACTCGCGCAACAAATCAGCAAAGGGGTCGTTTGCGTTGAATATTTTAATCTAGGTTACCTTGGAAAACGTTGGCGCAGTTAGTGAAGATCGCCTTTTGGTGAGATTGTCGATCAGTTGGTTTCGACGCAAACCGATGAGAAGATCATAGAAACGAACGAAGTCTGCGCCGATTATCGGTGTTGTAACATCGGCGATTATGAACGACCACGGGAAATCTCGAGAAAGTCCGAGATCCAAGTTGATTCTTTTTTCACCGATGGTCTTGATGGTAGATCCATTTGCGGCATACAGTTTGGTCGTGGTAGGTCGCATATCGCGAGAACTGGCAGAGATGACCAGGACGGACACGTCGGCGCCGGTATCGACAAGGAACATTTTACCTGTCCGTCCTTCGTGCACTTGAAGGCGAAGAACTTTGTGCTCTGTGACGGACCCTTCGCTATCATCCGCCACTCGCTTCCGTAGTCACAATGCATCGGATGCGGAGGCTACCGCTCGAACCACGTGGTTTCTGCGGCACGGTATACGGCACCGAGCGTCGGAGCCATATTTCTGGTGGTACCAAGAGTCTTGCGCTGCAACAGATGACGTTTCTTGTTAATTTGCTGCTGTTTGAGAGTTGTTTCGTGCATTAGCTCTTGGTCGAGAGGTTGACCGCCCACGATTACGCGAACGCGAACGAATAGCGAATTTTCAAGTTTTTTGTCTAGTTCAATTACGAATGCACGCAGTTCGTTGACTTTATTTCGAGGTGTCGACTTAACGCGGTTCACTTGAAGCGGCGCGATAGCATCCACTATTGTGTCGGCTATTTTCGTAAACTCGGTCGCAGTACCGGATGAGGCTGCTACGACTGCTTGTGCGAACTCCGGCAAACGTTTGATCCAGAGGCTTTTGAGCGCCGTATTGCCGAGTGTGCTGCCAGCGACACGCTTCAGTTCTGACGGTTTCTTATCCCCCAGTGGCAATTCTGAGAGTACGCGGTTAAGGCGTCGCAGTTCGCTATCGGCGAAGTGCTCGATAATCCCTTGCCGCACATACTGGAACCTGTCGTTTTGCGGTAGCGATGCAATGACACCCCCCAGTTGGGCGAGGACAGTCGGGTCCAGTGCTGACAAAACAGTTGCCGTTTTTTGCTTCTAGGCCGTGATGCCTGAAGCAGCAAACCAAAAATACATTGAAGTAAACCGGGCCTAAATATTTTTGCTGCTCATTGGCGGTACTGGTAACCTGGCATACACTACCGCGATGGTATTAGCGGACGGGACCGTTGCTGCGGCCGGTGCACCTATCTCGGCTGCGCCTCCAGGCAACCCACCGTCTTTCGTTTCGATCGGCAATGTCTTACTCTTAAAGTTTGGTTATGTGCTTACACGTGCTTTCCGCGCTTGTCCGAATGCGAGATCACGTCGGGGTCACCACTTTGGAGGTTTTAATAGAGTATCCCTCTCAAACTCGCAAGGAAGAAAAAATGGATGTAGCAAGATATCCAAAGCTTTATTTATGATTTAGTAGTAAACTAAGGATTTGTTTAATCAACTAATATTAAGCACGACTTAGCAGCACGAAATCCAGACGGAAAAGGGGCAGAAAGGCGGAAAGTCATGCAAGATTATAATTTTTGTATTTTATCTAACGCAAGGTCGCATTTGTGCTTGAGGCATTTTTGGGGTTACCGCACGCTGCAGGTGTGCTGCCACATATATAAACGAGTTTGTAAAAGGGGGCGTGGCGCATCGCATAGGCGCGGAAATTTTTATCAGCTATAACTTCGGAACCATAAGTCACACGAACTTGAAATTTGGTATGCAGACATACCTATGGTAGGTGCTTATACGAGGGTATATATAAACGAGTTTGTAAAAGGGGACATGGCACATCCCATAGGCGTGGAATATTTTATCAGCTATAACTTTGGAACCATAAGTCACACGAACTTGAAATTTGGTATGAAGACATATCAGTAGTAGGTGCTTATATGAGGGTTTATATAAATGAGTTTGTAAAAGGGGGCGTGGCGCATCCCATAGGCGCGGAATTTTTTATCAGCTACAACTTCGGAACCATAAGTCCCAGGAACTTGAAATTTGGTATGCAGATATACCAAAGGTAGGTGTTTATAGGAGGGTATATATAAACGAGTTTGT
>NW_023458555.1:104708866-104718962 GCF_013731165.1 Rhagoletis pomonella | reverse complement strand
TTTTTTTTACTTTTTTAATTCAACAATTTATTGAAAATTTTTATTTAGTTATATTTAGGCGCTTCCACTAAATGAGACTTCAAAATATTCTGTACACAATTTTGACAGACCAGTTAAAGTTTCCAGTTTGTTTTAGTTTGATTGAACTGCAGAAACATCCAAAGGCACTACAATCGATGATTTCCTAAACAAACTATCGCCTAACACCGATAGTTATTTACAGGCACAATAAAGTCTGTGTAGTTTTTTATAAGTGAAGTTTACGTTTTTATACGTTGATTGAGACCATCGTCGGTCTAGTATAGGGCTGCCATAATTCTGAACCCATCGACCAGGACACTTATCGTCCAAATAAAAAACAAAGATACAAGTCAATATAGTGGCAATATGTTCCCTATAAGTACAGTTGCTTTGGTTCTGGCGTTGCATTATTTTTGTAATTTCTGATATTATAAAAAATGTAGTTTTGTGGCACAATTCAAAGAGCACAGTGATTGATGATGATGAAACGCTCAAGTTCTGAATTTGTTTAAAATCATAGTCTAAGATCCGACAAAGGCACGACCTTCACCCATCTGTTTAATGGATGAAATCCTTTTTCTATGAAATTTAACGTGTTAATAAATATTTTGCGAGTGGGTTGGCCGAAAAAATTCTGGCCAGGATATTTTTAATTGAATATTCAAAAATTATTATTATTTTTTAATTCTGTACTCATTTGTTTAATGAACAAATAATATACCAATCAAAAGTATTAATCCTATAGAATGTGAAAACGTTGGGTTGTCTATTTTTTCTAGCCTATTTGGAGGTTTTAATATAGTATCCCTCTCAAACTCGCAAGGAAGAAAAAATGGATGTAGCAAGATATTCAAAGCTTTATTTTTGATTTAATAGTAAACTAAGGATTTGTTTAATCAATTAATATTAAGTATTTTTATTATTATCTAGGCAAGCACGACTTAGCAGCACGAAATGCAGACGAAAAAAGGACAGAAAGGCGGAAAGTCATGCCAGATTATAATTTTTGTATTTTATCTAACGCAAGGTCGCATTTGTGCTTGAGGCATTTTTGGGGATACCGCACGCTGCAGGTGTGCTGCCACAGTACTCCCCGTCCAGACGAAACTATCTATATCGAAGAGGAATGTATATACGCCTCCCACTGCGGGTACATTTCGTCGTTTTAGGATCCGGCGCAAGTGACGATTTCTCTCGTTGTGTGGTGTGGCCTGGATCTTCATAATCGCCATTGGCGAAGAATGCGGGTTTGAGCCGATCGATGCTTATATCAGTGTGTCTCCCCCGTATGAGGAGTTTAAAAATTTTGGTGATCTCTTTACGACGGGATACGGTCCGTCATACGGATTTGTGAGTGAAGGACGGATCGAGTCATTCCGAACGAATACTTGAGATGCCGAATTAAGTGCAGGAGAAACAAACACTCTGGGAGTCGTATGATGCGCTGTATGGGTAGAACGCAGTTTCTGCATGGCCGCCCGAAACTGAGATACTGTTTGTTGGGTCACTTCTTTTAGACTTGTTTCCTGGAAAAATTCGCTGGAATCCGCAACATAGAACCGTAAACGAGCATGGAGGTGCATGCGTGTATATCAGGTTCATAAGCCACGCGGAGGCCGAGCAGAATTGCTGGTAAATGATGTACCCACCTTGATGGATCGTGGCTTAAAATAGCACCTTTGAAGCTTCGATGCCATCTTTCAATTATGCCGTTTGACTGCGGATGGTATGGTGAGGTCCGAAGGTGGGTTGCGCCAATTGCTTTCATTAACTCGGCGAATACTGCGGAGTCGAATTGTCGGCCTGATCCAACGAAATACGTGCTGGAACACCAAATCTCGAAACCCAGTTGCCTATAAACGCTTTCGCGACGGACTCGGCGGACATATCTGGCATTGGAGCTGCTTCTGACCAGCGGGTGTATCTGTCGATCACCGTGAGGCAAAAACGTTGTCCTTCGCAAGGAGGAAGAGGGCCAACGATGTCGATGTTGACGTGAGAGAACCGTTCTTTTGGCGCTTCGTAACGAGCGCGAGATTTGGTGTGTCGATGAATCTTAGATCGTTGGCAAGCTTCGCAGTTCCGGGCGAATATCGTTGAGTCTTTCCTTATGCCGGGACAAACAAATCTTTGCGTCATCAGGTTTGTAGTTGCGCGGAAGCCTGGGTGCGATAAGCCGTGTACCTTCGCAAGTAGTGTTCTTCGGAATTCGTGTGGTACGTAGGGGCGAATGCTTGCGGTCGACGTGTCGCATACCAGCCGGGCGTTACTGTTGGGAATGGAAAAATGCTTTAGTACTAACGAGGTACTATGCATACTTGAATCGTTAAGCAATGTTAGCAGATGGGTGTCGGTTTTCTGCGCTGCTGCGATCTTTTCATTATCGATAATCTCGTCGATCGATTGTATGCGTGACAGCAGGTCGTCGGCGGCGTTTTGTTTACCAGGCGTGTGACGAAAGTCGGTCGTAAATTGGCCTATAAAATCGAGTTGACGGACTCTACGAGGTGAAGCTTTCTCCAACTTCTGTCGAAAGGCGTAGACCAGTGGGCGATGATCTAGTTCTCCGTTTACGACTTGGTGTAAGGCAGCCCCCTCGACTGTATCCGAAGCGTCTATATATGTATAACGATAACTCTGCCGCTGACACTGGGTGCACGAGCAGTGTTGCTTCCGACAATTCAGCTTTGCAACGGTCAAAAGCAGTTTCTACTTCACTGTTCCACACGAGTCGCGTGCGATCATTTTTCCTGTTGCCCGTAATCAGCTGTAGCAAATGCGATTGGTAGGCGACAGCGTTTGGCAAGAATTTGCGGTAAAAATTTACCATTGCGATGAAACTCTTTAACTCCTTGGCTATCGTGGGTTTCGGGAAATCGCGGATCGCCGTGATCCTTTCGGGTAAAGGACGAATTCCTCGGGCGTCGACTAAGTGCCCGAGAAATCTTAGCTCGCTTTTGCCAAAATCGCATTTGGACACATTAGTTTCGAGATTGTTGTCTCGGAGTCGTTGAAGGACTGCGCGTATGTCTCGACGATGCTGTTGCGCCGACGACGACGCTATACAAATGTCGTCGATATAAGGGAAAGCGCAGTCTAGACCACGCAAAACTTCGTTTATCAGCCTTTGAAAGGTTTGCGCGGCGTTACATAATCCAAAGGTCATGAACCGAAATTCGAACAACCCGAATGGCGTCGTTATGGCTGTTTTGGCTACAACATCGTCGTGGATCGGCACTTGGTGAAAAGCACGTTGGAGATCGATCTTCGAGAAAATTATCTTACCTCGTAAGTTGCTTGTAAAATCCGATAAATATGGCAGCGGATATCGGTCGGGTACAGTTTGTGCATTAAGCGCACGATAATCGCCGCATGGTCTTCTGGTTCCGTCGCGGTCGAGAAAACACCGGTTGACCGATGTCACTATGCGCTGAACTACCGTGGATTTGGTCGAAGGACCAAAATTTGCTAGCTTCGTGATATCCGCAAACTCGCGCAACAAATCAGCAAAGGGGTCATTTGCGTTGAATATTTTAATCTGGGTTACCTTGGAAAACGTTGACGCAGTTAGTGAAGATCGCAGTTTGGTGAGATTGTCGATCAGTTGGTTTCGACGCAAATCGATGAGAAGATCATAGAAACGAACGAAGTCTGCGCCGATTATCGGTGTTGTAACATCGGCGATTATGAACGACCACGGGAAATCTCGACGAAGTCCGAGATCCAAGTTGATTCTTTTTTCACCGATGGTCTTGATGGTAGAACCATTTTCGGGATACAGTTTGGTTGTGGTAGGTCGCATATCGCGAGAACTGGCAGAGATGGGCAGGACGGACACGTCGGCTCCGGTACTGACAAGGAACATTTTCACTGTCCGTCGTTCGTGCACTTGAAGGCGAAGAACTTTGCGCTCTGTGACGGACCCTTCTCTATCGTCCGCCACTCGCTTCCGTAGTCAGAATGCATCGGATACGGAGGCTATCGCTCGAACCACGTGGTTTCTGCGGCGGCACGGTATACGGCACTTCCGAGCGTCAGAGCCATATTTCTGGTGGTACCAACAGTCTTGGGCTGCAACAGATGATGTTTCTTGTGAATTTGCTGCTGTTTCAGAATTGTTTCGTGCATTAGCTCTTGGTCGAGAGGTTGACCGCCCACGATTACGCGAACGCGAACGAATAGCGAATTTTTAAAGTTTTTTGTCTAGTTCCATTACGAATGCACGCAGTTCGTTGACTTCAATTTGAGGTGTCGACTTAACGCGGTTCACTTGAAGCGGCGCGATAGCATCCACTATTGTGTCGGCTATTTTCGTAAACTCGGTCGCAGTACCGGATGAGGCTGCTATGACTGCTTGTGCGAACTCCGGTAAACGTTTGATACAGAGGTTTTTGAGCGCCGTATCGCCGAGTGTGTTGCCAGCGACGCGCTTCATTTCAAAGAAAAGTTCTGACGGTTTCTTATCCCCCAGTGGCAATTCTGAGAGTACGCGGTTGAGGCGTCGCTGTTCGATATCGGCGAAGTGCTCGATAATTCTTTGCCGCACATACTCGAACCTGTCGTTTTGCGGTAGCGATGCAATGACATCCCCCAGTTGGGCGAGGACGTTCGGGTACAACGCTGCCAAAACAGTTGCCGTTTTTTGCTTCTCGGCCGTGATGCCTGAAGCAGCAAACCAAAAATCCATTGAAGTAAACCTGCTGCTCATTGGCTATACTGGTAACCTGGCATACACTACCGCGATAGTATTAGCGGGCGGGACCGTTGCTGCGGCCGGTGCACCTATCTCGGCTGCGGCCGGCAACCCACCGTCTTTCGTTTCGATCGGCATTGTCTTACCCTTAAAGTTTGGTTATGTGCTTACACGTGCTTGTCGCGCTTGTCCGAGTGCGAGATCACGTCGGGGTCACCATTTTGGTGTAATAGAGTATCCCTCTCAAACTAGCAAGGAAGAAAAAATGGATGTAGCAAGATATACAAAGTTTTATTTTTGATTTAATAGTAAACTAAGGATTTGGTTAAGGAATTAACATTAAGTATTTTTATTAGTATCTAGGCAAGCACGACTTAGCAGTACGAAATCCAGACGAAAAGAGGGCAGGAAGTCGGAAAGTCATGCCAGATTATAATTTTAGTATTTTATCTAACGCAAGGTCGCATTTGTGCTTGAGGCAATTTGGGGTTACCGCACACTGCAGGTGTGCTGCCACATCTACATATCGTGTTGGCAGGTGTGAACACGTGCTAATACTAGCAATTTTCACTCATATGTTTAACATATTCCATAGGCTTTATGCTTTCGATTGGTATATATGTAATTTGTTCATTAAACCAATGAGTCCAAAATTAAAAAAAATTATAATATGATTTGAATATTTAACTAAATTATCCTTCTTCTTCTTTGTTGACGCTGTAACCGCCTAATCGATTTTGGCCGAGTTCAGCAAAGCACGCCAGTCGTTTCTCCTCTGTGCCAACTGACGCCAATTGGAAACGCCAAGTGAAGCCAAGTTCTTCTCCACCTGATCTTTCCATCGCAGTGGGAGCCTCCCTCCCACAAATCTTCTGCAAAATCTTTCTCTCGAGTACTCCAAGAGCCGCCTTATCGGATGTTGTCATTGTTCATGCTTCTGCGCCATATACCAGCACGGGCATGATGAGTGACTTATAGAGCGTGGTTTTCGTACGGCGAGAGAGGACTTTACTTCTGAATTGCCTACTTAGTCCAAAGTAGCACTTGTTGGCAAGAGTGATTCTGCGTTGGATTTCAATGCTGACATTATTATCGGTATTAATGCTGGTTCCCAAGTAAACGAAATTCTCTACTTTCTCGAAATTGTAACTGTCAACAGTGACGTGGGTGCCAAGGCGTGAATGTGCTGACTGCTTGTTTGATGACAGGAGATACTTCGTCTTGTCCTCGTTTACCACCAGACCCATTCGCTTTGCTTCCCTATACAACTTGGAAAAGGGAGAACCGACTTCGCGGTTTTTGTTACCGATGATGTCGATGTCATCGGCATAAGCCAGAAATTGCACGCTCTTGTAGTAAATTGTTCCTGAGCGGTTCAGTTCTGCAGCTCTTATTATCTTCTCCAACATCAGATTAAAGAAGTCACATGAAAGGGAGTCGCCCTGTCCGAAACCCCGTTTTGTGGCGAACGGCTCGGAGGGGTCTTTCCAAATTCTGACGGAGCTGGTGGTATTGCTCAACGCCATTTTACACAGCAGTATGAGTTTTGAGGGGATGCCAAATTTAGACATAGCGCCGTCTAGGCAACTCATTTTAGTGCTGTCAAAAGCGGCTTTAAAGTCGACAAATAGGTGGTGAGTGTCGATCCTTTTCTCGCGGGTCTTTTTTAAGATTTGGCGTATTGTGAATACCTGGTCTATGGTGGATTTGCCAGGTCTAAAGCCTGGAAGCCATGTGGATTAGGCAGAGCACACTTAAATTCCAGTCGTCGGGCCTGCGTTCATCTGACCATATTCTGCACAAGAGTTAATGCATGCATTTAACAACTCCTCGCCGCCGTACTTGAATAGCTCAGCTGGCAGGCTGTCAGCTCCAGCAGTTTTGTTGTTTTTCAGCCGCATTATTGCTATACGTACCTCGTCATAGTCAGGCGGTGTAACGTTGACTCCGTCATCATCGATTGCAGGCTCGGGTTCTTCTTCTCCACAACTTACCGTGCTGCTACCATTGTTCCCTCCATAATTTAAGTACGCTCTGGACATCAGTTACTAGGTCGCCATTATTGTTCTTACAGGAGTACGCCCCGGTCTTTAAACCTTCCTTAAGTCGCCTAACTCTCTGATACAATTTTCTGGCATTCTTCCTGTCGGCCAGCATTTCAAGCTCTTCGCGCTCACGTTTTTCGGCCTCTCTCTTCTTATTGTGGCAAATACGTCTCGCTTCCCTCTTCAGATCCCTATAGCGGTCCCCCATAGCGCGCGTTGCGCCCGATCGCAGCGTGGCCCTGTAGGCGGCATCTTTCTTCTCTGCAGCTTCCTGACACTCCTCATAGTACCAGTTGTTCTTTCGGGCTCGCTAAAATCCGACTACTTCTTCGGCGGCGGTACTTAATGAGCGGGAAATGTGATCCCACTGCTCGCATATGTCGGTTTGTTCAAGAGTGCTCTCTGAGAGCAGGTGTGAGAGTCGAGTAGTGTAAGCGCTGGCTGCCTGTTGTGATTGCAGCTTTTCGACGTTAAGCTTTCCTTGCATATTTGGGCGGACATTTTTTTGCTGCACAGAGGCGGGTGCGTATCTTGGCTGCAACAAGATATTGGTCCGAGTCCATGTTTGGGCCTCGGAGTATGCGTAAATCTAAAACACTGGAAGCGTGCCTTCCGTATATCACAACATGATCGATTTGATTTCTCGTTTTTCGATCCGGAGACATCCACGTAGCTTGATGGATCTTTTTATGCTTGAACCTAGTACTGCATACTACCATGTTTCGGGCCCCGGCGAAGTCGATCAGCCTCACTCCGCTGTCGGACGTTTCGTCGTGGAGGCTAAATTTTCCGACGGTAGTTCAAAAGATCCCTTCCTTGCCCACCCTGGCATTGAAGTCGCCAAGCACGATCTTGATATCATGACGGGGGAGCGCACGTATGTATGTGCGCTCCAAGCGCTCATTGACGAGATCCTTGGATGCCTCTTCCTTCCCTTTCGTCGGGGCATGGGCGCAGAAGAGCAAGATGTTGAATAATCTCGCTTTGATGCGGATTGTAGCTAGACGCTCGTCCACCGGGGTGAACGACAGTACTCGGCGACGGAGTCTCCCTCCCACCACAAATCCAACTCTTAATTTTCGCTCCTTTACAGGGCAGCTGTAGTGAACGTCGCAAGGCCCCAGAAATTGCTTACCTTGCCCCGTCCAACGCATTTCTTGAATAGGGGTGATGTCAGCTTTTGTCCTTACGAGGACATCAACCAGCCGGGCAGAGATAGCTTCCCCATTAAGGGTCCGGACGTTCCAGGTGCATGCCTTCAAATCGTAGTCTTTTAAACGTTTGCCGTGGTCGTCATCATAAGGGGGGGTCTCATCCGAGGCTTTGCCTTGCTTATTCACTGGAAGTGGTTTTTACGTGGCGGGTCCCAAGCCCAATTAAAATTATCGTGGCCAGGATTTTTCAGCCAACCCACCCGCGAAATATTTCGTAAAACGTCAAATTTCATATAAAGTAGATTTCATCCATTAAACAGATGGGTGAAGGTCGTACCTTTGTCAGATCTCCTACTCAAATAAAACCTGTCAAATCATGCGAAAGTTCGAACTAATTGAGAGTTACCCATATCTCCTGATATATTTTTCCTTATTTCCTGCATATAATTTTTAATAAAGTGTTATTTAAAGTAAATTACGAAGGTAAACCAATGGCCTATTCACAATATGATAAGTGAAAAAGACTAAAGAATTTAAAGTGAAAATTTTAAGTAAAGTCACATACCGCAAGTGTAGACAACCTTCAGATACATTCGCGAGTTAGGTTTACATGGAGACCCGAATGTCTTCGCATCCGCTGCTAAATTGCAGCGGCGACGTCCATGGCAAATCTGCATAACCGTTTCAGTGGCGTATGATGCTTGGCAAGCTAGGAATTACGAAAAAAGAAAATTAAACGTACCTTTAAATCACTGCACAAAGCAAATGTTAATGTGAATAAAATTCCATCCGGGAACGCAAATGCAGTTCATGCGACACCTTCTTTCAAACCACTTACTTTCTTCACGAACTCCTTGCGGTTGTGGACATTGAATGCTTTCGTACTCTGTGCGCCCAAAGCTTGCACTGTACACTGCTATGCGAGCATAAGGATTACATTCCAACTGAGCAATATCATTGTGGCAAGCAACTTTACTACGAAATTCATCTAGAAACGAAATAAATTAGTTCAGTGACATGGTATGTATGTTTGTCTGTACTGAAAATAAAATTTCGTAAAAGTGCTACGAAAAATTTTCGTAGTCTTGTACAATGTACGAAACTTTCGTTCATAATACGAACACATTTTTCACAACGAAACAAGATTTTACTAACCATACGTAAATATAACGAAAAGACTTTCGTAAGGCATTTTTTCAGTACAATTTACGAAATCTTACGTTTATTTTACGAAACACATTCGTAAAGCACTGAACAAATCTCTGTGCGAATAATTTTGTATATTGTAGGAAGGCATTCGTAATATGTATGTGTATGTATGGTTTAAAAAATTTACGAAATCTACAATTCTGTATTCATACCATTTACTTAATACTTTCGTACATAGAACAAATGCAGAAAATTTTTTTTTAAATTCGTACAACAGACGAATATTTTCGTACAATATACTAAATTACCGTCAGTTTAATATTTCACCATATTTTTATGTATCGCGTGTCATTGAGGAATTATTTGTTAGCTGCTGTGAGTCATATAATATAACCAGCAATTACCCGGCGTGCTTCGCTGCGCCTTAAATGTATTTTTGTGTTGTAACTCTCCCCCTAAGCTCTTATGGCCTCATTTACAAAATATTTTTAAAGAACTTTATGAAGTTAGATTTAAAAAAAATCGATCTATGAAGCATTGTTTATTTTTTTTTTTGGGTTAATATATTTTCGAAGGTAATTAGAAAATATGTAAAGAACCGACTTTCTCTTGGAAATTTAATTTATAATCTTATAACTGGAGTCTACTATCGCACCCTTTCCTCAAACGTGTATTGATTCAATATTCAAATAACGTATATTTATATAATTTGAAAAAATCTCCCTACTATACAAATATGTACAGCAATATTAACTAATATTTTCAAATGTTGTGAGAGGGAGTAACAAAACAAAATTACTTTTAAGGCGCAGCGAAGCACGCCGGGTATTCGCTAGTGTCACATGAAATTAACTGAGCAAAGTACAATGAATAGCTGTTAAACAATGTTTCACGCACCGGCACCATCTACTTTAAATGAAACATACTTATTTTCGTGAGGGATACTCACACACCATATACTTTTCTATTGAAATTTTTCCTGAATTTTCTTAGCTATAAACCTCCAACGAATGCAAAACCGTGGAAATCGGTTC
>NW_023458555.1:104705695-104708766 GCF_013731165.1 Rhagoletis pomonella | reverse complement strand
TCGAAAGCTCGTAATGTAATTGAGAGATGTTTCGGTGTTTTGAAAAATCGATTTCGATGTATAATTGGCTCGAGAGGGCTACACTATTCACCAGAAAAGTTACACAAATTGTAAATGTTTGCTGTGCTATTCATAACGTTTGTATATTTTTCAAACATCAAATTCCATTGGAGAGCCCAGATATGGAGAATCTTGTTAGTTACGAAGAAGAACTTGAAAACAGTAACATTTCGAATACAGCTGCCCTTATTAGAATGAGAATAGCAGAGAGTTTGTTATAAACGCAGTTTTATTATAAAGTATGTTTGTCTAGATTTCAGGTACACCAGCAAAATTCATTTGTCTTAAAATTAATAAAATATTTACATAAAAATTCAACAAAATATCTTTTCAGTCTTAAAACCTAAATCTACATATAAACTAAGTAAACGCTAAAAAATATCAATTCACACTTAAATCTAAAAAATATTTACACAAAATAAAACAAAATGTCACTTCAATACTCTCACAATAGTGGTATGAAAATTAATTCCGGAAGTACTCCAAAATTTTTTCAAAAATTGCAGATTGGCGTTCCACTGCAGCAGTTAATTTGTTTGTGGCATCCACCTGCAGCATTGATGCCTCTACCATTTTTTTTGCAGCCTCAGCCTGCACTTTAGCGGCTTCTGCTTGGACTTTGGCAGATTCAGCCACTGTCTCTTGGAAGGTGCGCTTCCTATTAGTGGAACGTAACGTGTGCGTTGGTGTAGGACGGGTTGTCTGTGTAGTGGGAGTCACTACTCCCACTGGTGGTGGTTGGTTGTGCCTTATAGGAGATTGAAGGGTGGTTGTTTGTTGCCTTCGTTGGTCAAGTGTTGGCGATTCAGTCACAAGTAAAGGAGGCATTTCCTCCAACGACGAATGTCTTGACATGTTAGAGGTCGCCGTCGAAGGAATGCCGAAAACTCTGCCGCTCGGGGCTGCTGACCTTGAAATAAAAACCAGGCTGTCTATGGCCTGCCCCATTTCGGAAAGCGGAGAGTGACGGAATGGGCCACCACCGGTAGCAGTAAGGCTTCGTGTGTTTTCGGCAATCTTCTTTTTTGTCCGGCTTTTCAAGTCAGCCCATATCTTGAAAAATAAAAATAAAATCAAATCCAATGTCAGTAAAATGGTGCGCAAGCATTTATCTACCACATACAATTTATGCACTTATGCTTACTTTCTTCCATTCGACGGCCGTTCTTGTAGGTGGACCATGAGAATTAATTTTCCTCATAATTTCCTCCCACCGCTCCTCTACCCTTCATCGATCAGATCCAAACACTGCAACACCTCTGGCCAGGTCAGGATTTCTCTCCATTTCTTTTACCAGTACTTTAAATTGAGTGGTTGTAGTTTTTTTCAGCGCTACAAGCGTAAATATTAATATATTTCCTTAAACCAAGCTATATTTTTTTATTTTCTTACCTTTCCTGGCAGAACCCTCCATCTTAACGATCACTAATAACCTTTCGTCTGTTTTCAACGATTGTCGTCTCACTTTCGTCTTCCATTCGCCTTAAAAAATTCCAAACTAGACGAAAACTACGTAAGGATCAGCTGTTTTCGTGCTGCCAGACGATTTCGACTTACATACTACCAACACACGAACGAAACGTCTGGCAGACGAAACGAACTTTCGCTTCGAGATACATGATTAGGCTGTATATGTAGGGATGCAACGATACGAGTAAATACAAGTGCATACTCGATACTTTTTGTTCGATACCAAGTAATTTTGGTATTGATACTTTCGAACCAAGTACTGAGTAGATATCGAAAAAAATACTCGTATCGGAACCCGATACCAAAGGGAATTTTCTTTCGGAATTTTTTCCTACACTAATATGAATCGGCCAGTGCTTTATGGCTGCTTAAACGCCAGCGACCTTCAAATATTGAATACGTTTTTTCCCTGAAACCAGTATGCAATGCACTTTTATAACAGATACTTTTCCGGTTTTTGCATCAGGGAATCCATTTCCACGGTAGCAAAAACCATAAAACCAATTAAAATATTTTGCTAAGTTCATTGAACGCTGTTCTTAAGTCAAAAGTATAAAAATCCAAAGATTTTTCTTTTGTCTTAAGGTCAAGGAAATTTTTCATTTAAGTGTACCTTTAAAATGACTCAAAAGTAGAATTTTTGGTTTTTTGGATTTTTAACTAAAAACAGTTTGTAATAAACTTTTTAAAAACAATTCAAAATTAATTTTCGATGTTTGCGACAAAGGAAATAGATTCCTTCAGGTACGAAATGCAAAAATACGGATTCAAAACTTTTTAAAAATTTTATTGCTTCTGGTTCAGGCCAAAAAAAGGATAACAATTCAAACCATCTATTTTTGAATGTCATTTTAAAGGTCAAGGTAGTTATTCAAACAAACGGGACTCTTTTTCCTGAATTCCCCATCTCAAAAGCTTTAAAACACTCAAATTTTGCGCCCGTCCCTCCTACCTGCGTACGCCCACGCCTCTCTGCGCCGTCGAATCATATATGTATATATTCTTCTATATTGGCAGTAAGCTAACTTCTCAATGTGTAAGCCAAGGCGAATCTATAAAAGGTGGTGTTATCGAATCCGCTGATTTCACGGCGAATTTGTACCTTTTGTCAAAATGATGTGTTTGTTTTAATTTTGCTTTGTACTGATCGTTAATGTGCGTATAATTTGTTGTTGTAACTTTTGTTTTTGTTCTGTCAACACCACCTTGTATAAATTCGCCTTGGTGTAAGCATTCCGAAATCAAAGCGAGATAGCCTACTGCCGTTTTTGTGTATGTATGTATTGTGTACGTGAGTGCCGTTTTTATACCCAAACGTACTTTGTTCATATAACGGTTGTTTGTAACAGGCAAAACGAATCGAGCTAGATATAGACAAATGTATACATAAATGATCAGAATGAAAATATACATTGATTAAGCGGTGACTGTCTGACCGTCCGTCCGTCTGTGCACACGATAACTCGAGTAAAAATTGAGATATCTTAACGAAACTTGGTACGTGTATTTCTTTAGAGCGTAGGACGGATGGTACTGAAAAT
>NW_023458555.1:104704479-104705595 GCF_013731165.1 Rhagoletis pomonella | reverse complement strand
ATGTCTTTTGTCTTTGAGTTTGGAGGGGTGCTTCGCTAACTTTATATAAAGTTACCAAAACACCTTATATCTAAAAAAAATACCACAGCGACAAAATTATTTTTTCCACAACTAATTAACGGCAAAAACGGCAAATTCATGGGTATATGCGGCATTTTTTTCTTGGTGTTGTTTCGCTAACTTTATACACATATTTATTTATAACAATATAATCGCGTAAATTGTACCTTGTTGTGGAAAATAGTAGATGAATACACGGTAAAAATGGCATTAAGCAAGCTTGGGTCAAATGAGTATGTTCAAGCGCAGACAAAGTTTTGCTGTTCAGTGTGTGTGTTCAAGCACATATGAAGATTTAACTTGCTTTCATTCGTTAACACATTGAAATAATTTCAACTCATTAATAATTGAATCGGTGAGTTTGACAACCGTACAAGTCCAAAATCAGTTTTTCGTAGTTGAGATAAAAATCAGTACAAGTCACGGACATGCATGGTTTTCTCTCATTTTACCGTATTAGATCCTTAGCCGTTAAAATAGTACAGCTGACTCCACCCGTGAAATCTGAAGAAAGCCGTACATGTCCGTACTGTTTTTGATTTCAACAACGACAAACTGATTTTGAACTTGTACGGTTGCCGAACTCAACGATTCAATTAAAAGAAAATGTATGAGAACAGAAAATAAAATTTTGTGAAAAAAGATACAAATTCACAATTTTGTAAGGTTTTCCAAGGATCGTTTCTACCGTGTAAAAAATGAATTAGGTGTATATGTCGCGTGAGACTGAGCGTGTGCATAAAAGTGTACACAGACTGATAGAGGAGGAGGGAAAGAAAAAAGTGATCGCTAGGGGGAATCAGAGACAGAATAGTGAGGTTGTGCTTTTTGTTGGTAGTGATGCCAATATGAACGTCTATAATTTATCACAAACATGAAGTGCCTTGAGGGATTCGTACATTGGATGCTTTTTAACCCTACTTGAAAATATACATATCATCGTTTAAAGTGCAAAGCCGCGTATCAGCAAAATGCAAAACCGCGTATGTGAAGTTGTAGAAATTATTTCCTAGAGCGTAAAAACACTCATATTTCAAAATGGTTCTCTTTTTTATA
>NW_023458555.1:104700334-104704379 GCF_013731165.1 Rhagoletis pomonella | reverse complement strand
TTTATGAGAAATAACGACATTTTTTGTTGTGTGCCGTTGTTCAGTAGCACCAGTGGAGTTCTCTTTGTTGAGCTACTTAGGAGTTCTTAATTATTTCGATACTTTTCGAGAAAAGTCATTATTTGAAAGCTTACAAATTTTCCCTACAGTGTGACTGCTAATAATCCGAAATAATTTCGTTCCAAATACATATTATTGCTAAATTAACTACGAAACACAAAATCTTTAATTGGCTCCAAAGAAAAATATGAAATTTTGCGTTGTTTCGATAATTCTAAAGACCATCGATATGTAAATATACCTAGAAACAAATGAATAATATCAATATAATGATAGATAGATAGATAGTTGGGTATGGCACTGCGACCAGTAGGTCTATTGTGCCCCTAGCTCATCACAACACCTCAACCAGACCCAGGGTGTCTATACATTTCATAATAGACCCCGGGGACAGTGAGTGTAAGTGCTCCTCTTTTGGCCAGACATTCCCTATTCTCCTATACCTCCTGCGTGCAACGGCCTCACACTCCATAACAAGGTGTAGAGGAGTCTCCTTGCCCGCATCGCAAAAGCGACACAGGTCGCTGGACCAGATACCTAGTTTATTCAAGTGCCCTCTGAGTCTACAGTGTCCCGTCAGAAAACTTGTAATAATTCTTAGTTTCTCTTTTGAGAGATCCATGAGTACCCTGTATCTTGCCTGATTGTAGCTTCCTAAATGCTTTTTGCCTGTCGTTGGCCCATAGTGCCACGCCAGTGCAGTTCCCTCAGTTTGCAATTTTCTGCCAGAAATGGCTCAGGTTCTATCGAGGTCGAGGAAGCGGTATTCTGGCCAGTTGATCGGCTTCCTCATTTCCTCCAACTACCATGTGCCCTGGTATCCACATTAGTTGGATATCAATAACCTCCGCCAGAGCATTAAGCCTCTCGACACACTCCAAAACCAAGGAGGACTTGCTCTCGAACGATGAGAGGGCCATAAGTGCTGCCTGACTATCACTTAGTATAAGTATCCTTTCATTCCTATACTTCCTGTGAATGTTAATCTCAGCGCATATACTGATGGCATAGACCTCCGCTTGAAAGATGCTAGGCAAGGTTCCCAGGGGCATAGAAAGCTTCAGCCTGGGGCCGTACACGCCTGCTTTAATCCCCGCAGGTGTTTTAGAGCCGTCAGTGTGCCACTGTATTGTGCTCGCCTGTATGGGACTCTCCATAATAGAGGTACACCAGGTCGCCTTGTTATAAGTGTGGGTCCTGAAATTTCTTTTGAAGACCACCTCCCTGTTTATATCGTCCCTGGGGAACAAAGCTAGAGGGAGCTTGGTACCTAGCTTGTCCCTGTTCCTAGATGATAACACCTTGGCTTTGCCGAAGCCCTATTTCGCAAAGTTATGGAGGGTTCGCTCTGCCGCCTGTTGAATTGAGAGATGCAGTGGCTCGAGTTCCAGTATTACCTCTAGGGCTGCCGTCGGGCATGTGCGCATTGCTCCGGTAATGCATACACATTCCAGGCGTTGAATCTTAGAGAGGGCCTGGCTCACCGTTCCCATAGTAGTCCTGAAATACCAAGCCACCGCACCATAAGTCACTATAGGTCTCACTATCATGGTGTACATCAATCTGAGGATCCTCGGAGTGTACCCCCTGGATTTACCCGCTAGAGGTTTGCACACCATCATCGCTCGTGGCGTTAGAGGTGACCGCATCAACATGGGCCCTCCACAGAAACTTACTTCCCAGTCCCAGATATTCAACCTCTTTGGCGACATTGATTACGACCCCGTCCAAGGTCAAGTTCCTCATCCCCTGGAGCTTTCGTTTCTTGGTGACTATAGCTGTCTTGGAAGGGTTGATATTTAAACCTGCGTCTGCACACCACCTTTTTGCAAGGTTAAGACCTCTTTGGACGATGTCACAGAGAGTACTTGCGAACTTCCCTCTAGCGATAATCACTATGTCGTCCGCGTACCCTTGGTTATCAATATAAAACAATGAACTCTCCATAGACTGTTCCACTAGCTTAAAACTCTACAGAAATTATTTCAAAATAGAAATTAAAATAAAGGCGTTTCATCATATTTTCCTACACAAAAAAATCTTAAGGTGACTTTTTTCAACCATAATTAAATTTTCTGTCATATATGGACTCTTATTTCAGGATAGAAAAATGAAATTCCATGTATAACTGTTAGGAAAAGCTGAAAAATATCTCCCATAAGTCATAAAATAACACATTAAGTTAAATTTAATTGAATACGTTAAAATATAATTTATTTCTTTTGAATTTATGGTAAAAAAGTAAGAAAATTACAATCTGAAGATAATTTTAAAGAAAAGACTCATTACAGTTATAGTTAGGTTTTGCCCTATTTCAAACAATTTCGAAAGTATGTTCAGTGAGACTTAATAAGAAAATCGTATATGGTTATAACTTTTAAGTGGGCGGTAAAAGGCCCATTTTTCAAAATTCCATAATAATGTTATTTCTGTTTAAGGGATTGTTTCGAGTATGAACTTTGAATAAATTAGCGTCCTAAAACTTTCGAAATATCGAAGCTTCACCATTTTGGAAATTTACCTATATACACACATATAAAATGTGGGCGTAATATGTCCGATTTAAAAAATTTTCAGGGCATCACTTTTTTGTGTCAAGGACAATAATTTTATAATTTTACCGAGGATAGAACGATTACCGAGATATGGGTTCATAAGTGAGCGGCTTCATGCACATTTTCCAATTTTTTTTTATAATCGTGTTTCCTTCTAAAGAGTTATTCCCAACATCAATTTTTAATTAACCGGCTTCAGTAGTTACTGATTTCGTATTTCTCTAAATTGCCGTTATGTGGGATGTGGGCGTGGTTATTTTCCGTTCTTAAAAACTTTAAACAATTTTTTTTTGTTTTATCAATACCAACAACTGTGCTAAGTTGGGAGATTTTGGTGAATCGGTTACCGAGATATACAGATGTGATAATAAGTGGCCCATTTTCCACAAATTTATAATATTCTTATTTTCTCCCAAGAGATCATTGAAAATACGCACTAGTTACTTAAATATCGCAGTGTTCGTACTTCTGTAAAATACCGTTAAATGGGGCGTGGTTATTGTCCGATTTTGCCCATTTTCAATAGAACCCAATTTTTACTCGAGTTATCGTGTGCACAGGCAGACATACGGACGGGCGAACAGACAGTCACGGCTTAACTGATTTCTCTTTTCATTCTAGTCATTATATATACATTTGTATAAATTTTAATAGGAGTCACTGAAGGTGAAAAACTATTACGGACTAGGGTGATCTAAATTACATAGGATTTTATTGAAATTATTTTAAACAGAGTACAGAATACCCCTTCAAGTGAGAGTTAAGGGGTTAAAATGTTCTACAGGAATATATGTGGAGTGGTTTCATATGGACATATATAATATTTGAAGTAAAGTAAAAATTTTTCTATCAAAATATTGCAACTTTAACCCACTATTAAAAAAATTATGATGAGGTGGAGCTACATTTTCTTGAGGTTTGACTATTACCCATGGATACTAACTTTTAAATTTGGTTTGGTTAAGGCCATAAACAACCACTTTACAATTGTTCCAAAGAGTTATATTAAAATTATATTATTTAATTGAGTATTGTGTGTATCTGTGCTAAATTGATCGAACAATATCCCACAGTTCCAAAACAAGTCTTAAAAGACAGATATGAGTCTGAAGTAGAAGGCGACGAGACTGAGGAATTAGAAGGAGGTAACGAATTGTATGACGATGAAATAAATTACAAAGAATCCGAAGCCATTCCCAAGGTGTATAGTAACAATACGGTAATTTCTGCAAGGACAAATAGCACAACAATTTCTACATCGGCATCCTTGAACCACAATAGCACCAATATCACCTTTCACCATGAAGTTCCAGATTTTGCCAGTATTAATCCTGTAATGACTCATAATACTGATTTAAGCTTGGAAGGTATGTACACATTTCTAATTCTGTAAATATAATTAAAACATACACTTCTAGTTAGCTGATTAA
>NW_023458555.1:104698934-104700234 GCF_013731165.1 Rhagoletis pomonella | reverse complement strand
TTGTTGAATTTTCATAATTTTTGTAGTTTGAAATGTGTATTTATGTGGCGCTGGATAGGTTAAGTGCTAGG
Organism: Rhagoletis pomonella; assembly: GCF_013731165.1. Classification (NCBI taxonomy): domain Eukaryota; kingdom Metazoa; phylum Arthropoda; class Insecta; order Diptera; family Tephritidae; genus Rhagoletis; species Rhagoletis pomonella. The sequence goes on along the minus strand of NW_023458555.1, from coordinate 104,700,163 downwards.
TTTTATAAAAAAATATATACACTAAATAACCAAAGGAAAAATAGCCAAAACTAGACAAAATGTCACTTGACTTAATCAGCTGACCACAAGTGTACATATGACTCTCGTACCAAGCTGATTAAATGCAGGTACTTTATGATCCATAGTTTAGCAAGTGAGCAATATGTATGTAGGAATGGCCTTCCCGTTTCATCCTCTTCGTATACAAAAACGCGGTTATTTAGTTAAATAGTTTAATATTTCATGCAGTTCATTTAACATTTCAAATATAATATTATTTAACATTTTACATGTAATATAATTTAACACTTAACACTAGCAGAACATTGGTCTGCGCCTGATGGCGGCTGACAATGCAATGTCCAGTCTGTTCTGTTCGTATCGGTCTCTTCTCTATCGCCCTTCGTTAAATAGTTCGATCAATTATATTCAGAGATGGGCATTACCACAAACAAGCGTGAGCTAAAAGTGAGAATGTATTAGTGTGTCTAATTCATTTCGCATGGTCGCGTTCTCATCGTTACGCTCTCGTTTGTGTACGTACACGCGATACTTACGCTCTTTTAGCACCTGCTAAGTCTCTGCCCATACCTGATTATATTCCTCTATTGGTTATGTAGGGCCAATTAGTCCTAGCATGGTAAGTACTTTCCGTAAACTAATTCCACATTCGGCCATCCTGCATTTCATTCGGCCTCGAATGAAAAACCCTACTTCTATTTTAATTTTGCATATTTTGTGAACTTCTCTATTTTAGCCCTTCTCACTCTTGTTCATCATTTGCTTAATCTTGCATCTTGTCAACTGCATCCAGTCTCTACTATAGCTCAAGAGAACCAGCTTTTACTTTTAGTGCCTCCTCTATGTCTACCATCAGACATAAAACTCCAACTATAGCTCCCTCGTAGCAACAGAATGCACGCTCACATTATCGATCTTCACCTATGCCATAGTCCGGAACATCTCACCGTGCCTACGCAGTCTACCAGTTATACCGGACGCACGCTCACGTCCTCGATGTACACTATCGCTAACGCCTTCCGCACCTCGATGTGCTCACACGATCCTATCGACGTCTTATCACTCTCTAGAGTTCTCGCACGACCTTGCGCCTTACTTCGAATCCACAGATTCCTCAACGTGCTCGACAGCACCAACTTACGAGAATATTTCCCCGGCCCCCCAGCCGCAACCCATTCCTTTCCGTGCCTTACCGCACCAACCTACGA
>NW_023458555.1:104691245-104698834 GCF_013731165.1 Rhagoletis pomonella | reverse complement strand
TATTCCTCATCATCAAATGAATCACTATTGTATATATCACCTGAATTCATTAATTTTAAGAGATCGTCATCTACAGTAAAATTATGGCAGCATTTTTCTTCACGTTTTAAACCGTATCTTATATATAAAATAGCGTTTAACGCTTTAACGCACATTGGATTGCTTTGCTTAGTTTTTATTATATTCATGAACTAAATATTCGCTCTACTTCTGCATTACTTATAGGCAAAACAAGAAAACTAAAAACTAGGTTGGAAAGGTCAGCAAAAGGGTTTTCTCCTAGGGCATTTCGAAATTGATAAACTTCCGCCCAAAATTGGTGGCACCGAGGTGTACAGCCAATGGGTAATACGAAGTGCTGACCCCCACTTGATTCCGACTACTTGTTTGCAAGTGTGTAATGCAACGTTCTCCTTCCTTCCTCTTTCCTCTACATTAGGTTTCCACTTGAGCTTCCTGTCTAATATGAATCCTAGATACTTAACAATCCCCTTCAAGGATATCTCCACACCCATCAAGATTAGCGGGGAGACTATGGGATGCCTGTGTTTCCTTGTAAAGAGAATTTCTGCGGTTTTTTCGGGGTTTATACCGAGTCCCCTACTCTCCGTCCAGTTTCTAAGCGTGGCCATGTTAGAGCGCAGAATCTCCATTAGGGTATTTGGGTATTTGCCTTTAACGGCAATTGCCAGGTCATCAGCATGTGCTACGCTACATTCTGGTCAACTCCAAGCTCTTCTAAGGTACCCGTTATGGCGCTTGCGTTAATATTGTTGAAGGCGCCTTCTATATCTACAAAGGCAACCAGAGCATACTCCTTATCTACTTGTTCGTATCACGCCCCGTACATAATCATCTACTATCCTCCCTAAAATTTTGAGAAGGAAAGACGTAAGACTGATGGATCTGAAGTAAGTCCTTAGTGTTGGCATGAGAGGACCTGCCCGCCTCGGATATGAAGGAGACTTTTGTCTCTCTCCAGTATAGCGGGATGTAGCCCATGTGAAGGCAGCTTCATACAATAATTGCAATGAACGGAGAGATAATGCCCCGTGATTGCTGCAGCTCTGCCGGGTGTATACCATCAAGTCCCGGTGACTAGTAAGGACCAAAAGTCTTAATAGCCCATTCGATTTTTTGGTTTTATTCAGTCGGTTTCCCAGATCAGATAGCCCCCCTTCATTCGTGGGGTCACTAGTTTCCACCGGCTTCTTTCCAGGGAAGTATGTGTCAAGGAGGAGACATAAAGATTCCTCGCTCGTCGTAGTCCACGAGGTTCCTTGACCCTTGAGATAGCCGAAGTTGCATAGCGACTTTGCGAGAATTCTTCTTAATCTGGCCGCTTCTGTGGTTTCCTCAATTCCCATGCAGTAACTTTGCCATGATTTACGTTTCGCAGTTCTAACTGCCTTTTTGTATATTTTCAGATCAGCCTTATAGGCTTTTCAGTCCTCTGTTCCTCTCGTGGCTATGGCCTTGTTGAACATTGTCCTATTGGATTCACGTAACGAGGATAGTTGTTTCGACCACCAAGGTGGTTTAGTTTTTCCCCTGTATCGAACAACCGGACATCCGGCTGAAAAAGAACTACTCATGGCTTTAGTAACCTGATCAACCACCCCTTCCAGCTTCACGTGCGTGGCGGGGTCTCGGGGAAGTATCTTTGGCAGTAAAGTCCGTAATTTATTGTTGCTAGCCCCCCAGTCGGTATTTCTAACATTTCTGAACTCCCTTACTTGGGGGGTCTTAAGATCTATATCGAACTCAATATATTGCTAGTCAGAATAAGATTTTTCTTTCAGTACTCCCCATATCTTGATTTTATGGGCAAGAATGTCTGCAGTCAGGGTTATATCCTAAACTTCCTCTCTACTCTTTGTTATAAAGATAGGCTGTGAGCCTAAATTCAAGACACTAAGTTTGTTTCCTAGAATGAAGTCTAGTAACGACTCACCTCTAGCGTTCGGGTCCGTACTCCCCCACATCAAATTGTGGGCATTAGCGTCGCTGGAGACAACCAGTGGCTTATCCTTGTAGGCTGCTTCCTCGACCAATGTCCGAAACTCATCTGGTGGCATGTCCTTGTCATGTCTCTTCGATCTCTTCACCCTCGGTGTCATCGGCAAAGAGGTTTTCTTCATAAAATAATGGCCCCAAACCGGATAGCCTCTCCGAGTCGGATGAGCATTGGCTGCTGGGCAACCCTTCTTCACCGCCGCTGCGTAGGCCGGACTTGTCGCTCTCCTCACTAAGGTCGAAGCTCGGCTCGTCGCTGCGGTAGGTTCGAACGGTTGCGTCAGCAAACCCGACTCTCTCCACCCAATCCTTTTGCGCTAGTGGGGTAGCGATTCGGCATTGAGGATCAGTAATACCTGCCTTCTATTCTCTACTGGCTCCTCTATCTTCCCCGCCCTCCAATTGTGAGTTGGCAGGTTACAGGATCTAAAGATTCCCTCAATTCTTTCAGGCTCGGCGGGTTTAGTCGGAATCCAAACTCGAGACCGCGGTCTGCTAGGAATATCATCTTGGCTCCCAGCCAAACTTCACCTACCTTACTGACGGCCAACCTGTAGAGCTGGGTAGACCTATGGTACTCGCAGGGGATGAGTTCAGCTATACCCTGATACCAACCGGAATCATGGCAGAGAGGAGGAGGCTCAGGATTTTCTTCTAGGACTTGGAGGTAGACTTCGGCGATCGCTTCCTCCACCAACCTCCACTTCTCTTTGGGGATAGTCCCTTCCTCCTCCCCTCTGTCGATGATGGCCAGTACCTCCCGCATCTCTTGACTACGTTTCTGAAGGTGGGGTATTTATGGCCAACTGTTTTCGGTCTTTTGGCGATCCTCTCCCCTGCCTGTTCAGCAAACCGCTACCTTTTTGGAGCAGTGCCCGCCGGTTTGCCCAATCTGGCTAATACTCACCTCGCCAACTCCAGTGATCTAACCTGCTCCTCCGTGAGCTGCTCTGTCGGCAGGTCCCCGCTCCAGTTCATGACCCTCATGGTCGCCTTTTTGTCATAATATGCCTTCTTCGAGGGGCGGACATGTTTAGCCGACCCCTTAGGCCTGTGTTTACAGCTTTCCTTGAGCTGAACCCTGCCGGAATATTCTTGAAGCAGGTGCCGCACCCCGCCCTTGGGTTAAGGTGTGTGTGCTTTGGGGCCTGACTTCCCATACGCTGCAGCTCCAGTCGTGAATCGGTGGGAGACCGGTTCGCCCAAGCCTCCACTACCCCTCTGCCTCCTATGGTACTCGTACCAAGAACCAGCGCTACCGCTTAAGCCCCCTCTATCTCCTGTCCCTGGCGGTCTGATCAATGCACTGTTCGAGGCTGTAGCATTAATCGGAGCCACCCCTGTCGGTTTTTTTCAAGGGCCGTCCTCCTTGGTAGATTTTATATTGAAATTTGAACTCATAATTTTGGTCTCACGATTGTCGGACAATGGAGCCCGTACAGAGGTCCGTGTGCGCAGGTAAGGCTTGATAGAACCGGAGATCGCCAGGTATCCTGAGTACTCCGTTCGAGACTGGGCTATTTGTTAATCTGGGCCCCCAGCCAGTTGGACACCATTTTGACATCGTACAGAACCTAAATTGTAGTGCCCATTACCAGTCGGCACCCTCGTGGAGGGTTCGGCCGGAGGATTTTCGCCGACCTCTTACACTGCTACTTAAAATAATTTACACAATAAGCTCAAATGATATCAATAATTCACAATTACGTTAAATTTAAAATAATTAAATTGGACCGCTGATTTAATATTATACTTTCCTAATATCTTTAAAACAACTTTTCGTACCATATACTAATTTATATTTTAATTAAGTTTTCTATATTTTGCTTTTAAAAATTAGTCAACCTATTCACTTGTGCATAGAACGAAAGTTAAAGTAACGGCACAGAGATTGCGAAAGCTAATACTGTAATCGAATTCCATTTTTACTTAACCTCAACTCTGATCTGCGTCGCTGCTTCTTAACTCCTCCGCGCTAGCAGTGAGTCGGCTTTGCTTCTTGGTATGGGCTCAACTGCCTTTACGCAGCGCTGCCGACACGGTCGGGAAGTACCTCTGCTCCACATCGCAACCACTGATCTGCCCGCTCCCAACTTAATTGCATAGCTCTGCTAACAACGGTTTCATCTGGTGATCACTTACATCTTGCGGGACTTATTCCCGTTGTTGCCCACGTTGTTGTTACAGTAAAGTCATCATCAGAAAATTACGCTCCAATAACTTTACGGACCCTATGTTACCCGTTTTCGCAAACAAATTATTTTTGGATCTGTATGTCTGTAAAACTCCCTGGCCACCGTTAACTTGTCTATTTATTTACCTCGTCGTACTTGTCGCTCTTGCGTAAAGCTGCTTCTGCTATGCAAAATGCGGTTGTTGCCGTACATACAATTTTGTCAAATTCGCAGCTTCTGCTTTGTCACTATTGTGTGCTATACAATTATGCACTGTATTTTTTGTGCTTTTCCTTTAAAAATTTTACGCTGTTCGAGTTTTTCAGACCACCGCATTTTAATTTACCGCTGTTGTACGATTTGGCGATCGCTTCCAACAACGCATCTCAGTTGGCAATCAAATCGATTCGATATACATAAATATTTGTTGCCTTTGTTCTGTGAATAAAACTTTACCGCATAGGTTTCCATACCACATCCAGACACCAATTGTAGGAATGGCCTTCCCGTATACAAATACGCGGTTATTTAGTTTAATAATTTAATATTACATACAGTTTATTTAACATTTCCCATATAATATTATTTAACGTTTCACATATAATATAATTTAACACTTAACACTAGCAGACATTGTTCTGCGCTTGATGGCGGCTGACAATGCAATGTCCAGTCTGTTCTGTTCGTATTAGAGATAGGCACGGGCCGGGCTTTTGGCTTGGGCCCGACGGGCCCCTGCGTAAGCCCGCGGGTACGGCCCGGAATAGTTGCTGTCAGCGCGAACTCGTGCGGGCCTGGGCGTTCAGTAAAATTTCATAAAAGCACGAAAAGGCACGAAAAAGCCCGTTGCTAATACTAAAAACTTAGATACAAAAATTTATACAAAAATAAAAAAATTCCATATTTAAAACTCTTTTGATAAGAGAAAAGCAAAAAAAGAAATATTTGGAAACTGATAGAAAATATATGATACTTAGTACTTTTGTTTACATACATATCTGTACATAAAATATCTTCCACTTTTTCTACTTCCCAGAAAATATATTATAAAAATCTTTGATGTAAAATATTGATTCGCTTAAGTAAATATACATATGGACATAAACTCAAAATTAAAAATATGTACATATGTATACATACAATAAAAGTTGGCTTTTTATTTCCGGGCTGGGGCGTGTCCCGTCGTGCCGGGCCGGGCCCCACTAAAATTCTTAACGTGCGGGCTTGTGCGTGTTTTTGAAAGTTGATTTTGCACTCGTGCCGGGCCGGGCCCGAAAATTAAGGCCCGTGCTCATATCTAGTTCGTATCGTTATCTTCTCTATCGCCTTTCGTTAAATAGTTCGATCAATTATATGTATTCCTCTATTCGTTATGTAGGGCTGCATTTCTAGGTTACTAACTCTCAATGGCCAATTATTCCCAGCATCGTAAGTACTTTCCGTAAAGTAATCCCACTTGTATATGCATCTGTACCGATATTCATATAGTATTCAATCATTTAAGATTATGCCAAAATTATATGTGTATATTAAGGTGCTTTTTTCGGCAACTATTTTTTTTTTTTTAGTTCCACCTCGGAATTTTGTGGGAAATATCTAAAAATAAGTTCCCTGAAAATTTTAGCCCTTCATATTAATATTAAGTGCTCGACCAAGGCATTTTCACTGACGGGTTTTCTTCAGAATTGAATGCTCTACAAAAGTGCCCATTGAGGCGTAACTCCAACCCCCACCAGCGTGTAGAAAGGGTCACTAAACCCAATTTTTTATGAAATTCCCGTTTTTGTACCCCTATCTCGTAAGTAACAAGAGCTACGGAAAATTTGCAAATGACAAACTGATAGGCCATTCAATTTTCTACAAAAAAGTTCAAGAATACCAAATCCGTTTAAAAACCGGATTTTCGTACTTTGCGCACTTTTAAGCAGGGACCGTAAATAACAGTTACTTTTTTTAACAGCTAAACTTTTCCAGATATTTTTAAGTCGAAAATAAAAGTCCTATCCTAATAATAAACAAACCGCTTATCCAAATTAAACAAGTTTGGTATCAACTGAAAGAGGACTAAAATAGCTTTACAATAGCCGAAATATTTAAACGAGGAAAGCCAGGAGAAACCAGTTATTAAAAAATATTTAAATAAAAAATTTAATTACCATAGAACAAACCTTGGCTCAGGTATATGCATTTCTTTAGTATTAAATTATAAAATAAAATTTTTTTTGTTAAATTAAATTGTTGAATATAATTATAAAAAAAAATATAAATAGAACTGGTAGCCTTCGATCGTTATTTCTGTTTAAAAGCTATTTAAGTCCTCTTTCATTTGGTACAAAATTTGTTTAATTTGGATAAGCGGTTTGTTTACTATCCGGAAAGACTTTTATTTCGAACTTAAAAAATGTCTGACCAAGTTTGACTGTTGGAAATAGATAACTGCTATTTACGGTCCCTGCTTATAAGCCTGTAACTTAGTTGATTATGAACCGAGTTTCAGTTTATTGCCGGGTTTCTAAAGAAGAAATTTGGGCCTTTCGAACGATATATATGCGAACAAAGAAATATTAAGAGATCTGGGTGTATTTACCCAGCAAACACATTTTTTTAACAACAAAAAAAAATTAAGTGTTTATTTTCAAAAATCGGATGAAAGTTTACCGAGATATTTAACTTTTTATGAAAACTAAATTATTACAAAAATATTATTTTTGACTATACCACTCAAAAATGTTAGCTTGACCGTTTTTTTCTTAATGCAGCATCATCAGAAGAAGTCCAAATGCGAATGCAGGAAATTTATTTTTATGGACATGTTACAACCCATTCCACCGCAAGCATTAAAAAATTCGTTAACAACCGTGACATAGTCGTCGCTTCTGTGGTTTCCAAAGAAATTATTGCACGTCGCTCATAATTTTACGAATTTCCTACGAAAATTCCTACAATTCATAAAAAGAGATAAAACCGATGAAAAAGTACTAGACGAGAGAATAAAAAATTAATACCTCCTTTTATTTTAGTTTCACTCAATTTTGAAATATGCGGTATACATACACATGTACATACTTTCTAATACACAAAAAACATATTTATTTCAAATTTTTTAACGACCTTTAATTTTTTATTTTTTATAACCAACTTCATAGCTAGATTATTATTTATGCCTGAGAAAACATCCATATCTACAATATTACCTAGTAGATTGTGGTAACTAAAGTACAATATGAAATGCTTTTTCAATAATATTAATATTTGTGGAAAAATCCGCATCAATAGTAGCCGCTCTTTTGGTTGTTGGATCATTTCTACCATTAACCATTTCCACTGAAAATGTTTCTTTAACAAATTTTGTCAGCTCATCAGATTTAGAAAGCGAAAAGTTGACGCTGAAATCTTTAG
>NW_023458555.1:104690245-104691145 GCF_013731165.1 Rhagoletis pomonella | reverse complement strand
ATTGTACATACATACTCCACCAAGTGAGCACTGCTAGCAGCACACCAGCAGCATGCCCGAATAACTCACCAACCACTTCGCTCACCACACTGCATAAATCGGGACGGCACACGACGAATTCTCAACAAGCATGCAGCGCAACAGGTATAAAAGGCTTAACAAGTGCGCAGTCAGGTCAGTCTTGCTAGGTGAGTAGCTGACTTGACTGGTCGATGAGCTAGTGGTGTGCTTGCGCACTAATGTCTTGCCGGCCAGCCAAGCCAAGCTCGGCGTAACCAATCGGTCGATCAGCTGGTGTGCCTGCGGGCGCACCAATGTGTCACCGACTGGCCAAGCCAAAACCAAGTACGACTCAACCCGCCGGCAGACCAGGATTGCACGCCTTTTAGGCATCCTAATTGGTCGCCGGCTGGTTGAGCCTCCGACACTGCCGACCCGTTCCAGCCCCTACTTTTGTAGAGGGCGATTAGGGGAATGGCAGTGCCTGGAGTGAGTCTTGCTAGGTCGTTTCGCTCCACCGGTTGCCGAGGGCCAGTTGCTGTTAGAAGTCACCCGCTGCCGCATATCATCCGTTCTAGCGCTCCCACCGTTGCTCCGCTGTTGCCGAGAGTCACCCGCTGTGCCGCCCCCGCTGCCCAACCGTTGCTCAACAGTTGTTGAGAATCACCCGCCGTACTGCTAGCGCTCCCACCGTTGCTCAACCGTTGCTCCGCTGTTGCCGAGAGCCACCCGCTGTGCCGCCGCCGCTGCCCAACCGTTGCTCAACAGTTGTTGAGACTCACCCGCCGTACTGCTAGCGCTTCCACCGTTGCTCAACCGTTGCTCCGCTGTTGCCGAGAGCCACCCGCTGTGCCCGCTCCCTAACCGTTGCTCAACAGTTGTTGAGAATCACCCGCCGTG
>NW_023458555.1:104689487-104690145 GCF_013731165.1 Rhagoletis pomonella | reverse complement strand
CCGTTGCTCAACAGTTGTTGAGACTCACCCGCCGTACTGCTAGCGCTCCCACCGTTGCTCCGCTGTTGCCGAGAGCCACCCGCTGTGCCGCCGCCGCTGCCCAACCGTTGCTCAACAGTTGTTGAGACTCACCCGCCGTACTGCTAGCGCTCCCACCGTTGGTCAACCGTTGCTCCGCTGTTGCCGAGAGGCACCCGCTGTGCCGCCGCCGCTGCCCAACCGTTACTCAACAGTTGTTGAGAATCACCCGCCGAGCTGCTAGCGCTCCCGCCATCATCCGCTCCGACCCGACCGCACGACCACAACGAGCGTCACCTCTCTCTCGCTCTCCCTCTCTTTGGACCTAAGGTTGCTAGCACTCTAGTCGTAGCGCCGTGTGTGTGTGTGTGTGTTCGAAGTAAATACACGAAAATAGTGTGTTTTATTTGGTGGGGGTTAGTGGGACCTTCGCCGGACTCTGGATCGGCTGAGTTCACCTCAGCCTTTGACAAAACCCACCTCATAATAGTACTAAATTCTTTAGTAAATAGTACTAAATTCTTTAGTAAATAGTACGAATACATTCGTAAAATGTACGAAAGATCTGATACCTCATATTTTCGTAGTATGTACGAAAACGGTTTTGTACAATCAACGAAAACTTTCGTGGCTCAAAATG
>NW_023458555.1:104679396-104689387 GCF_013731165.1 Rhagoletis pomonella | reverse complement strand
CCTCAGCCTTTGACAAAACCCACCTCATAATAGTACTAAATTCTTTAGTAAATAGTACTAAATTCTTTAGTAAATAGTACGAATACATTCGTAAAATGTACCAAAGATCTGATACCTCATATTTTCGTAGTATGTACGAAAACGGTTTTGTACAATCAACGAAAACTTTCGTGGCTCAAAATTACGAACAATTTCGTAAGATTTACGCAAGTTTTCGTTATATTTACGCAGATTTTATTTTCAGTGTATGTACATATCAATGGTCCTCTTCAATAAGGACACATCACAAACAAAACCCTTACTACTGAAAATTTGCACGGCGTCTTGTTATAAGGCTTAGGAAATAACGCCATATTGCTCTATGTATTTCAATTCACATTGGGAAATAAGGCCATACTTTTTTGTATGATCTTATCACTGTGAAAGTGAAATATTTCTCACTGCGGAAGTGAAATAAAGCCATTATGAAGCGGAAGTGAAATAAAGCCATTTGAATTTTTTGTGTAATGTTTACCTATTGCACAGCTAGTGTGCGTATAAAAAATAACTCTTCTTCTCTTGTTTTTATTAGAACTTGTAAAAAAAATCAAAATTTGTCGGTGGGATACCAACTGGCGCGTTTTTGTCTCTGTAATCATAATTCGGAGGGGGAAGGTCAATATTATTAACCGCTTAAAAATATAAAAATTTTGCGTGGGATACCAATTGGCGCGTTTTGGTCTCTGTGATCATAATTCAGAGGCGGAACGTAAATATTATTAACCGTTTAAAATGTATTAACAAAACCCTTTTTTTGGAATAATGCTCTATATATACTATGTATTATTTCAACAAGTAAGAAATTCTAATTTCGGGCGGAGCCGAACATTAAATACCCGGCGCAAGTATTAAATATATGAAAATCACCTTTCCGAAAGCTACCGCTACATGGTAAGCCGGGGTGTATCCATTTTGAGTAAATTAGCGTCCTTAAATTTCGAAATATCGAAGTTTCAAGCATTTCTGAAGTTTATCGTTATATAAAAAGCGGCCTCAATTTTAGTCCGGTTTCAATAATTTTCAACGTTTTGCTTTTATGTGGCAAGCACAATAAAAATACCGAGTTTGGTACAAATTGGTACAACGGTTACCGAGATACATATATGTGATCATAAGTGGGCGGTGCCACTCCCATTTTCCAAAATTTTATCATAAACGTATTTCTTGGTAAAGAATTGTTGCCAGCATCAATTTTGAGTAAATTAACTTTAATATTTACTGATTTATCGAAGATTTCGTATTTCTCCAAATTACCGTTATATGGGATGTGGGCGTGGTCATCGTCCGATTTTAAAAATTTTCGGCCGTTTGGTATGCTGTACCAAGGCCAAGTACTGTGCCAAGTTTGGAAGAAATTGGTGCAACGGTTACCAAGATATACACATGTAACCATAAGTGGGCGTGGCTATGCCCATTTTCCAAAATTTTATAATACTGTTATTTTTCGTCTAAAGATTATTGTAAATATCAATTTTGAGGGAATAATCTTCAGTAGTTACTAAAATATCGCAGTTTTCGTATTTCTGAAAATTATCGTTATATGGGAGGTAGACGTGGTTATTGTGCGATTTTGCCCATTTTCAATACCATCCGCTCTACGCCCGAAAGATGTGCACGTACCAAGTTTAGTTAAGATATCTGAGTTTTTACTCGAGTTATCGTGTGACAGTCACCGCTCAATCGATTTCTCTTTTCATTCTGATAATTTATGTATACATTTGTCTATATCTATCTCGATCCGTTTTGCCTGTTACAAACAACCGTTATGTGAACAAAGTTATAATAGCCTTATGCACAAGTGCGCTCGGGTATAAAAAAAACTTATTCAACAAACAAAAAAATATTGTTTATTTCGTTATTAAAAAAATAGCTTTTTAGCCTAACTGGTAATAGTGCAAGTAAAACCAACGTTTTACCTTCACTGCATTGCCTTACGTTTCGCTAAAACTCCTTGATATCCTCAGGGGCGAATCCAAAGCGTATCAATTATAGGTGATAGCGATAGAAGCCATGATTCTTCTTAAGGCTGGTCTTCATTAGGTCAAAATAGCTAACATCAAAAACTGCCTTCATCTAACAGCTTTTCATTTGGTGTCAAATGTGTTTTCATTACTTCATAAAAACTGACCACATGTCGATATAGCAAACACTGTCGTAAAATATTGGTGTCAGGTGATTGAAATTCCGTTTTAATTAATGATGTCAAACGTGAAGTGAAATTTTTTGACAGCCGGTCAGCTGATAACAGAAAAATTGTTGCAAAAGTTACGGAAATAATTTTTACGTGAAGTAATGCGCAAAAATATACTAATTGCTATAGCTACTGCAGCGCTAAGTGTAGTAACAACACTAAGGACGCGGAAAAAGAAGAGAAAGCAATAGAGGAAGCAAAGCAATGGTGGATTCGGCCAGGCCTGAGAGATAGAGTCACTTGTGGGTTTTAAGCTACACTGCGCTCTAAGCTGGTTCTGCGGGATCGAAAGTGGTTAAAAAACTTTTAGAGGATGACTATGGAGGATTTTGATTTCCTTGTGGAGCGCCTTACCCCATATATTTTCAAACATACCACAAGGTTCCGAGAAGCGATTTCGGTCGGCAAAAAATTGGCAGTAACTTTACGTTACTTGGCAACAGGCGATAGCGCAATGACTGTTTTCCTAATCGCGAAAACCACCATCTGGCATGTAATACATGGGGCATGTAGGGTATTTTCTGGCTTTAAAAGATGAATTTTCAAAGTGAGTATTCATCTAATTTTTTGTAATCAGTGACAAAATGCAAAGGCTGTCGCTCATCAAGGTTCCTAGCACTCATGAAGAATGGTCAAAGGTTGCTGACCGTTTCGACCAGCGATGGCATTTGATGGAAAGCATATAGCGATTCAGGCCCCTGCAAACTGCGGTTCAGAATATTTTAATTACAAAAAATACAACAGTATTCTCCTGATGGCTCTGGTGGACGCCGACTACAAATTTTTGTTTGTAGAATAGTGAATCCCATGGTGGTATTTTCGCAAAGTAAAACTGATACAAAATATTGTAGTTGAATCTTAATACGAATATATTTATTGTTATTTTAAAATATACAGATGCCCGCTTTCATCTGCTCTTGCCGATAATACAATTAATTTTCCGCTCCCAAGGCCACTTCCACATGAAAATGCTGAAATGCCATTTGTCATCGTAAACTTTGAAAACTTACTTTCTGAAATCATTCAGTTATCGCGAGCAAGCTATGTCGTATAAAATTTTCCATTACAGGCTATCATGAGCAAGAAATGTAGTAGCAAATGTGTCCGGCATACGTGCATCGCGTTTCAGAATTCTTAGAAGGCCAATGGACGCAAAACCGGAACATGCAAAAGCTATTGTCCTCGCGATTTGTGTCCTAAATAATTATCTTTTAATACGCAAACCAGTATATATGCGAAGATCTGACGTCGACGATGATACAAATGGCATTCCTGTGCGAGGTAATTGGAGAACGGGTAGTCCGGGAGCCAGCGACATTTTTTTGTCAATAATTTAAGTTCCGGCCATATTAATATAGTAACCATAGTAACGTTCCACTGCGCCATTGTGGGTGGGTTTGGCTACAGTAGCCTCCCACGCTAACAAAAAAAAATAAAAAATTTAATTATTTCAGTTTTGCTGGAAATGATAGAGTGTATAGCAAAGATCAAGAAAACGATGTTCAGCTGGCTGTATGTGGGTGGGTTATACTTCCTCTGCTGCTCAGGTGAATAAAAAAAAAAAAAAAAACATGTATGATGTTAGTTCGCTCGAAGATTGGTCAGGTGATAGGTGATATGATACTAAAATCAAATCAAACGTTCAGCTGGCTGTGTGTGGGTGGAAAAATGTTCAGCTGAGGCAGTGAAGGTGTAACGCAGAAAGCCGGTATATGATCGGCGCTCTCAGGGCACGCGTAACTTTAATACGTCAACTGAACATCTTTCCGCCCACATACAGTCAGATGAACTTTTTTTTTTTTTGAAGTGACATGTGATATTTACTCATGCAACCACAAACTTGCATCTATATATTAATATTCGGGTCTATATTGCTCATATTGGCTAGCATGACTAAAATATTAGTGTCGGAACACCGAATGGTAACGTTAGTATCACTTTGTAATTTACAAATGTGATAAATAATCTTAGTGTCTGCCTCTTCATGACTAGAATAAGTCAGTTGATGCTTGATACTTCGGATTATTTTAGCATCTCTGACTATATACTTGTGGCAAGCGTCAGCGTTTACATAAAGAGTTTTATTATATATATGGAACCATGTAATCCTCTGCCCAATGGTCAACAGAAAACTTAACAATAGCCTCTTTGAAGTTGACAGTTTTCAACTCGCCTGTAAAGTCGGTCGGTCGTACTTGCTCAGACCCACTGATGCTAAAATTGGATTGGATTTGATTATAATAATAATAGATTGGCGCTTACACATATGCTAGTGTTTGGCCGAGCTTCTCCTCCGACTTGTGGCGTGCGCCTTGAGGTTGTCACACAAAGCGGAGGGACCTACAGTTTTACGCCAACTCTGAACGGCGATTGTATTTTTATGAGAAACTGTTTTTCATGGCGGAAATACACTCGGAGGTTTGCCATTGCCTGCCGAGGGACGACCGCTGTTAAGAAAAATCCTTTTTTCTATATTCTTTTGCGATGTTGCTTTGACCAGGGCTTGAACCCAGGTGCTGACCACTACACCACAGCGGCCGACATTGGATTTAATTGACGGAAACATATATCGATCAAACTGATGATGAGATGATGAGATTTCCGAAAGCGATTCTGATAGTGATTCGGATGACGACGCTACAAGCTCGTCAGCAGACCAAAGTGAGGAAGAAACCTAAATTTATTTATTTATAATTTATTTATATGCTATGTACCATGATACAATAATTTTTAGAAGGTAGTTTCACTTCTTCTTCTTATCCGCCATGTTAGCTATCTGACAGAAAACGTGTTTCGTATTTTTTGTTGTACCAACTTTTTCAAAAAAAATCCAGCTTTTGACGTTGGAAAAATAAAACAAAGAAAAGCCAAACATATAAGAAGAGAAATTTTCGAATATTTTGTAATAATTTTCTTCATAAAAAATTAACTGCAAATTAATTAACACACGGAATAGATGTAAGGACGCAGCTATAAGAGCCACCGCACACCACAGACTTTATCGGCCGCCTATTTAAATGATAGGGCTCGCTTGAAATATGTACATGAAGATGTATGGAGGTGCGCACATTACACCAGCTTAATCGCTCTGACCAATAAGTTGTGGTGCAATGGAAAGACTAGCGATCACATCTAAATTGGCGACCGATAAAGTCCGTGGTGTGCGATGGATCTAATCCATTATAAACAAGAAATATTGCTGTTATATTTTCATTTTTATGATTTTTATTCATGTGATTAGCAGTGGCAAAAATGTATGTATAAAATACGTATATTTATATTAAAAATAAAAATTATGAAACATATAAATCTTTACATGTTCTGTTAAAAAATATCTAAAATAACAAGCGATAATCCCCAAGTTCTATATCGTAGCAGTGGCCACATTGCGTGATTGTCACAGACACGGTTTATGTCAAAAATTTTGAAGTGAAACTACCTTCTAAAAATTATTGTATCATGCTATGTACAATATTGTGTACGTCAAATAAAAATTTTCATTGATATACTTCATTTATTAACATGCACGTCACTTGTACGAAAGTTGCATGAGTAAAAACGTGTAACTTTAGACACATTCTTTCAGTTCAGGTGAAAATGGGTTATATGATAGTTCACATATCACTTCAACCCAGAAAAACAAAACGTTCAGTTGACGTATTAAAGTTACGCGTGCCCTGAGAGCGCCGCTCATATACCTGCTTTCTGCGTTACACCTTCACTGCCTCTGCTGAACGTTTTTCCACCCACATACAGCCAGCTGAACGTTTGATTTGATTTAAGTATCATATCAACTATCACCTGACCAATTTTCGTGCGAACTAAAATCATAAATAATTTTTATTTTTTTTTTTTTTGAGCAGCTGAAGTATAACCCACCTATATACAGCCAGCTGAACATCGTTTTCTTGATCTTTACTATACACTCTATCATTCATATCATTTCCAGCAAAACCGAAATTATTAAATTTTTTATTTTTTTTTGTTTGTTTGCGTGGGAGGCTGCTGTAGCCCAACCCACCCGTGATGTCGCAGCGGAACGTTACTAGGCCTTAATTGTACGATGCATTGAAATGAATATGAGCAAAACTAAAATTGGTCGCAAAAACCTGTCGCTGGCTCCCGGACTAAGAATGCTTCCATCAATTCGTACCAGCAGCATTTTAGGTAGGCCAGCAGACAACGCAATAAATCGGCGTGAAAATTTTTTGGAGTACTTCTTGATACCCCACGGTGAAGTTGCATGGCAATACAATAGAACGATACTACATAACTAATTTTTGTAGTTTACCCACTTAGAATAACCATCAAATCACCTGATACTAAAGAACAAAAACAACAAGCTAACAGCAAAAATTAAAACGTTAAAATTAGTAATGCTTTTAGGCATCGTACGGACAAAATATTTACTTCAAATGGAAAAAAGTAGGGAGTTCGGCTTATCCGAACGTTTTTCTATTATCCGACTATCCGGCCGGATACTGGATAAAATCCGGCCGGATTTCCGGATTTCGACTATAGAGGATTTAATTTAAAAATCTAGTTCAGAAGTTTTTTGCATTTTTATAATCAAATTAAATAGTATCTAATTAGTAATTGGAGTTATAGTATAGTTATAGTATATCAAAGAATATTCTAGAAATAGGCGTAGCTATATTAAAACTAAAGTTCCAAAATTTAGACTTTATTGCGGATTTCGCCAGAATATCTATATGGATTGAAAAAGTTGTGGAACAAATATTGGTAACTAAGCGATATTCTGCCGAAATCCGGAATAAAATCTACGTTCCGCTAACTTTAGTCCTACAATTACCGCACCCATTTCTAGGGGTTTGTCGCCTTAAAGAAAAATCTTTCCGTACAAATATTGTACCTGGATAGATATTCTATCAGAATCTGCAATAAAATTTACATTCTTGCAAGAACCCGATGTTGAACACCTCGCTAAATATATCTCATCATAAGTTTTCGAAAACAAATTACGAAATATGGTTGACTCTCACAAAAAAAACCATCCCGTCATAAAAAAAAAATTATTTAAAAATAGTTATTGAAAAACGCCCAATTTTTGGAAACATGTTTTTATAGAGAATCAAACAAGCATCTTTCTTTTGTTAACTTTGGGACAATCTTGACCACCTTATATACAGAAACTAGCTTATACCCGCGTGTTTCACCCCGCGCTTTTATACAAATATGAAAAATAATTTAATGATGTTATATTTTATTTCTCTGCCCATTTTCTTAGAGCTCGTTATTTTTTGAGCGAGTTAAGTTATTTAGGCCGTTTAAAACTATGAATTTATAAAATCTCGTCTGCGCGCAAGGCATACGAAAGATATCAATCCCTCTAAGTTTACCTTAAAATGGTTCCAGGTATACGACGCGTGAACGTGTAACCTTCTTGGTGGTGCCACGGCGGGTTTTAATATTTTCACCTCAAATTTAGTAACCTGGCGTTGATAAAATACCACTTCTTATTACTGTAGCAAATGCCTCAAGAGAGCTTTAGATTATAAGGCCAAACCCGGCTCTCCTTTTTCCATTTAATGAAATTTATTCTGTCAGTACGGCGTTTATAAAATAAATCTCCATAACAAATTTAAAATACTTCGAGAGATTTTCTATCCTTCCAGAGATATGTATTAAGAAGTTTTTAGTATGTATGTATAACCCTAATCTATTTTATTATTAATCTATGATTTTACATACCCCAGTACCAAGTCCCAGTACTCTACCTTGAACAACTTTAGAGATAAGTAGTATAAAACAATAAATTTGTACGGGAGGAACCATGTCCCCTTTTCGAATAACGCAAATTTTTCTCCATTAGTATGGAATTAATTTTGTATATACATCTCGGTGCCAAGTTCCAGTCCTCTGCAATAAACACCTCCAGAGATATGCAGCATAGAAAAATCGTTACCTTTGTAAGGGCCAAATTCCTATGAATTTTGTTTGCTGTGTTGGAGCTGCTTCGGCCGATGGAGTAAAAGGCGAAAAGCTTATATTCTTCCTTTGTCCCTCCTACGCATTTCGACACTCTCGTGTCATCTTCAGGGAGTCTGTTTTATTTACACGATAAACAATAAACATGAAGAACGAAAACCATGATTAACAAAAGCATAATAATAGTTGCACACATACATACTAGAGGTGGGCGTGATTCACATATACAGTGTGTTCACGATGGAATAACGTGGAAACACATGTGAATGTGCAAAATTAAAAAATTTTCACACGTGAGTGTGAGTGAATGTGCAACAGCCTCTGCGTGAGCGTGAGTAAGTGTGAAAATGTTGTTCGTGAACGTGTTCACAAGAATTCACGACAAATAAAATATTTTTTTTACTCTAATTCAGATTTTTTTGGCAACACTATTTTTATGATTAGTCTGGTAACCCTTACACAGCAGCCACACATGAGTTGATTAGTCGATGTTTATACGTGCAATTCTGACTGCAATTCTGTCTGCAATTCTGTCTGCAATTCTGCCGCAAATCTGATGTTCTTAGGAGAGGGAGGTAAGATGAACGGAACGGGGAAAAAACGACCAAGTGCTCTGCAATTCGTTTTGTTTTCATTAGCAAAGATGGCGGCTGTAGAATAAATGACGTTTCGCAACAACAACCATCAATGTTAACACCAAGAATTGCAGTAATTCAAACGCGGACGAATTGCACGTTTAAACAAAATTTGCAAGTTCAACAGAGAATCGAAAAGAATTTCTGCAATGAGAATTGCAACGTATAAACTCTGACTTACTGATTAAACTCAATACACTCACACTTTTTCAACCCATATAATCATACACTGATTTGCCTCAAGTCCACTGTCAACGAAAATTCGCAGACAGTGATGTTGATTATAATCAGTTGAATTAGTGTTGCCACATCTATCTTTCGAACAAAATTTATCGGATTATTTCGACTGCGTAGTTTCACTCCGTGTTTTTTATAAATAAAACAAGTGTTTTTGCGTATTGAACAGAAATAAAATAAATATAAGCAAACTACATTACTGATGGTGATTTAAAGCAACAAATTGAATGGGAATTCTTAAGTATTTTTGTAAAAATTGGTACACCAACTTTTTCCCCGGAGTACGTACGAGTAGTTTGTGTATATGGCAACATTAATTCGCGCATCACTTCAATTGAAAGAATAACTTTTGCGTTCGACGACATGTTGCTAATGAACATTTAACTCAAGAGTATGGCACCCCTTTGATTTTCGCAGCTGATTGCGATAACATGTATTCATAATATGTATACATATGTCAATCAGTAATCGACTCATGTGTGGCTGCTGTGTTAGTGCGCGAAAAAAATTCACATGAAACAACAAACCACAATTAAAATTACAAAATGAGTATTAAAAAAAAAAAATTGGACATTGAAATTGATATTAAAAAAAACGAGCATTTATATACATTTGTTCAACCCAGTGGAACTACAAGTGAAGTGTAGAAAAACTTTAAAATAGTTCAAAAAGACGAAGAAAGCGTGGGTTTTGTCAAATGCAATCAATGCAAAGCATTGATAAAATTTTCACCAAAAAGTTGGACAGGAGGATTGTTAAGACACAAATGTCTTGCAAAAGGTCATGTTCAAGCATCAGTTTCCAAGTTTTTGGTGAATGCAAAAATCTCCACGGAAGCCAAACACATAATTGGTGAGAAGCAATTGAATTTTATTGTAAAAGATTTGCGGCCGCTTTCTGTCACTGATGGTAATTAGTTTTTTGTATTCGATTTTATTTT
>NW_023458555.1:104676404-104679296 GCF_013731165.1 Rhagoletis pomonella | reverse complement strand
AGCTTTTTTCGCATTTCACTGGCATCCGGTATCATTTGCGAGTATTTAGTCCGCTAGGTATACTTACAGTCATATGATTGTGACAAATAATATGAACGAAAACCAGCAAACAAATCAAAAAATAACAAATTTCGTAGAAAAAGCTGTAAAAGTTTTAAAACATAGCAGGTGCATGCGCTAAACTTTGTTGACGATTTTCGTTACTCCGGCTTGTGGAAAACATCAGATTATATCTGCGTTCGTATGGAATAGTAGCTTATGTCGAAAGGCTGGCTTTAGTATAATGCGGCATTCGCAGCATACGATTACGGATGACTTACTGCGATTTTGCCGTGCAAAACACTAAACTACCGACCTTTAGCTATCTTTTAATGAATTTTTTTATTCTTCTGTAGGTGTGTTTGTGAGTGAAATCCTCCTAAATGGTTGTACGGATTTTAACGAAACTTTTTGTGTATTTGAGTGGGTCTCTGGATGGTTTAGTTTCACAATTTAATCCGACAGTTGGTGCTGTAGTTGAGTTATTACTAAAAATCTTATTTATGATCCGGTTTGGCTAATGTTTTAAATATGCATGCAATACTATTGCAAAAACGTGCTGCCAAGTGGTGCTGAAGTCGAGGTATTACTAAAAATAGCCAAGGGAGAAAAGGGGCCGTGAAGGTCAGATTAAATCGACCTGTTGCGCCATTGCATGAAAATTGGAAAACAGGAATTTATAAGCTTATCCAGGCAAAAAGCTCCCTACGTACCGAATTTTAAGCAAATCGGACCGTAAATATTATTTTTTCGAATAGGTCAGTCCCTGGTCCACTTCTCGGAAAAAATGGACCATATATCCTAATATATGCTAAAAAACTACTTACATACCGAATTTTAAGCAAAACGGACCATAAATGCGATTTTTTGGAATAGATCGGTCCCTGGTCCACTTCTCGGAAAAAATTGATCACATATGCTAATACATGCTAAAAAGCTATCCGCGCACCGAATTTTAAGCAAACCGGACCGTAATTTCGATTTTTTCGAATAGATCGGTCCCTGGACCACTTCCCGGAAAAAATGGGTCATATATGCTAATATATGCTAAAAAAGCTACTTACGTACTAAATTTTAACAAATCGGACCATAATAAGATTTTTTCGAATAGACCGGTCCCTGGTCCACCTACCCGAAAAAAAGTAAAATTTTAAAATTTTTAGCCTAAAACATGGTGGTTACCGAAAGCTATTTGTATACAAAATTTCATGAAAATCGGACCGCTCGTTCGCGAGATTACCTGTTACAAAAAAAGGGACTTCTCTTTATATAATTAGTATAGATATGTAAAATTATAATATAAAAATAATTTTGTCAATTATGATAACAAAATCATTTTTTTTTATAGGGTAAGGGTGTTGTGTGTCTACAAATAATTAGTAAGTAAGGTCAGTAATGTAAACACATATGTGACTGCAATATTATATAATAACGTTCTTAACAACAACTTTAAGAATGCAAGCAGAAAGAGTTATGACTCATATATATGTCACAAATTCGTCAAAGCGTTAGCGGCCACTTGCTTTGTAGAAACGATCATATTGCAGCTTGCACATGTGGGTCACTTTTGTGAACCACATTTGTAGTGTTGCATTTTCTCAAGACGATGAACCTTGTAGAGCAACTGTGAGACAATTGGTTTCACAATTGATATTTCTCAATATATGAGAAGTCAATATAAATTTAATTAGAGTAAAAGAAAAGCAATGATACTTTACTACAAGAACATTTAGAAAATGCAAAACTACAAAATAATAAATTATGATTGGTCACAATATGAAAATTTTGGAAAAGTAACTTAAAATTGGGAGTGTTTTAGATTTAAGGAGAAATGTAAAATTTAAATAAAAGCAGTGTTTGTGCACTGAAATAAACAGACTTGTTTTGAATCAAGAATCGGCGGCATTGCCTCGTTTTTTCTAACTTGTCTCATCAAGCGTGGCTCGCTTAAAAGCCACAAGTTAAAAATACTTAAAAATAATAATATAAAAAAAAATAAACATAACACCACCAATTCGATTGAAAAATGATGAAAGAGGATAGAAAGGTTTTGTTATTTTTAGATAACGCCACTTCACATTCCAGAGACCTCATACTAGAAAATGTCAAGCTAATATTTTTGCCACCTAACGCAACGTCTACAACTACTGCAACTCTCTATTAAAAAAATTTTTATCTGAAATTGAGAGTTCCAAAAGTGCAAAACCAATAAATGTGTTGGAGGCATTATATTTTATGAAAAATGCTTGGGAAAAAGTTAATACCGCAACAATAAAAAACTGCTTTCGCAAAGCGGGTTTTGTTAAAACTGGGTGGTCGTCCAGTGTCTCTGAAGATGATTTGGCATGAGCTCAAATAAGGCAAAGTTTTTTTGATCCAGAAATCAATTCCCCTGCTGAAGAAATGTTACAAGTGAATAAAGCAAGCTTGTCTACATTCATCGACTTTGACAATAATGTATGCACTAGGGATGCGTATCGCCAATGAAAATTCGGTATATCGGTATCGCGATATTCTAAATTCACAATATCCGATACCGATATATCTACTTATTTTATCGATATATTGAATATCGGAAATATCGAAAACGAAATGGCTAATAAAGATATTTTTTTGCGCACCACGTATATTTGTAATAAAAGGTGAATAAGCATAAATTCACGAAGTTACTTTAGATAAGATGCACTTTACTTGGGGTATTCACAACGGTATCGTAACTGTCGTATTGTTTAAGGCGCAAACTTTAAACGCCTAAAAATATATTAAGGGGGTTCGCAAAGTACCATCAAAGTCATATTATGAAATGTTGTAGTGTTAAAAAATAGTTGGTTGTCGTTTCAAGTTCTCTAAACA
>NW_023458555.1:104673227-104676304 GCF_013731165.1 Rhagoletis pomonella | reverse complement strand
AACTCCTGTAAGAACAACAATGGCGACCTAGTGACCGATGTCCAGAATATACTTAAATTGTGGAGGGAACACTTTTATAACCTACTGAATGGTAGCAGCGCTGAAAGTAGTGAGGAAGACGAACCCGAGTCCCCAGTCGATGATGATGGAGTAGCTGTCCCACCGCCTGACTATGACGAGGTACGAATAGCGATTACGCGGCTGAAAAACAACAAAGCTGCTGGAGCTGACGGCCTGCCAGCCGAGCTATTCAAGTACGGCGGCGAGGAGCTTATGAGGTGCATGCATCAGCTCGTATGTAGAATATGGTCAGATGAACGCACGCCCGACGACTGGAATTTAAGTGTGCTCTGCCCAATCCACAAGAAAGGCGACCCCGCCATACGCGCCAACTACCGCGGAATTAGCCTTCTAAGCATAGGTTACAAGGTCTTATCGAGCGTATTGTGCGAAAGACTGAAGCCCACCGTCAACGAGCTGATTGGACCTTATCAGTGTGGCTTTAGGCCGGGAAAATCCACCATAGATCAGGTATTCACAATACGCCAAATCTTGGAAAAGACCCGCGAGAATAGGATCGACACACACCATCTATTTGTCGATTTCAAAGCCGCTTTCGACAGCACGAAGAGAAGTTGCCTTTATGCCGCGATGTCTGAATTTGGTATCCCCGCGAAACTAATACGGCTGTGTAAAATGACGTTGAGCAATACCACCAGCTCCGTCAGAATAGGGAAGGACCTCTCCGAGCCGTTTCAGACAAGGGGACTCCCTTTCGTGTGATTTCTTTAATCTT
Source organism: Rhagoletis pomonella (assembly GCF_013731165.1). Lineage (NCBI taxonomy): Eukaryota > Metazoa > Arthropoda > Insecta > Diptera > Tephritidae > Rhagoletis > Rhagoletis pomonella. Next base: position 104,675,508 of record NW_023458555.1, on the reverse strand, counting down.
ATGTTGGAGAAGATAATAAGAGCCGCAGAACTGAACCGCTCAAGCACAATACTTTATAAGAGCGTACAATTGCTGGCGTATGCCGACGACATCGATATTATCGGTAAAAACAAGGGCTACGTCTGTTCTGCCTTCTCGGGATTGGATAGAGAAGCAAAGCGAATGGGTCTGGTGGTGAACGAGGACAAAACGAAGTATCTCCTGTCAGCACATAAACAGTCAGAGCATACGCGTCTTGGCACCCACGTCACTGTGGACAGTTACAAATTTGAAAAAGTAGACGACTTCGTTTATTTGGGAACCAGCATTAACACCAATAATAATCTAAGCCTTGAAATCCAACGGAGAATCACTCTTGCCAACAAGTGTTACTTTGGGCTGAGTAGGCAATTGAGAAGTAAAGTCCTCTCTCGTCGTACAAAGATCACACTCTATAAGTCAGTCATCATGCCTGTGCTGGTGTATGGCGCGGAAGCATGGACAATGTAAGCATCTGATGAGGCGGCTCTTGAGTTTTCGAGAGAAAGATTCTGCGAAAGATTTACGGACCTTTACGCGTTGGTGATGGCGAATATCGCAGACGATTTAACGATGAGCTGTATGAGCTTTACAACGATATAGACATAGTGCAGCGAATAAAAATTCAGCGGCTTCGCTGGCTTGGCCATGTCGTTCGGATGGACAGAAACGCTCCTGCTCTGAAAATATTCAACGCGGGCCGCGATGCTGGTAACAGAGGAAGAGGAAGGCTTCCTCTGCGTTGGAAAGACCAGGTGGAGAAGGACTTGGCTTCACTTGGCATTTACAATTGGCGTCAGTTAGCACAGAAGAGAAATGACTGGCGTGCTGTTTTGGACTCGGCCAAAATCGCTTAGGCGGTTACAGCGCCAAATAAGAAGGAGAAGAAGAAAAGCAAATCAAAGTCATACTCCTCTTCTTTTTATTTTTTTTTTTTTTCGTAGGAGAGGGAAATTCTTTATGCACTGGCCGGGGGCGCTAGTCTCTATACTACCTTCCCCGAGTGTGGGACTCCCACCGAAGCGTGTTGGGCTACCCACTAAAACCCAAACTCCCACCGCCCGCGCAAAAATCCCGCATCTGGCACCGCAATTCTGCACGTCTTCAGATGCAGGAGCGCGCTGGTAGAGCCTTGGGGCTGCTCTTTTGTAGGGGCGTTTCATTCGGGTGTCCTCAGTAGACAACCGTCCTCTCGTTTGCAGCGGAGTACGAATTTCACGTACAGTGTCGGTCATATCTATAGCACGCCGTTTCAAAGTGATATTGTGTGGCACTTATGTTTATTTATTTATTTTTAAGAATTTTCAATTAAAATTTGGTTCATTCTCAGACAAACCCCATATATACCCAAGTTTAACAATTTGTAGGAAACTTCAAAAAAGTGCAACAAAATTTCACCTAAATTTTAAACTTGTTTATTGGAAGTGTTAGTATTTTTTTGAATACACAGTTTTTAGCCCCTGCAATTTAAGTCTGATAATGTGCAAATTTCAAGTGGGTACCGTTAATTTTTTAGAATTTTTTTTGTCGCATTGACTTCCATATAATGAATAAACTCAATTTATTTGTATATGGAAGAAAACCGCAACACCTTTGGCGAAAAAAATTTAAAAAAATCAACGGCAACCTTTAGCCATTTGAAACTTGCACATTATCAGACTAAAATTGATTGGGCTATAAAACTGTGTATTCAGAAAAATTCTAGTACTTCCGAGAAAAAAGTTTGTAATTTATATGAAAATTTTTTGCACTTTTTTGTAGTATTCTACAAATTGTTAAACTTGGGTTTATATGGGTTTTGTTAGAGAAAGAACTATATTTTAATTGAAAATTCTTAAAAATAAATAAATAAACATAAGTGGCACACAATATCACTTTGAAATGGCGTGCTATAGATATGACCGATACTGTATCTCGCAACTGCTTCCCACTTTTCTTCTTTTTTTTACTATTTTCTGTCGTACATTTAATAAGTCATTTAAAGTCTTGTCTATGTATTCGTCTGAATAAGTTGTGTTTGGACTCTTTTTTAAATTCGCAAGTATCTTCGAAGCATATTCTATTTCCATTTACTTATTATGTATAATTTTCATTTATGATAGATATTATTTTAAAATATTTATTTTATGCACATTAAGCACATACCATTCTTAAATCAAGAATTTCAAATTTTCTTTTTACATTATTTACTCTGCATGCATCACATTTAAAACAACTATAATGGAAGCTTTTATTATTATACATGACATTTTTAACTTTTCCT
>NW_023458555.1:104665698-104673127 GCF_013731165.1 Rhagoletis pomonella | reverse complement strand
TTATCAGCTATAACTTCGGAACCATGTGTCGCATCAACTTTAAATTTGGTATGCAGTTATATACATATTTGGTAGGTGCTTATAATGAGGTCTATATAAATGGCTTTGTAAAAGGGGGCGTGGTGCATCCCATAGGCATGGAGTTTTTTATCATCCATAACTTCGGAACCATAAGTCCCTCGAAATTCAAATTTAATATGCAGACATATCACTGGTAGGTGCTTATGGGAGGGTATATATAAACGAGTTTGTAAAAGGGGGCGTGGCTCATCCCTTAGTGTGGAATCTTTTATCAGGTATAACCTCGGAACCATAAGTTCTCACGAACTTGAAATTTGGTATACAGGTGTAGCTATGGTAGGTGATTATAAAAAGATAAATATAAATAAGTTTGTAAAAGATGGCGTGGCAAATCCCATAGGCGTGAAAATTTTTATCAGCTGTAACTCCAAAACCATAAGTCACATGAAATTTAAATTTGGTATGCAGACACATCTATGGTAGGAGCTTATAGTAAGGTATATATGAATGAGTTTGTAAAAGGTGGCGTGGCACATCCCGTAGGCGTGGAATTTTTAATCAGCCATAAATTGGGACCATAAGTCACATGAACTTGAAATTTGGTATTCCTACATAGGTATCTATGGGAGGTGTTCAGAGTAAAGTATATATAAATGAGTTTGTAAAAGGGGGATAATAATATATATATTTATCTATTAGATAACTCGGATATTTAAAACTGTGTGTTTTTTTAACCTTACCGTCTTTAGATTATTTTGAAATTGAAAGATTAAATCGTTGTTTAATCTCGCGATGCTGTTAAACGAAAAAGTTTCCTTAATAATGAATAAAACTCCTTCCGAATTAAGCATTATACTAGAAAAGTGCAGCTAAATAAAACAGCTAATCGAATAGGCAGCTAAACGGAATGTACCGTAGTAGAAAAATTTTAATTTAGAAATTTAATCGTTACCTTAATCTATCTAATATTAATAATGGAACAAAATTTGTAGTATAAGTGATGATCAATATATATTAGTTATAGCACGATAAAGCCAAAAGTATGGCTCCTAAGGATGCCTTAATGTAAACAAAGAAAATAGTTTGTCTCCTTTAAATTATGCTGAACTGAATATTTGTGTTACTGTTTTATATTTTGATTTGTTTACCCCGAACGACGTCGGGTGCTCTGCTAGTTACATATAAAGAAAGAAAATAAAAACAAAGGACATATTTTATTGATTAATGCTGAAATAAATACATATTCATATATTTACGTATACCATTTTGTACTGAATATTTAATTATTTAAAAAAAAATTGTAATTGTTGTTTGACGTTTATTAGCTTCTTGTTGTTTTAGAAGTTCAGATTGGAAAACGGATTCAATATTATTAAGTTGCTCAAAGACCTCGTAGTTATTCCTTGCGAATTCTTGTAAATTTTTTAAAGCCACTATAGCCTCACCATAAGTTTGGATACCTCCGGGGGCATTTTCTACCTCCTCTTTCCATTCTGAGTTGCTACTTTCATCAATTAGTTCTTCAGTGATGTCGAGTTCAATAGACATTCTAGGGATGCGCGATACCGATACGATATTCAATATACCAATATCGTTGTTCGACATATCGGTTAATTTATATCGATATTAGGTGTTGCGATACGATATCGATACAATATTTTGTTTCGATATTTGAAATATCGGAAAATTTCTCCACGTTCTCTAGGCTTCTGAACTGAAAATAAAATTGAGTACATAGTTGGAAAATGTGTTCGTTCTCGCAAAACAGCTTTTAGCATAGTAACCATGAAGAACAAAAATTCATAAAAATATCAAATTTGCTTAAATCAGTTTGCATTTCTCAATAAATAAATGCTCGTAAATTTATTTCTTCAACAAAATCTACAGCAAAGGCAAAATACTTCTTGCATAAAAATAATATTAGCAAACCAAACAAACCAGAGCTGCTGTATGGCATTTTAGGCTTTAGCAGATTCAATTGATCATGAAATTTTGTATACAGGAACAAAAACTTAAAAATTCTGTATTTTGAGTTCATCTGGAAACGGTACTATTTGTACTTCACATTTAGAAATACATATGTACATATGAAAAGGTGTGTCTCTTTGAAAGTACTAGACATGCTTGTGAGGAGGGGTAAATCAAAGTTGCAGAACTCTGGTTACTATTTTTTCAAACTCATTTGAGGCATTCACAAAGGTGTCGTAAGTGTTAAATTTTTGTATGTCGTAAACTTTAAAAGCTTAAATAAATGTTTAGAGAACTTGAAACGACAACCAACTATTTTTTAACACTACAAAATTTCATAATATGACTTTGATGGTACTTTGCGAACCCCTTTAATATATTTTTAGGCGTTTAAAGTTTGCGACATACAACAATACGACAGTTACGATACCGTTGTGAATACCCCAATTAAAGTGCATCTTATCTAAAGTAACTTCGTTATTTGAATTTATGCTTATTCACCTTTTATTACAAATATACGTGGTGCGCAAAAAAACATCTTTATTAGCCATTTCGTTTTCGATATTTCCGATATTCAATATATCGATAAAATAAGTAGATATATCTGTATCGGATATTGTGAATTTAGAATATCGCGATACTAACTAATGGTCTATGATCTGTATACACTATAAATCTTTTATCATACAAATATGGTCTGAAATGATTTATTCCCCAATGAATGGCTAGCAACTCTTTTTCTATTATCGCTTTGTTATTGTATTTATTTAACGATTTACTAGCAAATGCTATGGGTTTATCACTACCGATTTCTCCTTGAGAAAGTACAGCTCCCAGTGCATAATTTGAAGCGTCTGTTGTCAAAACAAAAGGTTTTGAAAAATCTGGGTAACTTAGTACTGGTGGCGACATAAGTTTTTCTTTCAAAAGTTCAAATAAACTCTGACAATTTTGTGACCAGCTAAAAATCACATTTTTCTTTAATAATTGATTTAATGGTTTTGCTATGTCAGCAAAGTTCTGAATAAAACGTCTGTAGTAGTTACAAAAAGCTACAAATCTGCGTACTTCGCCAGAATCTGTTGGTGTTGGGTAATCTTTTATTACTGAATATTTGCTAGGGTAAGTAGTCACACCTTTATCTGTGATTAAATGTCCAAGGTAAACTACTCAGGTCTCAAGAAATTACATTTTCCTGGATTCAATTTTAAATTATATTTACGTAACCTTTTAAAAACTTCTAAAAGATTCCTATTGTGTTCTTTTAAACTAGCTCCAAAAACTATTATATCATCAACGTATAAAAATGCTGATGCTTGTAAACCACTAAGTGCAACTGAAAGCATTCTTTGAAAACTATTTATTGAGATTTTCAAACCGAAAGGCAAACGTTTAAATTGGAAATGACCTGAATCTGTTGAGAAGGCTGTTAATGGTCTCGATTTTGGATATAGTGGAATTTGATGAAATGAACTTGTCATATCTAAAGTCGAAAAATACTTCGCTTTACCTAATTTATCAAGTACATCTTCTAACCTGGTTAATGGAAATTTGTCATCTACAAATTTTTTATTCAAAGGTCTATAATCAACTACTAGTCTCCATTTTTTCTCTTCCCCCGCGCTCTTCTTTGGTACTATTAACAAGGGTGAATTGTATGGGCTAACGGAAGGTTCAACTATGTCGTCTAATAGTTTGTCAACTTGTTTTTCTATTTCTTGTAAACTGGAGTGTGGTATTCGATAGTTTTTAATGTAAACTGGTGTTTTGTCCGTTGTTCCAAGTTTTTGCTCATAAAAATTATTTTTTGTTAAAATTTCTCCATATAAATGAAAAATGTTTTGATGATCTTTACAGATTTCTAATATTGAAGCTTCCTTATCTAGCTTATCTATTTGAATTTCTTTTTGAATTTCCTGGAACCTGCTTTCATCGGTTAAAGTATTTTTGAAATGTAGTATATCATAATTTTTAAGTTTATCTATACCTAGTGTTATTTTTGATATATTTACTTCCTTTTCAGTTGTATTCAAAAATTTTATATGCTTTATTCCTTTTGATGGAATAATGGTATTTGCAACAAATATCCCTTTTCTTATTCCTTTCCCACATATTACGCTTTCTTCATCTACATCAATATCTACAGCTATTACTGTTTCTGTTCTTGGAGATATTTTTATGTTTTTAACTGTTTTCGTTTGCATATTCATTGGTATTATCAGATCATCATCATCAACTTGCGATATTGTTAGTATATACGTTTCATAATCAATCTTACAGCTACGCTCTGATAAGAAACCTCTACCTAATATTCCATCTGCTAATAAATTTGAATTTTCTAACATTATGTGAAATTTATGTACTATTTCCTTATCTTCCCATAATAGCTTAATTTTTGCAACTCCTAACGAGTTTGTCATTCCCCCATTTATTCCGCTTATTGGACAAATGTCACTTTTATCTATATAACTATTAGCTAAATTTTCTTTTAATAATGACATATCTGCACCTGTATCAATTAATAATGATATAACGTTATTACCTATTTTAACTCTAATATAATTTGAAAGTTCTTCATTTTTACCTACACTAATTACTTTCTTTGTTGAGTACTCCCCGGTTTTTCGCCACCGGGGGTACCCCAGTTTCCCTGGTTGCCATCTCTATTGTTATTATTATAACCTCTGTTTCCTTGGTTATTATTTCTACCATAATTATTGCTTCATCCTCTGTTATTATTAAACCCTCTATTACTAGTGTTATTTCTATAATGGCTGAAATTCCTACTGTAATTATTATTTGAGTTTCTAGTGCCACGTTCATTATTTCTCTGTTCTCTATCATTATTAAAATTTCTATTATTATTATAGGACCTGTAATTGCTCGTGAAATTTCTTCTATTTCTTGTGGCTACATGTACAAAATTATTCTGATTAGGTTTTGTTCTTTAGAAAAGCTATTTTAATCGCGTCAGATAGTTTTGTTCGTCTTGCCGCCAAAACTACTGATTTAAATGGCTCTTCTAAACCATTCTTGAAAGCGGTCAAACCAATTTGGTCATTAAGTTTAACTATTATTTCTCTTTTTGTTTCATCTTGTTCACTTATCTGAAATTCATTTAATGATGCTAACAAGTTCTCTATTTTAGACCCAAAAGTATCCACATTCAAACCTCTTTGATTTGTTTGTGATAATTCACTGTGAATTTTTGAGGTTGTTTTATATGATTTATATGTATGTTTGAGTAGTTTTTTAAAGTCTTCAAATGTATTAGGCTTGGCTTCTGTCAGAATTTTAGTTTTTACTTTTTCTGATAGCTTTCTAGCTAAAACTAATTTAATTAATAACTGTTTCTGCTGCTAATTCTCTTGAAATTCCGGAATTAGCTTGGAAGCAGTTACTAAATCAAATTTGGACATTTTTGTTTTAACTTCATCAACTTTGTGTTTTAAAAGTAATTTTGTTCTTCCTAAAAGCAAATCAAAGTCATACTCCTCATCTTTATTTTTTATTATTTTTATTTTCTCTCTATACTACCTTCCCCGAGTGTGGGACTCCCACCGAAGCATGTTGGGCTACCCACTAAAACCCAAACTCCCACCGCCCGCGCAAAAATCCCGCATCTGGCACCGCAATTCTGCATGTCTTCAGATGCAGGAGCGCGCTGTTAGAGCCTTGGGGCTGCTCTTTTGTAGGGGCGTTTCATTCGGGTGTCCTCAGTAGACAACCGTCCTCTCGTTTGCAGCGGAGTACGAATTTCACGTATCTCGCAACTGCTTCCCACTTTTCTTCTTTTTATACCCGAGCGCACTTGTGCACAAGGGTATATTAATTTTGTTCACATAACGGTTGTTTGTAACAGCCAAAACGAATCGAGATAGATATAGACAAATGTATACATAAATGATCAGGATGAAAAAAGAAATCGATTAAGCCATGTCTGTCTGTCCGTCCGTCTGTCCGTCTGTCCGTGTACACGATAACTCGAGCAAAAATTGAGATATCTCAACGAAATTTGGCATGTAGGTTTCCCTTAATCCAAGGTAGGTTGGTATTGAAAATGGGCGAAATCGGACTTTAACCACGCCCACTTCCCATATAACGGTAATTTCCAGAAATACGAAAACTTCGATATTTTAGTAACTACTGAAGATAATTCACTCAAAATTGATATTTACAATAATTTTTAGACGAAAAATAAGAATATTGTAAATTTTTGGAAAATGGGCGTAGCCACGCCCACTTATGGTTACATGTGTATATCTTGGTAACCGCTGCACCAATTTCTTCCAAACTTGGCACAGTTGTTGGCCTTCGCATAACATACCAAATGGCCGAAAATTTTTAAAATCGCTCAATAACCACGCCTACTTCCCATATAACGGTTATTTTCAGAAATACGAAAACTGCGATATTTTAGTAACTACTGGAGATTATTCACTCAAAATTGATATTTATAATAAGTTTTAGACGAAAAATAAGAATATTACAAAACTTTGGCAAATGGGCGTAGCCACGCCCACTTATGGTTACATGTGTATATCTTGGTAACCGCTACACCAATTTCTTCCAAACTTGGCACAGTTGTTGGTCCTGGTACAACATACCAAATGGCCGAAAATTTCTAAAATCGGACAATAACCACGCCCACATCCCATATAACGGTAATTTCGAGAAATACAAAATCTTCGATAAATCAGTAAATATTGAAGCTAATTTATTCAAAATTGATGGTTGCAACAATTCTTTACCAAGAAATACGTTTATGACAAAATTTTGGAAAATGGGCGTAGCACCGCCAACTTGTGATATGTATCTCGCTAGCCGTTCTAGCAATTTGTACCAAGCTCGGTATGGTTATTGTGCTTGCCACATAAAAGCAAACCGTTGAAAATTGTTGAAATCGGACTAAAATTGAGGCCGCTTTTCATATAACGGTAAATTTCAAAAATGCTTGAAATTTCAATATTTCGAAATTTAAGGACGCTAATTTACTTAAAATGTATACACCCCGGCTTATCATGTAGCGGTAGCTTTCGGAAAGGTGGAAAACATATATTTAATACTTGCGCCGGGTATTTAATGTTCGGCTCCGCCCGAACTTAGACTTTCTTACTTGTTTTTACTATTTTCTGTCGTACATTTAATAAGTCATTTAAAGTCTTGTCTATGTATTCGTCTGAATAAGTTCTGTTTGGACTCTTTTTTAAATTCGCAAGTATCTTCGAAGCATATTCTATTTCCATTTACTTATTATGTATAATTTTCATTTATGATAGATATTATTTTAAAATATTTATTTTATGCACATTAGGCACATACCATTCTTAAATCAAGAATTTCAAATTTTCTTTTTACAATATTTACTCTGCATGCATCACATTTAAAACAAGTATAATGGAAGCTTTTATTATTATACATGACATTTTTAACTTTTCCT
>NW_023458555.1:104658079-104665598 GCF_013731165.1 Rhagoletis pomonella | reverse complement strand
CCACCTGCCCATAGTCATCTCGATTGATAAACCTGCCGACTTTGCTTCCGTGGATCACCGGACTTATGTCAACTTTTCCAAAGCTGACTGGAAAGGCTTCAAGGATGTCACTGAGGGCGCCTTCACTGCACTACCTATACCAACCGACAGCATTTGAAGACCTGCAACATCGTCTCTGGTGTGAGCAAGCTTTGGTCAACCGTGAGGTCGTTGTCCAACCCGACGAATCGCGACGACAGAGTCGAGATAGACTTTGGTGCCCACGCTTCGTCGGACCCGGAGAGATGCGCGAGCTATTTTAGCCGGCAGTTCATTCTGCATCCTCCGGTGGATAAAGCCAAACGTCGAGTGACCAGAAGGCTGCACAAAATGCCAAAACCCAGTGCGCCTCTTGTTTTCACCAGCGGTGAGGTAAGGGTAGCCATCGGGAAGGCGAAAGCCTCCAAAGCCATTGGACCCGACGGAATATGCATGTTGATGCTGAAAAATTTGGGTCCTGCGGGAGAAGCGTACCTACCGGAGGTCCTCAACCTGTCTATGGCCACTCTCGTCATTCCAGACATCTGGAAAATGGGGAGAGTGGTCCCACTGCTCAAACCGGGGAAACCAGCCAACAAAGGAGAGACTTATCGGCTGATAACTCTCCTTTCCCCGGAAGCGAAGTCACTCGAGGCCCTGCTGCTCCCTTACTTCACGAACTACCTGACCCCAGCGAAGCATCAACATGGGCTCCGTAAAGTGCATAGTACAACAGCACTTAACGCCACAAACACTCAGATAACACAGAGAACTATTCTAGTAGCGTTGGACCTGTCCAAGGCGTTCGACACTGTCAGTCATTCAACGCTACTAGAAGATATAGAGGCCTCCTCACTCTCACAGGGACTCAAACGGTGGTCGGCGAATTTTCAGAGACAAAACTAGGAAGCCACGTAAAATTAAACAGGGGGTACCACACGGTGGTATCCCGTCCATGCTACTGTTTAATTATTACATATCAAAGCTTCGTCAGCCACCAGAGGGTGTTAATATAGTCTCGTATGCTGACGATTGTTCGATCATGGCGTCTGGGAATGGAATTGATGACTTGTGCTCAAAAGTTAACGGTTAGCTCTCCGAACTTTCTCGCTTCTTCACTGCAAGTAGCTTTGCCCTATCCCTGCGAAATCCTCGGCAACCCTTTTCACCACCTGGACGAAGGAGGTCAGACTGCCACTGGGTATTCACGTCGATGGCGTAACAATACCGACGATGAATAACCCGAAAATCCTCGGAGTTACCTTCGACAGTCTGCTCTCCTTCTCGGCGCATACAACCGCAATTGTCAATAAAGTACAGAGCCGCAACAATGTCCTCAAGTCGCTGGCCGGCAGCACTTGGGGCAAAGACAAAGAAACGTTGTTGGCAACATACAAGGCAATTGGCCGGCCGGTTCTAAACTACGCAGCGCCCGTATGGTCGCCGGGGACTAGCAGGACGCAGTGGATGAAGCTACAGACCTGCCAAAGCACGGCATTACGAACTGCGACAGGATGCCTCCTGATGACGCCACAACACCACCTTTATGACGAGGCCCAGATGCTCCCAGTAAAGGAGCATAACATAATGCTCTGCAAGCGGTTCTTCACTGGGAGCCACAGACGTGGCCATCCCAGCGGGCAACGGTAGAGATCTCGCCACGGCACGTCAGGAGGCATCTTTACGAACTGACAGACGAAGGCCAGAGGTATATCAAACAACCTCTGGACCCGTCAACTTACCGACAGGCCCTGAACGGCATTCACAGGGAATCAGTCTCAAGTTATGTAGACTCCCGCCCTGTGAATGCCTAGGCACACAAGCACCGGACGTGGACGGGACAGAAGTTGGTCTGCCTCGGGAGACCCGCACTACAATAGCCCAACTTCGTTCTGGCTATTGCATCAGGCTCAACAGCTACCTAAGCAGAATCAACGAGGATTTGCCCAACCAATGCCCGGCATGTGGAGAGTTGCCACATGACTCCCGGCACCTCTTCACATGCCCTGAGAACCCTACTCAGCTAACGCCCCTGTGTCTATGGACAGCCCCTTTGGAAGTAGCACACTTCCTGGGCCTCCCCCTAGCTGAAATAGACGACAACGTTGATGGATGAACCGCCCCGAACGGGGCTTAGTAGCCGCTACAACAACAACCCTGCGAGCAACTGGAAGAGAATTGTATCGCCAATCGCCACGATGTAACTTCTTCGAGACTACTGGAAGTTATAGTAACACATTTCATAAAAAAAAAACAATTTCTATCGCTTGCTATCTTCGTAACAGGCGCTCGGACGATTTTTACTCTTTGAAGTTTTGAAAATTAACAGAGCAAATTTTGAGAGTTCATTGAAGTAAAATTATACATATTTCTATTTTCTCAATTCTTTTTTGATTTTTCAATTAACGTGCAAGAAATCATATTCTATGGTGAAATTATACCATTATTATTATTATTATTATTATTATCATTATTATTATTTATAATTTCTCCATAATCGTATGCGAATAACAAATATTAAATTACGTGTCATTTAAAACAAATGCGTTATTTTATTGCCATTTTCCCATGAAGTTTTGGAACTGTTTTTTTTTTAATGTCTATGTGGCTGGAATTACGTAGATAAAATATTGGTTTGAGCTAGTAATCTCAACCGAATGCAGGATGAAAATAGCGTAACTCTGCGGCTTTGGTTGCAAGCTCAAAGGTATCCCAAATTTCTCATTACGTTTTATATAAAATGTAACCAACCCAAGGATCTTCTGTAATACTTCCGAATTTATCGCACAAGTTATATTATTCCTATGGAAATAGTTCCTAATTGCAGTATCGCTTTCATATCATAAAGACGTGACGTCTTGGAGGAACAGTTCATCGTTCCATCGCACTATGGTCTGGAATTAATTTTTTGGCATAAATTCAAAAAAAAAAAACAATTTTTACTAATTTAAAAAAATAGGGTTCGTAGTATTAATGGAGTCATTTCAGTGGTCCGAAATGTGTATAAAATAAACTTGATAAGGCAACCCTGTTCTATTTATGAGCTGTCAAAAATGATGCCTTTGAAGCAACAACAAACTTGTGAACAGCTGAGTAAAAGATTGTAACGATGCTCAGTAAAAGATTGTAACGATGAAACGAACTGTGTGATAATAGTTAATAAACAAAAAAAGTTAATAAATTTACAATTAAAAACAAAAGAAAGGTTTCTATTTTTGAACTGAATAAAAAAAATAGGTTTTTTGTGTAATATCTGTATGGTCCAGCGTTTCGTACTTTTCGTATAACTTTTTTATAGTAAAAATTTGGTATTTACCTGTGTTTTGTGCAGTAAAAGTTGAATGTATTGTCCCGTATTGTTCAAGATTTTTATGTTAGATGAAAGTTGAGAGTCTACTCTTTAAAATCATGTGTGTGGGCTTTACACCTTTTTGCCCCATTAAAGAATATTTGATTTTCAGCAACATTTGAATTCCAACACAGAAATCCTTGGAGTTTGGCTAGAGGGCGATCGTAAAACTACTGAAGCTTATTCACTCAAAATTATTATTTACAATGATTTTTATGCAAAAAATAAGAATATTGTAAATTGTTGGAAAATGAGCGTAGCCACGCCCACTCATGATTACATGTGTACCTTGGTAACCGATACACCAATTTCTCCCAAACTTGTAGTGATGTGCTGAGTCGGTACTTTTAAGTATTGATCGGTACTCGGTACCGACTCAAAAAGTATCCAATACTTTCGATACTCGGTATCGAAGTATTGGAATTTCTAATAACGAGTCCGCAATACCCACAAATATGGAATAAAAGCTGTTTAGTGATCGTTGAAGTCGTTAATCTATGGTTAAAGAAGTCATTTATCCACATTATCTGGATCTGAACGTTTGTCGCTGGATTAATATCTGCCCACAATGCAAATCGTAATAATATTACGAATTAACAACGTTGCCACAATTCTCTCCCATGTGGAGTATGGTCGCCAATTACTTTTATATGGAGGAAAATGTCTAGGACCGTCAGCAAAAAAAAATTTTGCAGTTTCAAACTAGTAAAATATAATGCTATAAAACTGTATACCTAAAATTTTTCTAAAAATTTTTAATAAATAGTTTAAAATTTGTAAGTGTAATTATTTAAGTTTGTTGAATTTTTATAACTTAAGTATAAAGTCTGAAATGTGGATTAATATGGTGCTGGTTATGTAATGTGCTAGACTTTTATAAAGAAATATAAACATAAAATAAACAAAGGAAGAAATAGTAAAAACTAGTCCAAATATCACTAAACTTAATCAGCTGACCATAAGACGACGGTTTAATGTATCGAATCAAAAAGAAAGTATTGGGTACAGAAATTTTCTTAAAGTATTGGGTACCGAGTATTGGGTATCGACAATTCAGCACATCACTACAAACTTGTCACAGTTGTTGGTATTGGTAAAATATACCAAGCGGCGGAAAATTTTTAAAATCGGACAATACCTACGCCCACATCCCATATAACGGTAATTTGGAGAAATACGAGATCTATATATGGGTATTTCCATGCAGCCGTACGCGACATTCGTACGCTTATGGAGTAAAATAAATCTCTCAAAAATAAAAGTTACTGAAAAACAAGATTACGGTTATGTTGCAACCCAAGGGTACTATGTTTAAGAAAAATATAAGCAGCCTCTAAACTTTGGTATAGAAAATATCTTCTCAAAACAAGGGGATAACGTACGCGACAAAAAAAGAAGTGTTTTTAAGGCACGTATAGTACATATATGCGAAAGTCTGCGAATCATGGGAGCTTTTCTTTTCTTTAAAAATTCCTAAGCTATGCTCAATAATGTACCTTTACAATCCTTCCATTTTTTTTTATAGAAAACATAATAACGTACGCGACATAACGCACGCGACAGATTTTTCCCCCATATTATATTCTTACTAGTAACACATACTAAATTCAATTTTTTCAGTTCTTCTCTCTTCCATTTCGTGTTTTCAAAACCTTTTTCCGCCATCCGAATACGAAATCTAAAGTTTGAATTCATTTGCTTGCATTTCGGTTAACATTTTCGTTGAAACACACATATTATATAAAAATGTTGTGTTCGTTTGTCATGGTCGTCAAAACTCGAGAACAGCTGAACCTATTTTTTTTTATAATATGTATTTATTTATTGAATCTTTCTTTCGAAACTAACAATAAGTTTTCAAATCTTACAAACTACCATTAAATTTAAAATTTCCACGGCAATGCTTAGAAATTTTTGATTTTTCATACATATATATTTACTGCAGTTGTTGAGGCTGTCGGAATCTTGTCGATTCGCTGCATATCGTGCTGGGCATGCGGTCCGAAAGGACGAGTTCCAGAGCCGCACTGCCTGGGCGGATGGAAAGGACTAGTTTCCACGCGCGCCTTCGCTTCCCTATATTTAAGTAATTACAATCCAGTAGGCTGTGCTCGGTCGGAAAGGACAAGTTTCCTAGCCGCACTGGCACTGGTGTTGGGGCCTAGTCGGTGTGAAAGGACGAGTTCCAGACCCGAAATTGATATATTGTGGATATCGAAATTTATTAGATTGCGCATCATTTGATAATATCGGAGAAATCCTTTCTTTTTAGTCTTCTTGCATATCTCGGGCTAAGAAGATCTCTTGCTAGTCGATTTGGATAGTTCATTTGGATAGTTCATTCCTCATGCACCGTATTTGCATTAAGATCTTTGTGGATATTCATATTTTTTATGTACCACGGTGCTCCGCATAAGGCGCGTAAAATTTTTGACTGCAGTCTTTGAAGTCTGTTCAAAATGGAATTGCACGCTGTGCCCCAAAGCCCGATTCCATATGCCCAACATGGTTTAATGATCATATTAAAAAGCAACATCTTGTTATCTAAGCTTAATTTATACTTGTGTCCTATAACCCATTGAAGACCTGCTTGTTTTAGTTTCGCTTGAGAAATTTTGTTTTCTATATGCTTTTTTCAGGTAAGTCTTCTTTCTAGTGTTATCCCAAGGTATATGACACTATCCTTTTGTGGTACAGCCTTGCTGTTTGTTTTTAGTGGTGGGCAAGTTTCCTTCTTCAAAGTAAATGTTGTCTGTGTGTTATAGCTTACTTAGCTAGCATACGACTGTTTTATTGTTATTGTTTTATACATTATTTGATATTTAATCATTAAATGTTATTACGTTAGAAATAAACTAAAATAATTTATATCCGTTTTCGTAACCATTTAGAATTTCTTCGCAATACGGCGCCATCTTGCAGTTTAACCCAATACGACCTCGATGCGTCATGTGTATCCATAACTTCTGCCTTGACCCATTCTTTTCCGTTGTGCTTATACCATATCTTCTCTCCTTGAGCGAACGGATCTCTCTGTCTGGCGCTTCTATCGTAGAACTTTTTTGAGTACTTGTTCTTTGTTTTTATATTTCCGTCTATATTTGGGGTCACCCCAGGTTGAACTAAGGTTGTTTTTGCTGGAAGTAGAGTTCTTGTTCTCCTGCTCATCAACAATTCGGCGGGGGATGAGACAACCTCCTTCAAAGGGGTATTTCGATACTCTCGCAGAGCCATCCACAATTCTTGATTACCGCAACGCGTTTTTTTATTAATTTTTTTGTAGTAGTTGTTAATTTTACTCCGATGGTTTCGCAAAATTTTCAAAACTCATATGACATAAATGGCATGTTGTCTGACACTATTTCTACGGGGATTCCATGCGTTGCAAAACAAGTTTTCAACTACTAATACATTCGCCAGCTGTTTTTGATTTTATTTGTAATATGTATAGGAAACGCGAGTAATAATTAAGTATGTTAACTTGCCATAGTCGCAAATATCAACGCCTAATTTATTGTAAGGTAGTGATGGTATATTATGCGATATCATGGCCTCTTTGATATTATCCGACCTGTGTTGTTGGCACGCCGTACATTTTGCAATCATCTTTTCAATGGCATCATCAATTGTGGGCCAATATACTAACCCTCGAGCTCGTTTTTTAGTTTTCTCGATTCCGAGATGTGCTGAATGTAACTGTGTTAATATTAACTCGCGTAAATTATGGTGAACTATAACCCGATTGTTGAAATATATTATGTCATTCTCTACTGTCAAATCACAAATATGTAGACGAAGGTATTTAAAAATTTTGCTGGCGGGACGGGATCAAAATTCTTTCCCGACACTCCCGATGGTACCCGCAACCTCCGCAAATTCCGAAAATCTTTCTGACATAAGCACGTTTTATGTTTTATTAAAAAGGAAAACGAACAGCAAAGCAAAAAACAATAATCAGAAAATGCCAGATCTTTTATTATTTAAAATTAGTTTAAAGGCGTGTGAATTAACATGGGACCCGCGGTGCAATTCTGAAAAACGCCAGGATGGCCGGGTTCGGGACACTGACAGTCACCAACAATTTCACGAAGCCAACATATTAAAAATACAGTATCTTGAAAAGCAAAAATTATCCCGACAACCTGATACTCG
>NW_023458555.1:104656564-104657979 GCF_013731165.1 Rhagoletis pomonella | reverse complement strand
TTAATATGTTGGCTTCGTGAAATTGTTGGTGGCTTACTGTCAGTATTTTTTTTTGTGTATAAGATTTTTCGCTGTGCTAATTTTGTATTTTGTTGGTTGGGAGGAGAGATAATTAATCAGGTGCCCAGACGGTGTCGGTTTGGAGTATAGATGGGCACGGGACAAAAATTACAATCCCGATCCCTCCCATCACGAATTTAAATTTTTATGTCCCGAACCCGGCCATCGTGGCGTTTTTCAGAATTGCACCGCGGGTCCCATGTTAATTCACACGCCTTTAAACTAATTTTAAATAATAAACGATCTGGCATTTTCTGATTATTGTTTTTTGCTTTGCTGTTCGTTTTCCTTTTTAATAAAACATAAAACGTGCTTATGTCAGAAAGATTTTCGGAATTTGCTGAGGTTGCGAGTATCATCGGGAGTGTCGGGAAAGAATTTTGATCCCGTCCCGCCAGCAAAATTTTTAAATACCTTCGTCTACATATTGGTTGATAAACTTGATGTCAATATTAAAGTGTTGTTTCAGCTCCGAGATGGTGTTGCCCAGAAGGTCGTCCATAATAATGTCGGCAATTGTTGGTGGGGGGAGTTGATCATTGATATTCCAAATGTTTGGGTGTATAGTTTGTTATTGCACATGCAGTAGTTATTATCTTTAAGGCAGAAGTCAAGAATTTGTTGGAATTTGCTCTATGGAATGCTGGTTGTCCGTTGTATCTGCGGCATATTTCATAAAGCGACAGTAGAAATTTTGTCACGGCAGGCATTTTCCGAATTGTCAGCGACAATTTGACAGTTTAGTGGGTGTTTTGTTTCATAAAAACCTTTGTGAACCCAGTTTCAGTTTCATGAAAAATTCCAGTAAGAAGTGACGAAATTGTCGTTGTCGGATTTTAAAATTGTCGTTAACAAAATTTTCATCAGTCATATAAAATATATATCTAATTCATATATAATAATTGCATTGCACTATAATACGAGGTGATCCTTTAGTTATACCTATAGACCCTTATCACCCACCACTTGAGTTGTCCTTGGCACCATCCTACGATTCATGTTATTGTCCAGAAACTAGAAAACCGAAAGGTCGGCGATATCAAACACGCTAACTACGACAAGCTTAAAATAGCTATATCTGAAATAATCTGGCCTGAGTACGATGGGGATGTTGAGAACAGTGCCTTACACTTTAGTAAAATCTTGAATAATATATTCAGTAAATTCATTCCTCTTGTTAAAGAAAATACCGGACCTCGTAACTCGTTGTGGTTTAACTCAGAGCTAAAGCATTTATAAAATCAGAAAACTAAATCATTTAAACTTTATAAAAAATCAGGCCTGTCTTCTCACTACGCCGCGTACTCCTCCTTCGCCATAAATACAATGCCTTAAACAGAAAATGTTACAGGAAG
>NW_023458555.1:104652773-104656464 GCF_013731165.1 Rhagoletis pomonella | reverse complement strand
TTATGGCTGAAATTCCTACTGTAATTATTATTTGAGTTTCTAGTGCCATGTTGATTATTTCTCTGTTCTCTATCATTATTAAAATTTCTATTATTATTATAGGACCTGTAATTGCCCGTAAAATTTCTTCTATTTCTTGTGGCTACATGTACAAAATTATTCTGATTAGGTTTTGTTTCTTTAGAAAAGCTATTTTAATCGCGTCAGATAGTTTTGTTGGTCTTGCCGCCAAAACTACTGATTTAAATGGCTCTTCTAAACCATTCTTGAAAGCTGTCAAACCAATTTGGTCATTAAGTTTAACTATTATTTCTCTATTTGTTTCACCTTGTTCACTTATCTGCAATTCAAAAATTCATCATCATTAAGCTAACAAGTTCTCTATTTTAGACCCAAAAGTATTCACATTCAAACCTCTTTGATTTGTTTGTGATAATTCACTGTGAATTTTTGAGGTTGTTTTATATGATTTATATGTTTGTTTGAGTAGTTTTTTAAAGTCTTCAAATGTAGTAGGCTTGGCTTCTGTCAGAATTTTATTTTTTACTTTTTCTGATAGCTTTCTAGCTAAAACGAATTTAATTAATAACTGTTTCTGCTGCTCATTCTCTAAGGTATCGTGATAGAATTCAATTAAACCAAGGTATTTGTTTACTTCACGATAATCCCCTTGAAATTCCGGAATTAGCTTGGAAGCAGTTACTAAATCAAATTTGGACATTTTTGTTTTAACTTCGTCAACTTTGTGTTTTAAAAGTAATTTTATTCTTCCTAAAAGCAAGTCAAATTCATACTCCTCTTCTTTTTTTACTATTTTCTGTCGTACATTTAATAAGTCATTTAAAGTCTTGTCTATGTTTTCGTCTGAATAAGCTCTGTTTGGATTCGCAAGTATCTTCGAAGCATATTCTATTTCCATTTACTTATTATGTATAATTTTCATTTATGATAGATATTATTTTAAAACATTTATTTTATGCACATTAAGCACATACCATTCTTAAATCAAGAATTTCAAATTTTCTTTTTACTATATTTACTCTGCATGCATCACATCTAAAAGAACTATAATGGAAGCTTTTATTATTATACATGACATATTTAACTTTTCCTATGTCTTTTATTCTGTTCTCGCATTTAGACAATATATATATAACATTTCACCAAAACATCCTTGATAAAAGCATATTGTTACAACCTTTCCATCTCCATTTAAGTAAAATATAATTATTATTTTCAAATTTTATTTTATATATATATTTAGGTTATTTTATATATATAAAAATTTTTTTTAACACTATTATTTAAATTCATATTTTTAATTATTTGTTTTTTAACATAAGTCTTACAATGCTTATTTATAAAATATATGATTAATTAATATAAAAACAATCGAAATAAATCCATTTATATTATTTATTAAAAGATTGTTGCTGCTGCTGCTATCGTTGACATTGTTGTTATTGTTGTTCATGGTGATTTTCTGCTGCTGTTCTTTGGCTTTTGGAAGTACAATTGTCCAAACCATGCCTCAGTTGTTATCTTGTTTATTTTGATTTTTATACCTTTCATGAGCATGAAATGGTATTATAACTTTGGTCCGATGTTTGTAAGTAAAATAACAAAAAGAGATAGACCCATGAAAATGTATACTTATATGATCAGAACGTCGAGCTGAGTTGATTTAGCCATGTCCGGCTGTCCGTCTGTCTGTCTGTTTGTATGCAATCTAGTCTCTCAGTTTTCGAGATATCCGGATCAAATTTGGTAGGTGGGTGTACTTTTATAATGTATTAATCATTTGTCGGAACCGGAAGAATCGGACCACTATAACATATAGCTCCCATACAACTGATTGTTCAGATATGAGATTTTTCATTATAACTTCTCCATATATACAGCTACGAACATGAAATTTTGCAATACTTGCACCCATTATCAACAGAATACTTACAGTGAAAATTACAAAGATCGGGTCACTATAACCTATAGCTCCCATACAACTGATTGTTCAGATATAAAATTTTGCGTTATAACTCCTCCATTTATATAGCTAGGAACATGAAATTCCGCACTGTTTTCAATAATTATCAACAGAAAACTTACAGTGAAAATTACAAAGATCGGGTAACTATAACCTATAGCTCCCATACAACTGATTGTTCAGATATGAGATTTTTCGTTTTAATTCATCCATTTATGTAGCTAGGACCATAAAATTTCGCACTGTTTTCACTCATTATCAACAGAAGACTTACAGTGAAAATAACAAAGATCGGGTCACTATAACCTGCAGCCCCCATACAACTGATTGTTCAGATATGAGGTCTTTTATCATAACTTCTCCATTTATGCAGCTAGGAACATGAAATTTCGCACCATTTTCACTCATTATTAACAGAATACTTACAGTGAAAATAATAAGGATCGGGTGACTATAACATATATGTATCTTCCATACATCTGATTGTTCAGATATGGGATTTTACTGTAAAACTCCTTTATTTGAACAGCTAAAACCGATAAATTTCGTAAGATATTTTATAAATAATAATACAAAGTCTACTGAAAAAATCGTCAAAATCTATGCTTTATCTCCTATAGCACTGATTGTTAAGATACCAGTTTTTGCGATATATCTCCTTTATGTAGGAAACTAAACCCAACAAATTGTGTTACCGGTTTACATACCGATCACATAGCAGTGAAAATCACTTAGATTGGTGCCATATAAAGTATATCTTCCATATATAAGTATGTAACTCCTCTATCTATGTATGCAGATGTATTCAAAAGCAGAAATCTGTCAAAGTAAAATTTGCAGATGTTCATGAAAGGTATGAAGCCTCCGGCATAGCCGAAGACAGCGCTGCTCTTACTTGTTCTTCAATTCTATTAGTTCCGCAATTAATTATCGTTTGTTCTCTCCAGTAGCTAATGGAATTACCCTGTGAAGCTCACCAATCTTCCTTCGTAGTTTCACCGCCTTACCTCCTCGTTTAATTTGTCTTTTTCTGTAAGCTTATATTGTTAGTGGCTTAGGTCCAGCCGTGAGCGGAGTTATGACATATTTTGATATTGGTGTGGATGATGTTGTCGTCAGTGCTTCAGGGACATATTCATAATCTATATTTTCTTCTTCGTAGGAACTTGGGTGGTTCAGCTGTTCAAACAGGTTGTCCAGATCTTCTTTTGAATATCGCTCCGTCATGAATATAACTTTAATTTAAATTTTTTGTTTTTATTAGAGTTATTATAGTGCCAATTTGGCAGGATCGCCATGTTATGTATATTTTTTTTTTTATGTTATTATTTTTATTTGTTTTTGTTATTTTTATGGCCTTTTTAACAATTATATTCAACAATTTTTATGAGTTCGAGGCCGTTTTCAGTGAAAACTTATTGGGAAAAGCAACAATAATTTGAAAAAATGGTAGAAGTGATAGCTATTTCGGAAATCACCACATTTCCTCATCAGACTTCTTTCAGTAGGATTCGAACCGACGATCACCACTGACTCAGCCAGTTGCCTACGCACTGTGCTAAGTTTGTCTTGTTAATTCTTGTTGCTTATTTTCCACTATTTCACTTTGCTAAGCCAACTACAATCAAGCGCAGCTATTCCGCTGCAATTCACTTGATCATGTGGTTGTTGGTTTTGTTGGTTTTTGTTAATATTTCTATTATTAGA
>NW_023458555.1:104641024-104652673 GCF_013731165.1 Rhagoletis pomonella | reverse complement strand
TCTAATAATAGAAATATTAACAAAAACCAACAAAACCAACAACCACATGATCAAGTGAATTGCAGCGGAATAGCTGCGCTTGATTGTAGTTGGCTTAGCAAAGTGAAATAGTGGAAAATAAGCAACAAGAATTAACAAGACAAACTTAGCACAGTGCGTAGGCAACTGGCTGAGTCAGTGGTGATCGTCGGTTCGAATCCTACTGAAAGAAGACTGATGAGGAAATGTGGTGATTTCCGAAATAGTTATCACTTCTACCATTTTTTCAAATTATTGTTGCTTTTCCACAATAAGTTTTCACTGAAAACGGCCTCGAGCTCATAAAAATTGTTGAATATTATTTCAAAGTATTTTTATCTTTTGGCTTTTAAGCGAGCCACGCTAAAAGTATGATGGCCTCAAGGCCTATTTTTATTGATGAGACAAGTTAGAAAAAACGAGGCAATGCCGCCGATTCTTGATTCAAAACAAATCTGTTTATTTCAGTGCAGTATCAATTGTGAAACCAATTGATTCACAGTTGATCTACAAAGTTCATCGTCTTGAGAAAATAATAATATAATAATAATAATAGATTGGCGCTTACACATATGTCAGTGTTTGGCCGAGCTTCTCCTCCGATTTGTGGGGTGCGCCTTGATGTTGTCACACAAAACGGAGGGACCTACAGTTTTACGCCGAGTCCGAACGGCGGTTGTATTTTTTGTGAGAAGCTGATTTTCATGGCAGAAATACACTCGGAGGTTTGCCATTGCCTGCCGAGGGACGACCGCTGTTAAGAAAAAACTTTTTTTCTATATTTTTGCGATGTTGCTTTGACCAGGGTTTGAACCCTGGTGCTGCGGACTGGAAGCGCGCACTGCTTACCACTACACCACAGCGGCCGACGTCTTGAGAAAATACAACACTACAAATGTCTTCACAAAAGTGACCCACATGTGCAAGCTGCAATATGATCGTTTCTACAAAGCAAGTGGCCGCTAACGCTTTGCCCAATTTGTGACATATATATGAGTCATAACTCTTTTTGCTTGCATTCTTAACGTTGTTGTTAAGAACGTTATTATATAATATTGCAGTCACATGTGTGTTTACTTTACTGACCTTACTTACTAATTATTTGTAGACACACAACAGTGGAGCCATTCCGTCATTGTCGCACGAGTCATCCAGGACTTTCGATTCGATTTCCAAATAGCTGGCAAATCCTTCACATTTATATTTTTAATAGCACGAGGGTGGGCAGTTTTACCAATGACTAGCATCTGCTGCTTTTCGCCAGCCATGCTTACACAAAATAGAACTGTTAGCCGTTCTTTGGCTAGTTTTCCACCTACACAAGTTTCTCCCCTAAAAGTCAAGGTCTTTTGCGGAAGAGCGCGTTAAAAAAGTCCGGTTTCATCAGCATTATATATATTTTCTGGTCTATAACTAAGCAGCGAAATAGTGAAA
The DNA here is from genome assembly GCF_013731165.1 of Rhagoletis pomonella. Lineage (NCBI taxonomy): Eukaryota > Metazoa > Arthropoda > Insecta > Diptera > Tephritidae > Rhagoletis > Rhagoletis pomonella. Next base: position 104,651,221 of record NW_023458555.1, on the reverse strand, counting down.
GCCTAATTCTTCACCTGAAATACTTTTGAAGCTGATGTTGTTTCCCTTTTTCCATTTTTGGAACCAACCATCCGAAGCATTGAAATTAATTACGCCTAACTGCTTTGCGATCTCAGGGCTTTTGCTTTTATAATTGGCCCTGATATTGGAATTCTTTTATTTCTTATTTGTGCAAACCAATTCAGACACAACTTGTCTATTCGCGACCCATTAGAACCAATAAATCTCCGTTTGTTGTTTAAATTTCCGCCAGAGCACTATTTTAATTTTAATTCATCTTTACTTTTTAAGATTTCCGCAGCTTAAGTTTTGCTAATTTTAAATTTAATCGCAGCACCCCTGACAGCATTAATAACTTGCATTTTTTCTTTTAAAAACAATACATTTTTACGACCAATTCTTGCTTCTTTAAATTACATCTGCGTACTGGCAATAACCTTTCCATTCACATTTTTTTTCTAATTATTATGTATTTGAGTTTGAGGGGATTCCCCGAATTATTTTTTCGACTTTGCATTGTTTAGAATTCTAAGGAAATTGTCGCACAGTGGGCAAAAGCTTTCCATAAAGAGCTTAAGTGTCCAGTTAACAGAGATTCGCGTCCGCTTAATAGAGCTTCGGGTACTTAAAAAACTATATTTTTGAGTCCCATTATTTTTTTCCTCAAAAATTAAAAACGTATACGCTTGTAGTCAGCCGATTAAGTTAAGGGTGTTTGACCAGCTTTGGCTATTTTACTTTTATCTATCAATTGTTTATAATTTTTTGTGTTGAGCTTTTTTTCCCATATAAAAAATTTTAAAAATCTACGCAATTTTCCAGCGTTTTAAAATTTGCAGTTGCTGGATAAACGTATACGTATGTTTAAATTACTAAGTGCATTCGCATATCATATGCACACATACATTGTGGAAAATGTTTTTTATTGAAAGCTGCAAAATTTGTACCTACGAAACCGGGGATGCTCTATCTTTCGGTGGTATTATCGACTTCCGGTTTCGACCGGAAGTGGGTTAAACTGACCGGAAGTTCTTTTTTTCAAGTTAAATATGCATTTCTTAGTACAGATACGTACAGTACACTACGTAACCTTTCTTTGAAACTTTTTTCTCAGAAGAACCCCCTAAAAGACCTGCAAAATTCAACTCGTCCTGGACTTCTAAAATGGACGAATAGGTATTTATTGGAAAACGAAAAATTACGACTTACCAAGTCGAGGACGCCCTATCTTTTGGTTTTGACCGTAAATGGGTTATACTAATGTGACCAACTATTTCATAGCTCAAAGAAGTACAGGTTAGAGTGGGTTAAGTTAACGCCGCGAGCCGATTACGAAATTTCGAATGCGGCTAATTTCGATCCCTAAGAGCTCAGTGTTTGTTCAGAAGTGCGAGCCAAAATGCTTCCATCTTAGACTCGCGTAGGTTAGACGGTCTAAAAGAAAGTGTGGAGATGATTCCACTTCACAGCTGTCATGTTAAACTAGGATCAGTTGAAATTCCTAGACTCACCACGTGCACACCAATTGCACAATGGCCTGTCAGAACCCCCATCATTAGCCCTTGAGAAGTAACGTGTTTTAAAGTTGTGTTATAGCTTACTTAGCTAGCATACGACTGTTTTATTGTTTTTCGTTTTATGTTCTCGTAAGCATATACACACGGGGTTGCCACCTATGTACATACATAATATAACATCTTCCCCTTGACTTAATATTTATAGGTATACATTATTTGATATTTAATTATTAAATATTATTACGTTAGAAATAAACTAAAATAGTTTATATGCGTTTTCGTAACCACTTAGAATTTCTTCGCAATACGGCGCCATCTTCCAGTTTAACCCAATACGACCTCGGTGCGTCATGTGTATCCATAACTTCTGCCTTGACCCATTTTTGTCCGTTGTGCTTATACCATATCTTCTCTCCTTGAGCGAACGGATCTGTCTGTCTAGCGCTTCTATCGTAGAACTTTTTTGAGTACTTGTTCTTTGTTTTTATATTTCCGTCTATATTTGGGGTCACCCTAGATTTAAATAAGGTTGTTTTTGCTGGAAGTAGAGTTCTTGTTTTCCTGCTCGGCGGGGGATGCGTCGACCTCCTTCAAAAGGCTATTTAGATACTCTTGCAGAGCCATCCACAATTCTTGATTACCGCAACGCGTTTTTTTTCATTAAATTTTTTGATATTCCCACAAACCGCTCAGCAAACCCGTTCGACTGCGAATAGTGTGGATTAGTAGTTGTTAACCCAAATTGTCCCAGATTAATTTTTTTCGATTTTTTTGGTTTCACCTATATACAGGGTAAAAGTAGCGTTAAAGTAAAAGAAAAAATATGACTAAAATTTTGGGAGTAGTTTAGTTCTTCCGATATCGGCCGTTGCCATATGGCAACACGGGGCGTATTCCAGATGGATTGTTAGAGGACAGTATTTGGTTAAAATATGAAATAATATAAACATTGAGTGTAAGTTTTAATACATTTATTGATAATATATGCATATTCTACATACAAAGCGGATGAAGAAGTTAATGAAAAGTAGCAAAACATTTCAAACATAAACCCACATCACATTTTGCACAGACTACTCGTCCTATAGTTTTACATGCTTCACCAGCACAAAGAAGTTTTTTTGTCAATTTGTATGCGTCAGTCACAAAAAGATAAAAGGTGCGAGTGTGGAGACCCTCGATGCTAGGTATTTAGATGTATTCAGCACTGTGTTAATATTAACTCGCGTAAATTATGAGGAACTATAACCGACTATATATAACTATAACCCGATCGTTGATATATATATATGTCATTCACTACTGTCAAATCATACCGATGCTTCCAATAAAACCACAAATCTTCACACAAATCGGATTTATTTTTTGGCCACCCGTTCATTAAAACATTTCAAATCGGATAAGCATTAATAACAAGCATTTTCTAATGCTTTTCAAAAACTTTCCAGACGTTGACTTGTTATGTTCAACGAATGCACAAATTCATTCATATCTTCGATTTCCGGATTTTTGTTTGTCTTATCGAAATACCGGGACAAGAAGTCTACAATATACAAGTATTTACCTGCAACATGAACCAAATCAATATCATACTTTATTAAACTTAATTTCATTCTTTGCAATCTTGCAGAGGGAATTTTGCAAAAATCTTTCTTCATTATAGCAATGAGCGGTTTATGGTCAGTTCTGATAGTTACTGTGCGACCATAAATATAATAGTGGAATTTTCCGCACCACACCACTGCTAAAAGCTCCTTTTCTGTCTGCGAATAGTTGATTTCGGTGTCTGTCAAACTTCGTGAGGCAAAAGCAATTGGTTTTCCACATTGCATCAGACAACAGCCTACACCATATTTTGAGGCATCGGTGTCTATAGTGACAGGCTTGGTATCGTCAAACGTTTGCAAAGTTGGTGCACTTGCTATCATTTTTTTGATAGATGTTAAGCATTCTTCGTGCGTATCCAGCCAGGCATATTCTACTCCAGTTTTTAGTAATTCCCGAAGGGGCTGCGATATTGCTGACAAATTCGGTATGTATTCGCGAATGTAATTTCTCATCCCAAATAACTTTTGCAAATCAGCCTTGTCTTTCGGTTTTGATATTTGTAAAATTGCTTTTATACGCTCCGGATCGCATTTAATGCCATCTTTGGATATTATCTTGCCTAAATATTTAACTTCCTTGACTTTAAATTGCATTTTATCAACATTAAATTTAACATTTAATTTTCTTGCTCTGTCAACAACCCTTTGTAGTGTGCGATCGTGTTCTTCTACTGTATCGGCCACAATTAGAATGTCGTCTATAAAAACAATTACATTCGGGATGTCCTCAAAACTTCGCTCGGTATATTTTTGGAAGACGTCTGGACCAATTTTTATACCACATGGCAAGCGTTTAAAGCGGTAGAACCCAAACGGTGTGTTAAACGTGCACAACTCACTGGCTTGTCTACTGAGACCGATCTGCCAAAATCCCTCTTTAAGATCAAGTACAGTAAAAAAAAAAATTATTGGCTATACGTACCGCGATGCACTCGAAAGTAGGGATTGTGTGATTCTCTGACAGAATATCAGTGTTTAAGTCTTGCGGGTCAATACATAAACGCAACTGACCTGACTTCTTCTCCACGATCACCAAATTAGAGGCGCTTTCAACTGGCACATCAACTCGTTCTATTACTTCTATTTCAGTCATCCTGTTAGCTCACTTTTTACTCGATCCGATAGTGAATGTGGTATTCGTCTTGCTGGTTTAACTACTGGAACAGAATCTTTTTTCACTTTGATGTCTAAATTTTTTACAAAGCACCGTATACCTTCGAATATGTCGCGATTCTTTTCAATGAATTCTTTTACTCCAGTTGATTCAATTGCATTTACTCGTTTGATTCAATTCAATTTTTCACATGCTTGCAAACCCAAAAGCGGTTCATATTTAGTATCAATCACTGCAAATTTTAATGTGGTTACTTCATTGCGATACATCACAACGCATTCAACTGATCCTTTATAATCTAAATTAGTTCCCCCGTAACTCTGTGGAGCTATGTCACCACTTTTAAGCGATACGGATTGCATATACTTTAAATACCGAAACGGCAAAACATTTACATCAGCGCCAGTATCCAGCTTAAAGTTGATAATGCAGTTGTTCCAACGAATCTTTTCGTACCACCTTTCGCTTTCATTCATCAAATCCGTGAAATTGTGCAAAAGAATGTCATCGCTGAGAGGAGCTAAGTCATGGTCTCTTACTTCGCGCACTTTATTATAATAGCAAGCAATACTGAAGTGGTTATAGCGTCCGCAATTGCTGCATTGCTTACCAAAAGCTGGGCATTTGCGAATCTCATGAAAGCTCTTGCAAAATTTGCAATTGATATGTGATTTTTTTTCTCTTGTGCATTCTCTTGTTTCGAGCTCTTTGAACGATTTGTGATATAGCTCGGCTTCCCGTTACCCTGAAGATAGGTTTTATTTGCGGTAACGGCATCTACAGCGGGTGTTTTTTTCTTGTTGCATGTCTTTTGCATATTTTTCAACTAGCTCAGCAGCATGAGCAATGTCAATTGCTTTTTGTAGAGAAAGGTTTTCCGTTTAAAATAACTTTATTTGTAGTTTCTTGCCATTGATTCCTATAACTATTTTATCTCGAATCATTCTATCTGCATCAGAATAGCCGCAGTTCATTACCAATTTGCGTAAATCCAGCAAATATGTGTCAAATGGTTCTTTTTCCTCCTGGTTACGTGAATTAAATCTAAACGCTTCGTAAACCTCGTTCTTTTTGGGTGTGCAATAAGTTTCGACAGCGCCACAACATCACTGTAGCTTTTTTTCTGCTCTTATGACAGACCGAGAGAATTGAAAACCTCGATAATTTCAGCGCCACATGCATTTAAAAAGATTCCAACTTTTTTAGGATCTCTCCTTTCTTCTAGTTCAAATGCGATCGCGTAAACGTCAATTTTGCTTGAAGACCCGCCAGTTTTCCGCAACATCTCCTTCGAGTTTTATACGATCCGGAATACGTAAGTCAATACTGCTATTGTGACCGCCACTGGTCGCCATCTCAAATTTTTCACCTTCAATTTCTAAGGAATCGTCTTTTGCTTTAAATTCCAATTGGCTTCACGTTTTAACCATTGATTCCTATTTCGACTGCGACATGTGTTATAGTTTACTTAGCTAGCAAACGACTGTTTTATTGTATTTCGTTTTATGTTCTCGTAAGCATATACACACGGGGTTGCCACCTATGTACATACATAATATAACAAAAGTGCCCTATAAAAACATTTGCAGCGGCAGAGAAGCGTCTTCTTTTCCTTTTTAATGTTGCGAAAGGACCCGGTTCCCCTTAGCGCAATAGCATTTCGTGTTGCGACAATTCTGTCTGCAATATCCGCAGGTGCCGTGTTCAACATATGTATGTTAAGCGCCAGTGTAGGTGTGGTTCCTGATGCTACACTAATTCCTATTTTACAAGTGTACCCTTCTCTAGTGAGTTTCTCCAGACAAGGGCTCCTTGAAACAATACAGGCTTAGATCTGGTTTCCTAGAGCTAATGAATTAATTTAGGTGGGAGACCTCACCTTTTACCGATAGCTCCCCTACAGCAGTACAAGGCAACCGCCACCTTTCTTAGCCTTTCCACAATGTTAGGCTTCCACAACAGCCGCCGGTGATCGCGTACTTAGTTAGCTGGTTCAGATAAACTTGATCCAGATCAGAAAGGGTGTCTAGAAATCGTCCCTTAACCAAAAGTTCCACATCATCTACATAGGCGATCACCCGACAGTCTACTTTTGCAAGTTTCTCTAGAAGGTCGTTTACAACCGCAATCCAGAGCAGAGGATAGAGAACACCACCTTTTGGAGTGCTCCTACTGACTCTGCACTGAGTGCAGGCGCTCCCCCACTCCGCCGCGACAGTTCTGTTACGAAGTAAGCTGTAGATAAGCCATATTTGGTTGGTTTCAACCCCCAGATTATGAATATACTTACCATTGCCTCTGGAGTGACATTGTTGAAGGCCCCTACTGCATAATCTTTATGCGGGAAAGGTTCCTCTGACCACTTTACCAATGTGTTGCGCTCTTGAAAGACAGTCACGAGGAATCGCGTTTCTTATGTGCAAGTCTATCAGTCTCTCTGGCGTTTTTAGCAAAAACGAAGACAGACTGGTAGGCCTAAAATATCTAGGGGAAACATGGGAGCCTTTTCAGATCCAACCAATTGCATAACGGTCCCCTGTGACTTTAATGGTTTGAAAGAATTTATCGCCCAGTCCATGTGACGATCGTCCAGAAAACCGGAGAAGTACAGGACCTGGGCGGAGATTCTGAAACCAGTTAGCGACAATTATCGAACTGCTATCACACTTTTTGACGCAAAATATCATCCGTCAAAATTAATATCATGCGTCAAAAACTGCGATAGCGATCCGAAAATTGTCGCTAACTGGTTACAAAGTCTTCCACCTGAAGTACAAAATAAAGCAAAGAAGTACATTTGACTGTACTTCGAAGTACGAAGTACAAGAGCGAAAAAAGAAGTACTGTACTTCCGAAAGAAGTACGGTTGGTCACATTAGTTATACTGACCTTCGAGCTTTAACTCATCCTGGAATCTTGTTGAAAAGTGTTGGAATAGGCACTTCCGAGAAAAAATATTCAAAAAAAAATTGTTCAAAGAATCCGAATCTGTAGTAAAACCATATATATGTACCTTAAAAAAATGAACTTCCGGTCAGTTTGAGACACTTCCGGTCCGAACCGGAAAAAAGTTTCAGACAAGAGGTATGTATTTTTATGTGCAGAACCCGAATCAGTGTTTAAAATTTGTAATCCCATTTAAAAAAAAATTTGCTTTCGGTCCAACCCGGAAGTAAGTAATATCAGAGAACTTAGATAGATAGAGAAAGTGCAATTTGAAAGTGTAAACTATTCGCGGACGAAAAATTAACAGCGTTGAAAAAATTAACCACGGAATGTAGAAACGCTTGTTAACACACAGAAATTCTGTTAAATTTAATGTTGATAACATAATAAAATGTTGAGCAACATAAAATCTGCTCTTCTTCGTGTTGCGAGCAAATAAACGAAAATATGGCAAATCTTCATATAATTTTCATTCTTTTTCTTCTTTTTTGCCGCTGTAACCGCCTAAGCGAATTTTCATTAATTTGTAATATTTGTTAAATTTTTTAACTTGTTCTCTTTTTGTGAAGATCCAAATCTCTTCTTCTTCTTTATTGGCGCTGTAACCGCCTAAGCGATTTTGGCTGAGTCCAAAACAGCACGCCAGTCATTTCTCTTCTGAGCTAACTGACGCCAATTGGAAATGCCAAGTGAAGCCAAGTTTTTCTCCACCTGGTCTTTCCAACGAAGGAGAGGTCTTCCTCTTCCTCTGTTACCAGCATCGAGGCCCGCGTTAAATATTGTCAGAGCAGGTGCGTTTCTGTCCATTCGAACGACATGGCCAAGCCAGCGGAGCCGCTGAATTTTAATTCGCTGCACTATATCTATATCGTTGTAAAGCTCATACAGCTCATCGTTAAATCGTCTGCGATATTCGCCATCACCAACGCGTAAAGGTCCGTAAATCTTTCGCATAATCTTTCTCTCGAAAACTCAAAGAGCCGCCTTATCAGATGCTTTCATTGTCCATGCCTCTGCGCCATACACCAGCACAGGCATGATACGTGACTTATAGAGTGTGATCTTTGTACGACTAGAGAGGACTTTACTTCTCAATTGCCTACTCAGCCCAAAGTAACACTTGTTGGCAAGAGTGATTCTCCGTTGGATTTCAAGGCTTAGATTATTATTGGTGTTAATGCTGGTTCCCAAATAAACGAAGTCGTCTACTTTTTCAAATTTGTAACTGTCAACAGTGAAGACGCGTATGCTCTGACTGTTTGTGTGATGACAGGAGATACTTCGTTTTGTCCTCGTTCACCACCAGACCCGCTTTGCTTCTCTATCCAATCCCGAGAAGGCAGAACAGACGTAGCCCTTGTTTGTACGCTCTTGTAAAGTATTTTGCCTGAGCGGTTCAGTTCTGCGTCTCTTATTATCTTCTCCAACATCAGATTAAAGAAATCACTCGAAAGGGAGTCTCCTTTCTGAAACCTCATTTGGTATCAAACGGCTCGGAGAGGTCTTTCCCTATTCTGACCGAGCTGGTGGTATTGCTCAACGTCATTTTACACAGCCGTATTAGTTTCGCGGGGATACCAAATTCAAACATCGCGGCATAATGGCAACTTCTCTTCGTGCTGTCGAAAGCGGCTTTGAAATCGACAAATAGATGGTGTGTGTTTATCCTATTCTCGCGGGTCTTTTCCAAGATTTGGCGTATTGGCTGATGCATTCACCTCATCAGCTCCTCGCCGCCGTACTTGAATAGCTCGGCTGGCAGGCCGACAGCTCCCGCCGGTTTGGTTATTTTTCAGCCGCGGAATCGCTATTGGTACTTCGTTATAGTCAGGTGGTGGGACAGCTACTCCATCATCATCGACTGGGGACTCGGGTTCGTCTTCTTCACTACTTTCAGCGCTGCTACCATTCAGTAGGTTATAAAAGTGTGCCGTCCACAGTTTAAGTATATTCTGGACATCGGTCACTAGGTCGCCATTGCTGTTCTTACAGGAGTTCGCCCCGGTCTTGAAACCTTCCGTAAGTCGCCTAACCCTCTTCCTGTCGGCCAGCACCTCAAGCTCTCCGCACTCACGTATTTCGGGCGCTCTCTTCTTATTGCGGCAAATACCTCTCGCTTTCTTCTTCAGTTCCCTATAACGGACCCACATGGCTCGCGTTGCGCCCGATCGCAGCGCGGCCCTGTAGCCGGCATCTTTTTTCTCTGCGGCTTCTTGAAATTCCTCATCGTACCAGTTGTTCTTTCGGGCTCGCTGAAATCCAACTACTTCTTCGACGGCGGCAAATGTGGTTCCACTGCTCGCGTATGTCGGATTGTTGAAGAGCGCTCTCAGAGAGCAGGTGTGTGAGTCGAGTGGCGAATAAATTGGCCGTCTGTTTTGATTGCAGCTTTTCAACGTTAAGCTTTCCTTGCATTGTTGTGCGCACATTTTTTGCTGCACAGAGGTGGGTGCGTATCTTGGCTACGACAAGATAGTGGTCCGAGTCGATGTTTGGCCTTCGGAGTGTACGTACATCCAAAACGCTTGAAGCATGCCTTCGGTGTATCACAACATGACCGATTTGGTTTCTCGTTTTTCGGTCTGGAGACAGCCATGTAGCTTGGTTGATGTTATTATGCTGGAACCTAGTACTACAAATTACCATGTTTCGGGCCCCGGCGAAGTCGATCAGCCTCAGTCCGTTATCGGACATTTCGTCGTGGAGGCTAAATTTTCCGACAGTGGCGCCAAAGATTCCTTCCTTGCCCACCTTGGCATTAAAATCGCCAAGCACGATTTTGACATCGTGTCGAGGGCAGCGCTCATATGTACGTTCCAAGCGCTCATAGAAGAGATTCATGGACGCCTCATCCTTCATCCTCATCCGTCGGGGCATGGGCGCAGAGGAGCGAGATTTTGAAGAATCTAGCTTTGATACGGATTGTGGCTAGACGTTCGTCCACCGGGGTGAACGCCAGTACTCGACGACGGAGTCTCTCTCCTACCACGAATCCAACACCGAATTTGCGCTC
>NW_023458555.1:104638339-104640924 GCF_013731165.1 Rhagoletis pomonella | reverse complement strand
ACATGTGAAGAGTATTTCTGCTGGTATATTTGCAGACCTTTAATACATATTAATGCGTTTGTCTTTTTGGACGAATAAAAAATTACATATGTAGAGATCGTAGAGATCGTAATTTCAAGAATGTGCTACGGCGCGTATGCTAAGAGCAATGCAGCTTTTTTGGCACCTCGTCCTTTGTCTTGGTTCAAATCCCGGACAGACCCCAGGCAATACATTTTTGTTTGTTTTTTTTTTCATTTCATATCCATATTCCATTTTAAATTTTACTATTAGCTTTGTTTAAAATAATATAAATGGATATGTAGGTACGTACGCACGTATAATTTCACATAATCGCTAAAATTTGCCAAAAGTTACTGACAACTTTATTGTAAATATTTTCACTAAAATCTTAGTTATTAGAATTAAAATTTTATGCGATTCCAATTTTTATTCCCATTTTTAGAAAGCGCATGTATGTACATATATGTCCATACCACAAAATTTATTTCATAAGTACGTAATTTTAAACACACATATGTATGTACACTGGCAATCAAAAGTGAGTGCATGCTGTTTTTTGTTTAATATTTGCGATGTTAAGTTAAATTTTTTTGTTGTTATTTTTTTATAAAAAGATGGTTCATGGTATAGTTAAAACCACATTAGTCAAACTTTCAAACTTTATTCAGAACTTAGAGAAATTCAACGAATTTTCATCTAAATTTTGACCTTTTTAATCTGACTTTTTGAAAAATTTTGAGTACGCAGATAGATCGGCTTTTAATTTTAGTGATTAGCGTTGATTTTTAATAAATTTTTTTTCGACGGGCTTTGCGGTTTATGCATATAACAAGTGCAATTTGTAAAATATAGCGTTAATTTTTAAAATTTGTTTGCAAACGGTCATGCGCATTTTATTCTACAATAAATTTCCTTTTATATGGTAAAAAGTGCAAAAAGCCGTCAGCAATAAAAAATCATTAAAAATCAACCTGATTTTTTAGCCGCTTAAAAATGATCTTGTTCCACTAGAATTAAAAAGCCGATCTATCTGCGTACTCAAAATTTGTCTAAAAATTCAGATTAAACAGGTCAAAATTATATGTTCTGTATACAGTTTGAAAGTTTGACTTATGTGGTTTTAATTAAAGCATGAACCATATCTTTATAAAAAAATAACAAATATATTTTAACTTGAAAAACATTGCAAATATTAAACCACCATGCACTCACTTTTGATTGCCAGTCTAAATACATGTACATTAGACTGCATCATTCCCCATACAAAAAAAATCGGTACTGTTTTTCCATTGGAATTATAAAATCTATTATATTCTAAGACGTCCACCAAAATATTTCGAAAAAATATTAAGATTTAAGTGAGCTGGACCGATTTGAAAATACCTCCAAAGATGGAGTTTTTTATGAATAAAAATAGTTTCTTAAAGAACTTTTTGAAAAAAGTCCCCTCAGATGACAAAACAAATTAGGCTTAAAAATTCTGCATAAAAATATTTAAAAATCTTTTCAACGGAATCGTAATAATGAGATTTTTGATGCTGTTTTTTTTTTTATTTTTTTCAAATATTGATTTACGAAAAACTGAAATAGGTAGGGCGAAACTGTTCTGATTTCGACTTAAAAGATCTCGGTAGAAAGGTATTTTCCCACTATTTTTATTTAAGTGCAAAAAAAGTCATTCGTGTCCCAATATTTTTTTTAAATACCAACACATCTTAATTCAACTTTGAATGATATTCGTTCGTTCTACCTTTCTATTTCATCCTTTGAATGACTTTATTAGCAAAGAAATAAAAAGAGTGAGAAAATACCTTTCCAATGATGTCTCACAAGTCTAAATCGGGAGAGTTTAGGCTCAGTTATTCAAGTTTTTCTTATACCAATCTTTGAAAAAAGTTAAAAACAGCATCAAAAATCTCATTATTACAATTCCGGTCAACATTTTTTATAAGTTTTTTAAAAAAAATTTTACGCAAATTTTTTAAGCTTAAACCGTTTTGTCATTTGAGCGGATTTTTGCAAGAAAAATCTTTAAGAAACTATTTTTATTCATAAAAAACTCCATCTTTGCAGGTATTTTCAAATCGGTCCAGCTCACTTAAATCTTAATATCTTTTCGAAATATTTTGGTGGACGTCTTAAAATATAAAACTTTTGTAATCCTGGCTAAAAAACGCATCTTTTTTTTGGTGATGTACATATGTATGTAAATTTTATGCAAAACTATAATTTTTTTAAATTGTATTTGGAGGATGGTTCCGTGCGCAGAAGTGGAAAACTTTTGACTGCCATTAACCTGGGAGTGGCCAGAAGCGATTCTTGTGCGTACGGTTCAAATCGCAGCTCACAACGTCCGAATATTTATATCCACGTATCCTCTGGGTAGCAACCAAACATCCGTTTGGGAGCGAGCTAAAGTGAGAAGGCGTAAAATTTCGCGTGCGCTGGGTTTGGGTCCCGACACGTTAAAACCCCGCCCAATGAAAAGAAAAAAAAAGCAGCCTCGGATGAGACCCCCTTTTTCTGATTACGACAACGGCAAACGTATAAAGGACTATGATTTAAGGGTATGCACGTGGAAT
>NW_023458555.1:104626751-104638239 GCF_013731165.1 Rhagoletis pomonella | reverse complement strand
AGACTAGGTCTTATTTGTGTGTATCTGAATAAATGAAATGAAATGAAATGAAATCAGCACCTGGGTTCAAGCCCTTGTCAAAGCAACATCGCAAAAAATATAGAAGATATTTTCTTAACGGCGGTCGTCCCTCGGCAGGCAATGGCAAACCTCCGAGTGTATTTCTGCCATGAAAAATAGCTTCTCATAAAAATACAATCGCCGTTCGGAGTCGGCGTAAAACTGTAGGTCCCTCCGCTTATTGTGACAACATCAGGGCGCACACCCCAAGTCGGAGGAGAAGCTCGGCCAAACACTAACATATGTGTAAGTAACATATGTGTAAGTTTATTATAAAAAAAATCTAGGAACCTTTAGGGAAAAGTTATGTAGCAGTTTTATAGCCCACTGAATTCTAGCTCAAGAAAGTGTTTTTTTTTGCGAACGGTGTTATTATCCACTTCCATACAAAAAAAAAATTGTCAAACATACTTTGAATGGAAGAAAATGCGTAACACCGCCAGGAAAAAAATCATAAAAAATCAACGCGATTTCTTAGCCACTTAGCGCTGTAACCGCCTAAGCGATTTTGGCCGAGTTCAGCAAAGCACGCCAGTCGTTTCTTCTCTGTGTTAACTGACGCCAATTGGAAACGCCAAGTGAAGCCAAGTCCTTCTTCACCTGATCTTTTCATCGCAGTGGGGGCCTCCCTCTTCCTCTGCTACCACCAGCGGGTTCCGAGTTAAATACTTTCAGAGCTGGAGCGTCGGTGTCCATTCGAACGACATGACCAAGCACTATGTCCATATCGTTGTAAAGCTCATACAGCTCATCGTTCCATCGTCCGCACTACTCGCCATCGCTAACGCGTAAAGGCCCGTAAATCTTCCGCAGAATCTTTCTCTCAAACACTGCAAGAGCCGCCTCATCGGATGTTGTCATTGTTCATGCCATATACCAGCACGGGCATGATAAGTGACTTATAGAGCGTGGTTTTCGTACGTCGAGAGAGGACTTTACTCCTGAATTGCCTACTCAGTCCAAAGTAGCACTTGTTGGCAAGAGTGATTCTGCGTTGGATTTCAATGCTGACATTATTATCAGTGTTAATGCTGGTTCCCAAGTAAACGAAATTCTCTACTTTCTCGAAATTGTAACTGTCAACAGTGACGTGGGTGCCAAGGCACGAATGTGCTGACTGTTTGTTTGATGACAGGAGATACTTCGTCTTGTCCTCGTTTACATCCAGACCCATTCGCTTTGCTTGGCAGAACAGACTTCGCGGTTTTTGTTACCGGTCATCGGCATAAGCCAGCAATTGCACGCTCTTGTAGTCAATTGTTCCTGAGCGGTTCAGTTCTGCAGCTCTTATTATCTTCTCGAACATCAGATTAAAGAAGTCACATGAAATCTGAAATCCCGTTTTGTGGCGAACGGCTCGGAGAGGTCTTTCCCAATTCTGACGGAACTGGTGGTATTGCTCAACGTCATTTTACACAGCCGTATGAGTTTTGAGGGGATGCTAAATTCAGACATAGCGGCGTATAGGCAACTCCTTTTAGTGCTGTCAAAAGCGGCTTTAAAGTCGACAAATAGGTGGTGAGTGTCGATCCTTTTCTCGCCGGTCTTTTCCAAGATTTGGCGTATTGTGAATACCTGGTCTATGTTGGTATTTTTTTTTTTCAAAGTTAGATAGTGAGTTGTACTTTTATTAAAAAAAATAAGCATTAAACAAACAAACGAAAAATAGCCGAAACTCGTCACAACGTCGTGTCCTTATTATTTTTCACATGACTGTATGTGTGCGTGTCCAACCCTGCCAACTTTTACATATTACAGTTTTAACTCTTAAAAGACCTTAGGGTAAAATTTTTATCCCGATATGTTCGCCGACGCTAAGTTTTTTTGAAGACTCAACAAAATATATTTTCGGACGCCACGATTTGAATTGGTGGAAACTGTTGTTGACATTTTAATGAAATGATTTCTATCTTTTCGAGCCAATTATAATGATTTTTCAAAACTTCTTATTTTTGGCGTTTGGATCTTTATCAAAACAATGCAAATTTTTTACAAGCGTAATTAATACATTTTTGCTACTTATACCGATCTGGCTCAAACCCCTCATATTCAATATCTTCCGCTATTGCACTCAGCAAATTTTGAACTTTTTTGTGAATGCGTACCGAAACTGTCACGCCAAATCTCAAAAACATGCAATCGAGAAAATATGCCTAGAAACATTTTGAATTAGAAAATTAGATAAATCAAAAAAATAAATATGAAAAAAAACTATAGAAAATAAAGAGCTTGGATTAGGTTATGGAATACTACGCTAGCCTCTGCAGGTCGATACATCTACACTAGGGCTGCCATAATCCTGAACCCTTCGACCAGAACACTTATCATCCAAATCAAAAACGAAGTTACAAGTGAATATGGTGCCAATATATTCCCTGTAAATGCAGTTGCTTTGGATCTGATACTATAAGCAATGTAGTTTTGTGGCACAATCCGTAGAGCTGAATGATTTATCGTGATGAAATGCTCTTAATTTTTTTAATCATAAAAGAACAAATTTCTCGTGACGGTGACGTACCACCATTAGCGAATTGTCGCATATCCTACAACGCGCTTCATGAATCATGATCCATTTTTGCTATTTTGTATATGCATAACCTGAAGATAATTTAGGTAGGCTGTATTAAGTGAATCCATTCTAAAAGGCTTACCCAACAAGGACTGAAAAAGTGCCTCCCTGCATGCTTCCTAGGAAGGTGTTTCCTATTTACAAATAATGCGAATGTACTTAAGTAAATGTTTATATTACTTAGCATTACAACTAAGATGTAACACAGGCCAACAAAAATGGGAAACAATTTTGTAACTTAAAATGTTAGAGCTGTTTTTGATAGACTTTTTCATGCTGATTACGAACCCGTAAGTAAAAAGTTTCCATCACGTCCTTGACTTGATGATCACTGATAGTCATTTATTGAACTATAACAAAATACTGGAGTATTGTGCTATTGAAAGAATGAAAATTGTGCTATAAATGACGATCAAGTCAAGGTGGACGAATGGTATTTTCACGGATAGTAGTAGAGAGTTCTAGCTTTAATTTAAGCCAAAGTGTAAGGTTCTATCACCTTTTTTTTTTTTGCTAGAGCTTCTCAAATATTGCAAAAAACGCGATTTTTTGATACTTTGACCACGTTTTTCTCAAAATCTGGACGTGATGGGAACTTTTTACTTACGGATTCGTAATCACCATGAAAAAGTCTATCACAAACTTCAAAAGAACTTATTCAGAAAGCGTCCTACAAAATCCCTTCTGGAAGCTCTTTTTTGAGTATACAAAATCCATACAAAAATGAAGGAGAAAGGAAAGAAAGGCCTTTTTGATGAGCTTTTAGCTCCTGAAATTGCCTTCTGGGTAGTACTTATGTTTGACCCCTCAGCCGTGTACCTGAGCAGGAACTTGCACTTTTTTGGCATTTGCCTGAAGAAATTTAGATTTTAACCAAATAAACTAAACAGAAAGAAGGTAAGCTAACCAGATATTCAACATGTTAGAAAAAACGATTCGTTATCAATTTGACAGAAAGCTTAACCTTTTTTTCATGGCAAAATCTGCTAAAAATTAGAGGAGTCTCTGCATTCACCTTCATTAAAAAACCAGGACAATTTAAGTGTAGACCAGGACACCAGGACAATTTGTCTAAATCAGGACGAATCCTGGAAAACCAGGACGTCTGGCAGCCCTAATCTACACTCAACACTTTTATTATCTTAAAATATTAGCAAACAATATGTAAATAAAAATATTGAGGGCCGGTAGGGGAAACACACTTAAAACAATACCTACATAAATACTTGAAAGACGAACCACTAAGCACACAAAATCCTATTTTTCTGAAACATCGATTTGCATAAAACACAACACGAATTATCTAAAAGTTTAATTGTAGAAATAAAGTCAATACCTCAATGTACAATATCCATTGGATACAATTTCAATTCACTCGGCTTTTCACAATATTTTAATTAAATTATATCCAATTCAATTTTCAGCGTGCTGAAGTTGTACAAATAAAATGAACAATTGATGACAATTTTGTTGCTTTTTTCAGAAACAACCGTTAGAATGAAACAAAAAATATATGACAACATGAAATTTGGACAAAAAACTGATTGCAAAGCCTATTTTGGTTAAAAAATTTTTACATACATTTTTTTAATTTTGGCCTATGGCAGCAACCACTGTGCGGCGCCATCAATCACAGCGGACGGCAGTGCGCGAGTTAACGACGCTAACCTAAACACTAGATACATACACATATACATATAATCATTATTCACGAACCAAAATACATACAAACAACTATATGCCCTTTAACCTTGTATGATAACATAATAACAAAGAGAATACGATAGACAAGTATAAACCCGTAAACATCTTTTTAATAACATAAACAATTATATTCGGTGATAAGTAACAAAGCATTATGATAACATAATGCTAAACATGTAAACATCTTTTTATCACCAAACAAACAATAGTTAGAAATAGTATAAATAGATGTAAGTGTAAAAATGGAAGACAGTTCTGGAAATAAAACGAGACTGAAATAATCTCTTGTGTACTTTTAATTCCTAACAAGGACTCATAACTGGGGGCTCAACCGAACCTTAAGCCATTTTTCTATGTAAAAGGAATAGAGAAAACTAAATCCACGGGAAGAAAGACTTCCGGCACTACACGTTGGAAAAAGTGCTAAAAGAATCAACGAAAATCAAGTATAGATCCTGAAAAAACGGAATAATACTGATAACATAAACCGAAATCAACGGAAATCAAGTGAAAAAAACACAATCAAGTGTGCAAATAATAAAAAAACTCTGAAAATTTTAAACAAAAAAGTGAAGTGAAAAACCTGGATACCTTACGGAGACTCCGGAGAGGAAAAAAGCAAAAATCCTACGACGACTACAGAAATCTAAATAAATTTACAATGGAGCAACAACTGGCCCAACTAAATGCCCAGTTCACCACACTGATGAACGAGATGCAGCGACAAACAACGGAATTCACGGAGAGAATTGCCGCACTAGAGCAACAAAACGCTCCGGAAGAATTAGTTTTATACGAAGAAGTAAAACTAAATATTACTGACGCCAAGGATATCGACCTGGAGCTATTCAAATCCCTACCAAAATTTGACGGGGACAAAGTACAATACCGATCATGGAGATCACAAGTGTGGGCATTCATGGAAGCTATAAAGATCTTCCAAAATCACCCTAAATATTATAGTGCCCTGGGAATAATGCGGACAAAAATTACAGGACCCGCTGCTAACGTCCTTACGAACCACAACACCAAATTGAATTTTTATTCAATCATTAACAGATTGGATTACACATATGCAGACCAACGCCCACTATATGTGCTTCTTGATGAAATGAAGCGAATCACACAAGATAGAAAATCCCTTGCAGAATTCCACAGTGAGGTTTCAAAGGCACTCAATTTAGCCCTATCAAAAATTGAGATGTCCAATAATGACAAAGGGATGATAGCATACGCTAACCAAGAGGCAGTGAGGACGTTTATTCTTGGGTTAAACTCCAAATATACAAGCGGCACATTGTACAGCCATAACCCAGAGAATTTGGAATCGGCATATGCGATAGCCTGTACCATTCTCCATGACAATGAGAATGCGGAATTCGAGACACGGCCCAGACTAGGAAGTAACAGCAGACAGCATCAACACAGCACAAACCGAAACACCTACTCACAACAAAAAGAGGAAAGATATTACAAGCCAAACGTAAGGATGCAGAATCACAACTACCAGGCAAGGAGTTTTAACCAACAACAACCACCACAGCGACAACAACAACCCACACCTACTCCAATGGACATAGACCAATCCAGACAATTCATGCAGACAACCAAGTACAATAATGCCGTAAGTCAAAATCCTTTTAAATCAAACCATGTATATAAAAGAGATAGGGCATCTAGCTACAATAACGCCACTTCTCCGCCAGATAGGAAGTTCCAAAGAATTAACCAATTAAATAGAGAAGATCTAGAGTCAGTGGATGTACCTAATTATGAAGAACAATTTGAAACAGGCAGTACTTTTTTAGGCGAATAAACGGGTTGCCTTGCTTAGAAACAAAATGCGGCCTAACCGGCACACCCGTTACCTTATTAATTGACACAGGCTCCACTAATAATTACATTAATATAAATTGTAATATAGGAAAATCTATTAAATTAAAACCATTTAAAACCAAAACCTTACATGGTTATTCAATTGTAAATTCTAAAAAAGTTATAACGATGTACGGGCATCATTTAACGTTCTATGAAATAAGGGAACTAAACGACTTTGACATGATACTCGGAGAACAGGGATTACGCCAAATGAAGGCAGAAGTTAGGTTATTTGACTATAGCTTGAAGTATCAGAAGAAGAAGATCCTGGCAGTAGAACCAAGGATTAATTATACAATAAATAACGAAAAATTTAAAGACCAGGTGGAAGAGCTAATGAATAGAAATAATAATACAAATGGTAAATTACCTTTTACAACCACAATACAAGCAGCTATCAAGACCGAATCGGAAGACCCTATATGGACAAAACAATACCCATATCCCATGTCCGATCACGACTTTGTCAAGAAAGAAATTGAGAAACTCTTAAACGACGGTATAATACAACCAAGCAAAAGCCCATATAATTCACCTATATGGACTGTACCAAAAAAGGGCACCGATGACCAAGGCAAGCCCAAACGGAGAATGGTTGTTGACTTCCAAAAGATAAATTCTCATACGATTACTGACAGATATCCAATTCCAGATATTAATACGACAATACAAAACCTCGGAAAAGCCAAGATTTTTTCCACAATAGATTTAGAATCAGGGTTTCACCAGATTTTAATTAAAGAACCTGATCGAGGAAAGACAGCATTCTCTGTCAACGGCGCAAAGTATGAATTTATCAGAATGCCATTCGGGTTAAAGAATGCACCCTCCATATTTCAACGATGCGTTGACGACATCCTTAGAGAGTATATCGGAAAGTTCGCGTATGTTTATATTGATGACGTACTAATTTATTCATCTACACCAGAAGAACATATGGAACACATCCGGATTATAATTAACGCACTCCATAATGCTAACATGAAAATTTCTGACGAAAAGTCAAATTTTTTCCAAGATTCAGTTGGATACCTTGGACACATTATAAAACATAATAGAATTACGGTAGACCCAAAAAAAATCGAAACTATAAAGAAATACCCAAAACCAAAAAATTTTAAAGAATTGAGATCTTTCCTAGGACTTGCTAGTTACTACAGGAAGTTTATAAAGGATTTTGCTAAAATCACGAAACCTTTAACGATTAATTTGAGAGGAGAATTAGGAATGGTATCAAAAAATCAAAGTGCTAAAATACCAATATAATTAGATACAGCAGCCGAAGAAGCCTTGGAAAAAATAAAAAACGCTCTACAAGAGCAAGTTGAACTTTTCCAGCCTGATTTCTCTAAACCATTTAGTCTAACAACCGATGCTAGTAATTTCGCTATCGGGGCAGTTCTGTCACAAAATCGTCACCCGATCGCATTCATTTCACGCACTCTAAGTGAAACAGAACAAAACTATAGTACCAATGAAAAAGAACTACTAGCAATCGTTTGGTCCTTGCAAAAACTTAGAAATTATTTGTATGGTGTGGCAAACTTGACAATTTACACGGACCACCAATCGCTAATATTTTCAATTTCCGAAAAAAATCCGAATGCGAAATTAAAGCGTTGGAAAAACCTAATTGAAGAATACGGTGCCAAACTTGTATATAAACCTGGACACCAGAATGTCGTTGCAGATGCGCTTTCGCGACAACAAATAAATACTTCAACGAATTGTTCCGACCATTCGCAACAAAGTTCCCCTGTAGAAATTATGAAGAAAGTTAAACAACCACTTAACGCTTTCAGAAATCAAATAATTGTGTTACAAGATAATGAAAGGAATGAAGTCCTCAGTCAAACAATATTTCCTGGTCGGTTTAGACATACAATATTTTATAGAGAAACCCCGGACTTACTATCTAAACTTAAAGATGTAGTTAATCCAAAAGTTACTAATGCGATAAAGATAGATGAGGAAATACTGTTTCACCTAAAACAAGAAATTAGCTCCGCCTTCCCAAATTATAATCTAGTGCTAGCCCAAAATAAGTTAAACGACGTAACTTCTCCAAACGAACAAAGAGAAATTGTCACACAAACACATAAACGTGCACATAGGAACTACAAAAATAACACGCAAGAAATATTGTTGATTCATTACTGGCCCAATATTAAAGAAATGTGCCGTAAACTAGTCATAGGCTGTGAAATATGTCTACAGCACAAATACGAAAGGCAACCAAATAAACAACCTATTGGAAAAACTCCAATACCAACAAAATTAGGAGAGTACATACAGATGGATATTTTCCATATTAATAATAAACAATACCTTAGTTCTACAGATAGATATTCCAAATACTGCTTCTTACGAAAATTGGACACAAAGACAAACTGCCACGAATACATAGAAGAAGTACTCACACAAGTCTACCCAAATGCCAAGTACCTCATGACTGATAACGAAAGTATATTTAAGAGCAACATATCGAAATTCTTGTACAGCCGGCTACAAATAACACACTCAGTTACGCCTGTACATCATTCAACATCAAACGCTCAAGTTGAACGGATACATAGCACTCTAATTGAACTTTGCCAAAGTTTAGCTGCAGAAAATAATACTGCTCCCGGTGACGAATTATTCAACGCAGTTCGCCAATACAATAGGACGATACACTCCACAACAGGATATAAACCCGAAGAGGTTTTTTACAACCGAGACAAATATCCTAATATCAAGGACATACTTGTGGATAAACAAGAGAGACTACTCAGGCACCATAATAAAAAAAGGAAAACCATTATATACAAACCAGGTGATATAATTTATAGTCGAACAGATCGGCGTAATAAACTTGCAACTAAGTACAATAAACATAAAGTAGAAGAAGATCGTGGGGACACAATCCTAACAGCGAGGGGGGAAATCATACACAAGGATAGTATAAGGAAAACTAGCACACCATGCAACGAATAGGCTTCTTAATTTTAGTAATAGTTACTCACGGATTTTGCGATAAAATAACAGATTTGGCTGGTAAAAAATATGTTCTTACTGAACTAGATACTGTGTATACCTATGAGAGTTCATCATTTCTTTACCACGTGTCGAATTTATCCATAATATTAGAACCATATGAACGAATTGTGCGAAGCAAATATGAATCAACTCAAATCGATGAAAAAGATATAATAATTGATAAAATAGAAACTTTGAAATCACAATTAATACCATCCGAGTATCGTGCCAAACGTGGCCTCAATTTTTTAGGTTCCGCATTAAAATTTATAACAGGAATACCAGATCACGATGATCTTGTCGAAATTAAAACAGGAGAGAACCAGCTTATAGAAAATAATAACCAGCAAAGGAAAATAAATTCCCGCTTTGAAAAAATTTTAGCAAAATTAAATACAGAATCAATTTTTGATCAGTCAATACTTACAGAAGTATATAACGAACTAGTAACTATAACAAATACCATTAACTTCGCAAAAACAGGAAATTTCTATTCTGGCACACTTAATTTTAGAGACGTACAGCAGGTAATAAAAAACGAAATATATGACATTCCAATAATAAATGTACTAGAATATTCCGATATACACATATGTACCTTTAATAAAACTATTATTACAATCTATAAATATCCCATAATAACAAATAAATGTAAAATGTACAATTTAACCCCATTAGCCTTTAAATACGGAAAATATCAACTTCATAATAGAATTGCCTTGTGTAATAATAATTTCACCAATTTATCAAAATGCAAAAATTATGTAGGAATACATATTTGTAAAAAAGAACCAAGGGATAATTGTACTATTCCGTTGTTATTAAAACAAAAAGCCCATTGTAATATTATCCAAGAAAATAACTCTCCCTTACAAATATTAGATAATGGTAATATTCTTATCGACAACGAACACACATGGAACGGAATTAGGGTAAATGGCCCACATTTAATCCAATTCAATTCCAATACAACTATTGATAATAAAACTTATATTAACCATAAGCAAGAAATAAAAAATGTAATACATGCTTATCAGAATGAAAGGGTTAATGTACTAAGAATTTTAAACTCTGAATCCGATTATAAATTTACTAATATACAAGAAATGTATAAATTATTTTTACCAATTGAAGAACATCCTTGGAAATTTACCTTATATTTAATCATGATCATATTTATATTAGCTTTAGTCACTTACTTAATTATAAAATTATATACATGCCGACAAATACAATTAAACACCAGGCGCCAAAGAGAGTTCGAATTAGCTTATCTAACCGAGTTACAACGATTGCAAACCCTAAGCCGTTGAAATGAGGACATTCCATTTTCAACACAGGGGAGAGTTAACGACGCTAACCTAAACACTAGATACATACACATATACATATAATCATTATTCACGAACCAAAATACATACAAACAACTATATGCCCTTTAACCTTGTATGATAACATAATAACAAAGAGAATACGATAGACAAGTATAAACCTGTAAACATCTTTTTAATAACATAAACAATTATATTCGGTGATAAGTAACAAAGCATTATGATAACATAATGCTAAACATGTAAACATCTTTTTATCACCAAACAAACAATAGTTAGAAATAGTATAAATAGATGTAAGTCGCGCAAGTATCATTCGATTGGGAACCATTTTCTCCTAGATTTCTTAATCTCATTGAACTATTGTAACTTTGTCTTTAATTTTCAGTAAGGTAAAATTTATGTGAAAATTTTGAAGAATTTTTTTAATTTTTCACAAAGTTTTGCTTTTACGAGTTTCGCTATAATCTGTCCTATCTCTATACCTATTTGCATAAAATGATAGCCGTTTTCGTTGTTCGGAATAAACTCAAAAAACACTGAATAGAGTTCCGTCAGATTGTCGGAGGTTATCTTACATACATATATGGTCCAATTACATGCTACTATAAAACTCGCTAGGTGGTGCTGGAGTAGAGTTATTTATAAAAATCGTATTTATTAACCGATTTCGTTCAAATTTTAAATGTGAGCTATGTACCTGTATGATGGAAAGTCTTTTGATACAAATTTACCCGATTAGTGCCGCTGGAGTTAAGGTTGAAATTCATAACACGTATTCATTTTATGGTAAGCAATGGTTTTGCAGAAAATGAACCCAGTGGATGGCGCTGAAGGCGAAATGTATAGAAACCCCGTGTGGTTGGTCTGCTTTGGCACTATGTTTAAGTTATACGAATTTAGTTTTCAGATGTCTAAATGAAGGATC
>NW_023458555.1:104623454-104626651 GCF_013731165.1 Rhagoletis pomonella | reverse complement strand
ATATAAAAAATGTTTTTTTTTTATTATTATGAGGATTTTTACTATTGTGGTACAAACGTATCCCGGGTGTGTGTTTACGTATATAATGTGTTCGGAAGGCTGTAGCTCCTGAACCAATGGTCCGATCTGGTTCAAATTTTGAATTTGAACTCAAAACTAAATAATCTTCCTAGATCCGAAGTTAGCGGTATAGAGGTATAGCGGTTCAAAAGTTACAACACTTCAAAGTTGAAAGTGGATACATTTGTACCCGGGTGTGTGTTCTAGGGTTAAACCGAAATTCCATGCAAATCGGGGAGTTTCCCGCGAGTTAACAAGTTGAAGGATGCAGCTGTGCTAATCACTTCGTACATGTCTAGGAAGCCACAATTTATGTGTATTTTAGAGTTTTTTCAGTCACATGCCGATATTGTAACATTTTTCCCCATTTTAATTGCAGGTATGTACACAGTATTTAACTATGCTACATGGGTTTATCACCCGCACTTAACCAACCTGGGAAGATACGTACAATCACAGCGCACGGCAGTGCGCGCGAGTGACGAAAGCAGCAACAGTAGCATGCTGAAATGACTCGCTTATATATACACGAGATTTGGAAGTTTTTATCCAGACGTCCAATCGACATGTTTGATATATCGTTGGAAAGGTCTTGAAGAGTGTTTCCGGAAAATATATTCAAGCTTCGTAAACGATTAACCGGATTCTTAAAAATTATGCTAAAGTGTTGCGAAACAAACAAAATTTTGTGCTTTTGCCGGTTTTAGGGGGCATATGGGTACATCCAACATATTTAGTGTTATTCTATAGGCCAATACCTTTCAAACGATACCTTATATATTAAGTTCCGGCTACTAGTTGAAAAGATATAGAGGTAAATGTGTTTTGTTTCGTGTCTCCACTACGAGATGCTTTGGTATGTATGTGGCGTCTGTACGTACCATCATTTAATTTTTTTCAAACTTTCAGGAATTAAAGTACACAAAAAACTAAGAAGGTTTTGTTCCAGGATGTTTTGATTCGTATGTCTGTATGGGCGTGGCTGCTGCCTGAAATTCGAAAAAAGGAAATTATTTTAACTACCACTGAGGGCGCACTACTCAGTCCATGTCATTGATGTGGATATCAGTAGAAGGGTCTTCAAACAAGCTATCTAACGCTATCTTTTGTGTTTATAAAATATAAATACGCCATAACGTTATCGCCTGAAAACTATAAATGGGGCTGCTGAAAATAGAGATTTCAAATTTGTTGTGCTTGTTATTCTCACATCTAAACGAAAAGTTATGTTTCTTGTCTGTGCATTTCTCCTCTTTTTCGCAAAAACAATCGATAAAACTAGGATGGACACCGAAAAGTTATCGGTTAAATCTGATATTAATTTATAATTACAGATTAACAAGGCCCGAATTTTATATGGCTAATCTCTTGTTATAATTACAGATTAGGGTGTTAAGCTTGAAAACGAGGATAATCTACTTATATGTGAACCTAGTATAACTCAATAGCCTAATGGTTTGCCGAACCGTAAACATATGTTTACACATCCAATTTTGTGAGTAGGTACCTGGTACTCACACCCTTTTACTGCTAGAAACACAAAATAAAAAACAGAACTTTTGCAACGATTCGTACGAATAAAAAAGATTTTCCCTACGTTTCAAGGCAGTTAAAAAATGCGTATAATTTTCGTCACGAAATTGATATCATAAATTTTGTGTTTCTAGTTCAGCTTTCGCCACTCGAAAATTTTACCTCAAAGAGGTGTTTTATTTGATAGCAAATTTAAAATCGACGAAAATACAAACAAAAATCTAAATATTTTATTTTTCTCAAATAAATTGCTAAAAATATTATATAAATCTAAATTATGTATTCAAATCGATGTGTCCATTAAAACATATCATTTTTCGAATACGGAATAAAGCGAAAAAGAATGATCATATCTAATGTGACCAACTACTTCATAGCTGAAAGAAGTACAGGACCTGAGAACAAAAAATTGTGTGAAAGTAATGAGAAAAATGAAAAAAGCGGAATATACAACAATGTTGACAGTGTACCAAATCCAACAAAGTTAATTTTTTAATTAACAAGTAAATAAGTATAAGTTGGATCGGATTAAATATAGTTTTTTTCACCTTTCTTTAAACTATGTACATGAAAAGCTGGGGGTTTCCCCCGATTTCAAGCATTTTCGATAATATGCTCAATTGGACTTACACATATTTAAATAAATAAACTGAGCTTGGTAGAAATCGATAAAGTGCTTACCGAGCATAAGCGGCGTCGTGCCCATTTTACGAAAATCTATACATATGTGACACGTAAAGTTAAAAGGGACCTACGGTCAGAAAAAATCGGTTTTCACTTTTTAATCGTTTCTTATAGTAAACGGGCCACTCTAACTGCATTACACAATTTCACTTCAAAGTTAGGTACTTTCACAACAAAAAGTACAAAAAAATGAAATCTGACAAACTATTCTGAAATTAATCAAATTCGCTTGAAACTCGTTACTCGGGGGTTTTCGAACATCGGATTCGTAATCACTGACCCCGTTTTCGGTGTCAACGACACTTTTGAGTTTCACATGAATCCGAACAAATTTTAAATTTTTTCCGCCATATTGGAGCCGCCATTTTGAATTTTGGAAAACTAACATCGGATTCGTAATCAGCGATACCAAAAACCCGCGGATAATGAGTTTCAAGCGATTCCGATCAATTTTTAAAAAAGTCATCCGCCATATTGGATCCGGCATTTTGAATTTTGAGAAACTAACATCGGATCACGGAGTCAGAGGAACTTTCTCTACTCCGTTCACCCACTAGGTCTGAGAATGACCTTGAGCAGAGACTTAATGCCTCACTCAGGTTAAACTCAATTGTTTCTACCACCATTTCTGCGCCAAGTAATCAGGGACTCCAACCAATCATGGAGGGCGATAGCCAGGATCCTGGCACTCAGGCGTCTACGAACACTAGTGCTGAAGGAACAGCGGAAAACCGGAAGAAGTTCGAGCACTTCACCGGAGCCCAGAAGCGTAGAATACGTGTTTTGATCAGGGACGGCATTGAACCTACCCAAGCGAAGGAGATGGAGAGAGAGCGCTACAAGAAGGTCAAGGAGTTAAGGGCCAACGACGCGACAAAAGAGGGACCTAGCTCCTCGAAGCGAAGCAAGGGAACCAGCTA
>NW_023458555.1:104620951-104623444 GCF_013731165.1 Rhagoletis pomonella | reverse complement strand
GCATTTAGCTTTCCTTGGGTTTCAGATTAACTTTATTTAAATATGCCCATCAATTGGCAGCACTGCTGCTTATTCCTTGAAATTGTTGCTGCTGTTGTATTGTTGTTTTTTGCTGTTGTATTTAACCAGAGCTTCCGATTTGTGTTAATCAGACATTGAACAACGGGCCCTAAGGGCCAATTTAAAATGAACATTTAAACGGCACTTAAGTTTAAGTTTAATTGTGGAATGCTGTTTAAATTCCATTTAGCTTTCCTTGGGTTTCAGATCAACTTTATTTAAATATGCCCATCAATTGGCAGCACTGCTGCGTATTCCTTGAAATTGTTGCGGCATTTGCTTGTCGTTTACATTTTGTGCTGAACAGCTGATTGTTATTTGGTGGGATGATTAAACAACCTACCAATCAGTCTTCGTTGTATGGTACAAACCCAGGGTTGCATATCTCATA
Organism: Rhagoletis pomonella; assembly: GCF_013731165.1. Taxonomy (NCBI): domain Eukaryota; kingdom Metazoa; phylum Arthropoda; class Insecta; order Diptera; family Tephritidae; genus Rhagoletis; species Rhagoletis pomonella. Next base: position 104,622,993 of record NW_023458555.1, on the reverse strand, counting down.
TTTAAATAGCCAATATTGACCATTTAAGTTCAGATTAAATGTATGATCTGAAAATGAATACTGAAAGTTAATCAACAATATCTACTTAAGTAGGCCATCTGAAATTGGGTCTAAGCCTTTTGACCACTTCGGTATGTTAATTATAGACAATTAGTTTCCGTTTACCGTTACCATCCCTTGGCACGCGACTATGCAGCATTATCCACATCGCCTTAACGTTATTCACAAGAAATTTAGAAGAAACACATCGTACACAGGGCTGCCAACTTGGCTCAAACCGTGCCATTTTTGGCCGTATTTTACTTCAAATGGCACTTAATTTTTCAATTTGGCACTTAATTTTTCAATTTAGCACTTTTGAAAAATAATGAAATTTCAATTAATTTTTGTGAAATCCTTTGCGTGTACTTCTTTTTGTCAACTAAAATTTTCTAATTTCTATAGTGTATACAACTGTTTGTCTTACTTTGTATTGGACTTTTGTTTTAGGAATGTGTTTGTAATTTTAATGCTAAGTGAGAAGAACTAAAAAGAATGATACCTTTTTTGGCACTTTTATTTTTCTATTTGGCACATTTTGGCACTGTTTTATCCTCAATATGGTACTTCATAGCTAAGTATAGTGGGCAACCCTGATCGTACTAACTGAAATTTTTTCGCCTGCGCGATAGTAGAAGTACCTATGTATGTACACTTTTAAGATGCATGCATATGAAGTATGCGTGGCTTTTATTGTATCTCTGTATTTACATAACTCCCTGTGTGAAGAAACCAAATAATGTAATTGTTGAAGTTGATTTCCTTACTAGCGCCTGCAACTATATTATTTACTGCCGCCGGCAGCTGGCAACAATTTTATAGTGGTTTTACGATCTTTGGCAAATTACGCTCTGTTAGCCATAAATTTTACTATGTTTTGACCGGCTTTGTATCAAGACCCCTGGACTATATAGGGAATTCATTTACATTTTAAATTGCATTGTCATCGTGGTTGGAACTATGCTGAAAAGTCTCTACCTTATCGGGAAGTTAGTTTAAAATAGATTGAAAATTTCCGCAGGATGACCAAGATAAATAAAAGCTTGTAAAAACTATTAAGGAGCAAAGTGAAAAATTTCTTTTTTGATGTATGTTTTTTGCAAATTACCTTTAATCTGATGTATAAATATCGATCCAATAAGGCAGCCTCTGGCAATCCACGTGAAACACGTACAAGTCGAGCCTGTAGAAGCTTTTGCTCAATCACCATGATTCCAGAAGGTTAGGCTGATTGTACCTTTAGAAATTTGGAAACCAAATTTTGATTTTTGGTCACAGACATTAATGCTTTAAGCTATTGTTTTAGATTTTGGTGAATATCTCGGTGCTTTCACGCGCACATTTAAGAAAAGAGAGAAATTGTCTTCTGCAAAATTTATATAATTTAATTTAATTTAGCTGTAAATTGATTTGTGACATAATGCGTGAAAAATATCGTCGCTGCGCCAACAAAAACAGTTATGCGTTTTTTAATAACTTTTCAGCAGAGCAAAAACTTTGATTCCTGGTGCCAATAGGTTATATTTTGCAAGTGCCGTATTAAAAAAAAATTATATTAAAAATGCGCCATTGATTTAGGAAAAAAAAAATCAATTTTTTTTACCAATTACCACGTGATCAACATTTGCGCCGCTTTAAAGCATATAGCTGTTTTTATACACGACTTAAGTTTGCTTTTGGCGGTATGGAATCGTATGCAATTTGTACATAATACTGCCGTTAGGCCTAGATGCAATGTATAAAAGTTGAGGAATCGATATAGATATAGATATAGATATAGATATAGATATAGATATAGATATAGATATAGATATAGATATAGATATAGATATAGATATAGATATAGATATAGATATAGATATAGATATAGATATAGATATAGATATAGATATAGATATAGATATAGATATAGATATAGATATAGATATAGATATAGATATAGATATAGATATAGACATAGATATAGATATAGATATAGATATAGATATAGATATAGATATAGA
>NW_023458555.1:104616221-104620851 GCF_013731165.1 Rhagoletis pomonella | reverse complement strand
GCCACACTGATAAGGCCCAATCAGTTCATTGACTGTGGGCTTCAGTCATTGACACAATACTCTCGATAAAACCTATGCTTAGAAGGCGGATCCCGCGGTAGTTGGCGCGAATGGCGGGGTCGCCTTTCTTGTGGATTGGGCAGAGCAAACTTAAATTCCAGTCATCGGGCATGCGTTCAGCTGACCATATTCTACTTAAGAATTGATGCATGCACCTTATCAACTCCTTGCCGCCATACTTGAATAGCTCAGCTGGCAGGCTGTCAGCTCCAGCAGCTTTGTTGTTTTTCAGCCGCGTTATTGCTATTCGTACCTCGTCATAGTCAGGCGGTGGAACATCGACTCCGTCATCATCGACTGCGGGCTCGGATTCTTCTTCTCTACAACTTTTCTTGCTGCTACCATTCAGTAGGGTGGAAAAGTGTTCCCTCCATAATTTAAGTACGTTATGAGCATCAGTAACTAGGTCACCATTGTTGTTCTTACAGGAGTACGCCCTGGTCTTGAAACCTTCCGTAAGTCGCCTAACTATCTGGTAAAATTTTCAGGCATTCTTCCTGTCGGCCAGAATTTCAAGCTCTTCGCACTCACGTATTTCGGCCTCTCTCTTCTTATTGCGGTAAATACGTCTCACTTCCCTCTTCAGATCAATATAGCGGTCCCACATAGCGCGCGTTGCTCCCGATCGCAGCGTGGCCCTGTAGACGGCATCTTTTTTATCTACAGCTTCCTGACGCTCCTCATCGTACCAGTTGTTCTTTCGGGCTCGCTGAAATCCAACTACTGCTTCGGCGGCGGTACTTAATAAGCGGAGAATGTGGTTCCACTGCTCGCATATGTCGGTTTGTTGAAGAGCGCTCTCTGAGAGCAGGTGTGAGAGTCGAGTAGCGAAAGCACTGGCTGTGTGTTGTGATTGCAGCTTTTCGACGTTATGCTTTCCTTGCATATTTGGGCGCACATTTTTTACTGCACAGAGGCGGGTGCGTATCTTGGCTGCAACAAGATAGTGGTCCGAGTCGATGTTTGGGCCTCGGAGTGTGCGTACGTCTAAAACACTGGCAGCGTGCCTTCCGTCTATCATAACATGAAGTCGATCAGCCTCAATCCGTTATCGGACGTTTCGTCGTGGAGGCTGAATTTTCTGACGGTGGTTCCAAAGATCCCTTCTTTTCCCACCCTGGCATTGAAGTCGCCAAACGCGAATTTGATATCATGGCGGGGAAGCGCTCGACGCGTGCTCCAAGCGCTATAAAGATATCCTTGGATGCCTCATCTTTCTCTTCCGTCGGGGCGTGGGCGCAGATGAGCGAGATTTTGAAGAATCTCGATTTGATTCGAATTGTGGCTAGACGCTCGTCCACAGGGGTGAACGACAGTACTCGACGACGGAGTCTCTTTTCCACCACAAATCCAACTCCGAATTTGCGCTCCTTTACATGGAAGCTGTAGCAGACGTCGCAAGGCCCCAGGCATTGCTTGCCATGTCCCGTCCAACGCATTTCTTGGATGGCGGTGATGTCAGCTTTTGTCCTGATGAGGGCATCAACCAGCCGGGCAGAGGCACCTTCCCCATTTAGGGTCCGGACTTTCCAGGTGCATGCCCTCAAATCGTAAAACGTTAAAGAATTGCCGTGGTCGTCACCAGAGGGTTTACCTTGCTTCTTCACTGGAAGTGGTTTTTACATAGCGGGTCCCAAACACAGCGCACAACCCATTGCTGAGACGGGGGTGGTTTCGCAACCAAATGCAGACACCTGCTTGCAGCCGCACAGTGAACAGACGCTGCAGACTTCAGTGAGCCCTTAAGTCGGAGTGGTCCCACCGAAGCTCCCTCTCTTTCTGCCGTGACACAAGGCTCCACTCGGATGGGTTACCGCATCCCGCACATGGGCTGCTCACGGTTCCCAGAGTGCGCGAACGAGGACGCAAGAGTCGGGATTTAGTATAGCCGTGCAACTGTAACTACATACTCAGCGCAACGACCAAATATACACTATTGCACTCCAATTACGGAGGGGAAATATGTACACCGAAATATAGCTATTCTGATATTTTTACACCCATATGTATGTACCTATATGCGAAATAATGGCAGTGAGACATTTTGACCAGTTTCGCCTATTCTTTTCATTGGTAATTTCTTTATTGATTTCACAGGTCAACAACGTTTTGTTCTAGGAAAGTGTAGGGTCATTTTCGAAGTAATTTTTTGCGTAGAATCCGAATCCGGGGTTTAAATTGCTCTATCACGTCAGGATTTTGAGGTATCCTAACCTAAAAGTGCAAAAACGCTGTTTTTGCCCATTTTTGAGGTTATGTAGCTACGCAGATTTTGCTCTTCATAAAAAAGTAAACGTGGTATTTTAAAGTATAAGTCTTCCTCTTTTAAATGCCGTTGAGTTTGCTTAAATATCTTTATTTTTCACTGAGATATCGCATTTTGAAGTTTCCATGTTTGTGAATTTTTTCGATATTCGAAAATCCATTGAGATAACATGAGACGTGATACGGTCGATTACATTCACAAACATGGAGACTTCAAAATGCGATATCTCAGTGAAAAATTAAGATATTTGAGCAAACTCAACGGCATTTAAAAGAGGAAGACTTATGCTTTAAAATACCACGTCTACTTTTTTATGAAGAGCAAAATCTTCGTAGCTACATAACCTCAAAAATGGGCAAAAACAGCGTTTTTTGCACTTTTAGGTTAGGATATCTCAAAGTCCTGACGTGATAGAGCAATTTAAACCCCGGATTCGGATTCTACGCAAAAAATTACTTCGGAAATGACACTACACTTTTATAGATCATTCCGAACCCATTTTTTTGCAGACCTGTGTTTTCTATAAAAGTTCAGTTTGTAATTTAATGAACACAAATCTGCATTTCGGCATGTATCAAAAATCATCGGGATAATGCAGAAACTTTCACTTTTATTTAATTGACTATAATAAAAAACTGCATTATTATTATTATTAATAAAAAACTGCAACCTTAGAATCTTTCTGCGAAAACTTACTTTTCGTACTGCGTATTTACCAGACAACAGCATGAGTTTACTCACTTCCATCTAAACAGTATGAACTCATTGCTGTGAACTCTATAAGGTTAGTGAGAAACACCGTACAAACAGTGAGATTCATAGTTAGTTTTGAAATCAATGTTTAGCTGCAGTGTACTCATTTGATTTCAAATATGGCATTGATATACTCTTTCCAAATCAAGTCGAGCGAGTGAAAAATGCTGTAATGAAAACCAAGTCGAGCAATCGAATGGCACTCATTGACTTCAAACCATGATAAAAACATAACAAGGTAAAACCATTGAGAGGCAGTCTGACGTTTGCCAACAATATAATTTTAAAATCAAAACTCAAACTCACACACACAATCTCATTTTCAATCTCAAACAACAATTGTGAACAATTTAATTTTTTTAATTTCAGTTTTATATGATTTTAAAATGTTGGCAAACGTCAGAAAAAAATCATGGCCGATGAAATGAGAGAATGAATTTACCTTGTAATGTTTTTATCATGCTTCAAACAATTAGTAGAGAATACGACAATTTTGAAAAAAAATTGATATTGATGAAGTATTTTTTTTTTTAATATATTAGTTTTACTAAATTATTTAGTTATGCACCTGACGTACATTTATATAACTAGTCTACAAAAGAAATGCAATGTTACCTCAGAAGACATCGGCTTTATAACAAAAATAAGTAGCTTAATTATTTAAAAACAGTTGCTGTTGAAAACTAACAGATTTGCACAAAATTGTGGTTTTTTTATACCCGCCAGCAAAAGCGCTCAAGAACTTTACCGAAATGAGCAAAGGTACACAAAAGAGAAATGTTTACAAATTATGAGAACGTTAACTGAGAATTCTGACAGTACAACGGAACCACAAATTGCGGATACACCTTTGTTACTTTCAGACAACTTTGAGCTGTTTTCAGGTCTTCTTAAACAACCTACCTTTGTGAGCAGAACTGATAAAGCTACTGCAGAGCTGCGGCGATATGAAAATATTGAGGTATATTTTCATACGGACTTCGATATAATTAATTGGTGGGAGGTACACAAATGCGAAATGCCGCTGCTGCATAAACTCAGTCGTAGAGTAATAGCCACTCCTTCAACTAGCGCATCGTCAGAAAGAGTTTTTTCTTCTGCTGCAAATGTTATTTCTGACAAAAGATGCCACCTTTTGTCAAATGCAGTTAGGAAACCAATAAAATTAACAAAAATTGTCTTTACAAATGTTTTTTCTTTGATACTTTCACTACAGCAGTTATGCCATGCACTTGTTTTTCAAATCAAGCACTTGTTATTTGAATCGAGCACTTGATAGCGTGAATTACTCACTCAACCGACAATGTTTTTTCAATGCTATCGCACCCCTGCAAGACAGCTGAGCATCAAATAAGTGCTCATTTTATCATTATCACTAATTACAAAAGTGCTTATTAAAATACTAATTTTTGTTCAGGCGATGGGATAAAACTGAGCACTTTCCCCTTGTTGGTGTAATATTTTACCTCTTCTTACTAATTGAAAACTTTGATTAATGAAAAATATATCTGCTCTGCTCTAGAAACTACCAAACTGCTTATTTTCGTTTTT
>NW_023458555.1:104614052-104616121 GCF_013731165.1 Rhagoletis pomonella | reverse complement strand
TATGAGATTTACTATGACATGGACAATGCAGCGAATTAAAATACAGCGGATCCGCTGACTTTACCATTTCGTTCGAGTAGACACCGACGCTCCAGCTATGAAAGTTTTCAACTCGGAACCCGCTGGTGGTTGCAGAGGAAGGGGGAGGCCTCCACTGCGATGGAAAGATCAGGTGAGAAGGACATGGCTTCACTTGGCGTTTCCAATTGGCATCAGTTGGCACAGCTTTGCTGAACTCGGCCAAAATCGCTTAGGCGGTTACAGCGCCAAATAAGAAGAATTGGAATGCTGTGTAATCTTATTATGAATTTATGTATATGTCTAAGGAATCCTTCATAAAAGTGACTTACTGTAATAATTTAGTTAATTAATAATTATTATATTACTTCAGTATATTTTAAAGGTTTTATTTCTAAAAATATATTGTTCATAAAACGCCTTAAAAGAAATTTAATTTGGTGGCACTTTCATCTTCTTTTCTAATTAATTAAAAACCGCGCGATTTTTTATGAAAAATGTTCGACCGCGGCGCTTTTTATTATAAAATCGATACTTCGATAAACTATGAAAATTTTTTATTACAAATTTTGCGATTTTTAATTAAAAATTCCCACCTGTGGCGTATGTGCATTTTTTCATTGTTTCCGTTTTGGGTTTTTTTTTGGCATTTTTTAGTATGAATGGCAGCACCGACATTTCAGTTCAGTTGGTGTACAAGGGAAAAAGGGAAGTTGAATTCGGTATTTTTTTGCAACTTTAAATGCGATTTACTTAAAAACTATAAGCCTCCGGAGGTTGGCGTCTTCAGATTGAGAATCTGAAAAAGCTCCTCTATACTCCCTAATATTTTGTTTTTTCCAAAGCCTGGATCCGTTTTGGAAAATTTTCCCAAAGGATGTTTATAATGATGTATTTTAGAACGAATTTCCGTCACCCCTTGTCAAATTTGGTTTGGAGACAAACCGGTTTCAGCGTTGTGCCATCTTCAGTGTCATTTTTCGTTCTCTCGGAAACAGCAATAACAAAAAAGGATATGTTTTTAAACTTATATAGAAGCGAACCAGCTACGCAATAGGAATTGAAACCAGAAATATGTACATTGTACTCGGAATAATAAGACAAAAATTTGTTGTATTAATTGTATCAAAAATGTTTGCAGAAAACATTGCAAACATATTTCATGATGTGTGATTATTAATAAAAGTTCTCTGCTCGGCAACAACTTGCCCAGGTTCATGCAACATTGTTTAAGGAGCATTTGGTGAGAAATATGTTAAATTTCAAATGTTAAGAAACCTCGAAATGTTAAAATAGGATGGTGACATTCCGTCCTCTAAACGTTTCAGACAAATGTTCGATGCAACCTAAATATGCATCTTCTCTATTTTATAAGTTCTCTGCTTCTCTATCTATCTAAGTTCTCTGATTTTTCTTACGCTCTTGCATTTTGACACTTTTCAGATTTTAGTCCAAAAAGATAAGGAATATACCTTCTTTGGGGAATTTACATATCTACTGTTACACCCGCAACCATAGTTCACCGCAAAAATAAGTTTACGCGTCCATCTTCGCCGTCAAATATTTTAGGGCGTCTTCCTTCGCCGTCAATTATGTTAGAGTCTTTCTTAGCTAAAGTTTTTTTATGCGTCTTTTTTCGCGGCCATTTTTTGAGTTCGCGCCTTTATTCGTGTCTAGTTACGATATCCCTTTTTTCCCTTAACATAAACTTTTATTGTGGGCAATTATATTAGGCGCGTTCTTTATCTCCCAGAAATAGTCAGAAAAAGTCCGAAGTAGTCAGATTTAGTCCAAAAAGCGTTCCTTAACTCGGAAATGACAGCAAAAATGAGAGAGCAACAGTCAGTGAGAGCGACTCTCATCAGTCCGAAGTAGTCAGATTTAGTCTGAAGAATTTTTCCTGGCAACAACCTGAAAAGTGTCAAACTCAACTGAATTTAAATTAACGGAAATTAAAGAATACGAAAAAAGTGAGAATAATCTAAAAAGTAAAAGAAATGAATGGAAATTGGAAGGAGGCAAAAAATAATTGATATAGCAAGTGTTTATTG
>NW_023458555.1:104608953-104613952 GCF_013731165.1 Rhagoletis pomonella | reverse complement strand
GCACACCACCTTTTCCAATAACTCTCATTTTTCTCCATGAGTATGGTATTAGTTTCACATACATACATGCATACATATGTATTTCCATACCAAGCTTGAGTGCTTTACCCCAAACATTTCAAGAGATATGCAATATGAAACTTTCAGTTAGTATGGGAGGTGCTACGCCTCCTTTCCAAAAACGTACATTTTTCTCCGTGAACATGAACATGATTTCACACAGTGTTGGCAAACATTTAATCTGATTAACGATTAAAAATTAACGATTAAAATGTTAATCGCGTTTGACGATTAAAATTAATTAGTCGTAATCAACTGTACGATTAATGATAACATTTTTTAATCGTTAACCGCTGGCTGCGATTACGTTTAATTAATTTAAAACATTAATCGTTAATCCAATTAAAAATAAAATCTGATTAATTTGTCTAGTTTGTCCGAGTTTGAAACCAAACACCAGTTATAGTAATTATTTTGTGTTTTACGCTTATAAAAACACGTAATATAAAAAAATAATAATTATTGTTATTAGTAATACATAAACTGGGAACTTTTACAAACCTAGTTTGTAAAACGTTTGTTGGTATATATCTTAATGAAAATGCACACCAAATTGCTTAGATAGATGAGGAAACCCGACTTAGCCATACCGGATTAACTTGCTTTGTGTGCACAGGGCAATTCCCGCATAACTTAATTAATCACCAAACCTACTTGATCAAATTAAAAGTTAATGATTAAAAATTAATTTTTTAATCGCGATTACGATCAACTGTTTAGTCGGATTAAAATTAATCATGGTTAACTGTAATCAGATTGAATTTAATCGAATTAACTAACTAATTAAAACATCAATCGATTAATGCCAACATTGATTTCACATGCATATCACTATACCAAGTTTCAGTTCTCTCCCACAAATACTTCCAGAGATATGTATGTAATATGAAAATTCAAATTTGTATGGGCGGGCCTTGAGTTATCGGACTTACTTTCAGTCTAAGACCATACTTCCGAAATCCGTAGTAAGTGTACTAAATTTCGTTCTGATCGGAAAACCGGTTAAGGAAGTAGCCTATTTTTCAATCCAGGTCATAAACCAGCTTTGAGCAAAATTTCATTTTCAAACAGGTGGCAATTCTTAAAAAAGTCGCCTATTTTCCAGTCTAGGTCATAAGCTATCTGTGTGCAAACTTTAATGCAAATCAGTTCAGTCATTTCCACGTATTAATTTAATTAAACTTTCCTAATACGTGATAACTCTTAAAATAGTAGCCTATTTTCCAACATAGGTCATAAGCAATCTCTGTGCGAAATGTCATGCAAATCAGTTCAGTCGTTTCTACGTGTTATTTTGATTAAAACTTTTTTAACAGGTGGCAACTCCTCCAAAAAATTAGTCTATTTTCCACTGTAGGTCATAAGCTATCTGCTTGCAAAATTTCATTCATTCATTTTTCAGAATGCGAAGGAAGCTTCTACTTGATAAAAATCTTGATAAAATTTCTTTACAAAAAAATTATCAAGAAAACACAGAATTGGGCGGATAATATTTATAAGATAGTTTTAAACGGCCTAACAGCCCGATTCTGTGCACTTGATAAATTGAAAATCTTTATAATTTGTCATTTTTTTATTATTTATCAAGAATTGGTATTCTAGCACAGAAACCAAAAGCTTTTTTCTTGATAAATTATCAAGATTGAAAATGCTATTGACAAATTGAAATTTCATGTGAAATGTAGACATTTTGTATATTAATAAATTTGTTTCTAACAATTAAATACTCCATGTGCCGGCATTTGAACCTGCGACACACGGAATTATAGTCGACATCTCTAGCTACTCGGCTACGACAGTCAAAAGCTTTGTTGCTTTTAAATCCATATTTTTCATATGTGACAATGAAATCAGTTCCACACATGTGGAAATCAGTTCCACTTATGTGGAAATCGTAGAGCTTTTTGTTTTATAAATATTGACACAGAATACGAGGGAAGCTTTTACTTGATAAAAATCTTGATAAAATTTCTTTACAAAAAATTTATCAAGAAAACACAGAATATAATTCCGTGTGTCGCAGGTTCAAATGCCGGCACATGGAGAATTTAATTGTTAGAAACAAATTTATTAATATACAAAATTTATACATTTCACATGAAATTTCAATTTGTCAATAGCATTTTCAATCTTGATAATTTATCAAGAAAAGAGCTTTTGATTTCTGTGCTAGAATACCAATTCTTGATAAATAATAAAAAATTGACAAATTATAAAGATTTTCAATTTATCAAGTGCACAGAATCGGGCTGAAAATCTAACATCATTAAATTATTTTTCCTATTTGTATAAAAGCGCGGGGTGAAACCCGCTGGTATAAGCTAGTATATGTATAAATGATGCAAGCGTGCTTCGCGTAACTACATCCATTCGTACATATGTATGTACATATGTTTGTATGCATATATTTATGATAAAGCAAACGGGCTTCTTTGATGTACTGATGGCCATATGTATGTACTTATGGACAGCAATGTTTTCATGTATGTACATATGTTTGAATGGTTGTTTATATATTTGCATGTATGTACATATGTTTGTGTATGTACATATGTTTGTGTACAAGCATATATGCACATATGTAGTACAAACGAAAACAAATCTAATAAGCTGCTCGTTGATATAAATGCGAACTGTTCTGATTGTCAAAAATGTGTTTGTTGTACATTTGTTCATGTTTGTCATCGTGTGTGTACTTGTGCACAAGTCTGTCCGTCTGTCCGTCCGTCCATGTACACGATAACTCGAGCAAAAATTGAGATATCTCAACGAAATTTTGTATGTAGGTTTCCATTTATCCATGGTAGGTTGGTATTGAAAATGGGCGAAATCGGACTGTAACCACGACCACTCCCCATATAACGGTAATTTTCAGAAATACGAAAAATGCGATATATATGTTTTTTTTAGTCTCATATCGAAAAGCGATATTAACTTGCTCCAAAGCCTTAAAGAAGGTTGCTCAATCGGTCAGGCCTCAACGGGACCGCCGAGCGGCACTGAAAATCATCGATAATCTCAGAGCCATTCCCGACAATGAGCTGACGATGGAGCAAAGAACCAAGTTAGAATGGGCAAAAGGGATTCTCGCCGCTAGAAGCATGTGCAAAATAGGTAGTAGCGCCGAGACTCACGCCACCACCACCAATACCCAGAGGGACCTGACCTCGAAAAAACATAGATCTGTGGATAACACCTAGAGTGAATCCAAGGTACCAGCCGAACCATCCAAGTATAGTGAGATTATAGAACTCATTCAACGAAGGGTTACCCAGCAGGGATTGGAGGATAACTCGAGTTGGCGAGGTCAAGAGAAGCAGCGTTACGTCGTATTTGTGATTAGATGCTTCCGTCCCAGTCCTCGAGAGCTGTGGTGGAGTAATAAACTAGGGTTTTTACTCCAACACACTGAAGTTCCACCAGTGGAAGGAGCAGAAGGAGTCTCAAAAGGCTGAGGAAGGTGGCGCCTCGAGCGACTCCAACGCGTTGGACAACGCCACGAGCGAACTGGCGCAAGCCAATTCTAACCCTGGAAACGCCCCGAGCGGACCAGTGGATATGGAGGAAGTGTGCCCGGTGGATGTATCTGATACCGCGACAAAGTCTGAGAGCGATATGTGCTCAGTGTCCGCTTACATAGGGTCGGTCTATATCCGCTGGGCCACACTACCAGATGACCAGCTTCTGGCTTCTGAACCGGAGGAGCTCGACTGCATCATCGTAGCTTCCCAAGGTGGGGAGCCTGAAGTCCTACACATTAACTTGCACCACTCTAAGGCGGCTTCGGCTGCCCTAACTCTGCACCTCGGCAACAAAGCAGAGGAGCTCGCTCTTATCCAAGAACCTTGGATCGTCAAGAACAAGGTTTGCGGTTTAAACTCAGAGGCCTACCAGATGGTCTCAGCACCAGTCGCTGGTACGATTCGAGCTTGTATTCTAATTAAAAATAATCTTTCTTATTTTGTACTCTCTCAGTACAGCGACGAGGATACCGTTTGTGTCAGCGTGCAGCTGCAGCCAAAAGCTATTTGGATAGCGTCCTCATACATGGCGCACGACTGTCAAGACTCTCCGCCAAATCTACTACAAGTCGTGATGAAGGAGGCCAACTACAGAAAGCTTCCCACGGGCATCGGGCGGAAAGCTACATGTTCAATATTTATCGCGTCACTATTTACATGTTTTTGTATCGAGAAGTTTAAAGTCCAATTGATGATGCCTGGAAATATTATCTTAATGTTATTTTGTTGAAAATCATCTATAATTTTTATCAGTGATGGGCACACCTAAATACTTTTTTACTTAAAGTACCACTTTGGGTACTAAATACACAAATACTTAGTATTTTGAGATGACTAAATATTCAAGTAAAAAGAACTTAAGTATTTAGGAGCTGCTAAATACCCAAGTACTATTTACTTAGGTATTTAGGAGCTGCTAAATACCCAAGTAAACCTTACTTAGGAATTTAGGTGGTGCTAAATACTCAAGTAAAAAATATTTAGGTATTTAGGAGCTATTAGATATTACTAAATACTCTGGTTCGAAGTACTCAGGTATCTTGGGGATGCAAAATACTTTCACTAAAGTACCACAGTAGTTAGTCGATGGCTAAATACTTTCAAACTAAATACTGTATAATTTAGGAGAAATTTAGAGAATTAACACCTCACCTTACACTCACCTCAACTTACTTTACCACAACTCACTTCACCTCTCCTCAAATCAAGTCACCACATACAAACTCACCACACCTCACCTAAACTCACCACACCTCCTACTGGTACACCAAAATCCGCCAAATCTTAACTCACCACAGTTGAACTCATCACACCCGTTCTCACCACACCTCACCCAAACTCACTACACCTCAATTTGGGAACTGTTTCTAGATTTGAGATATTCTTCAGACTAAATCAGGATTTTTCAAGACTATTTC
>NW_023458555.1:104606102-104608853 GCF_013731165.1 Rhagoletis pomonella | reverse complement strand
ATATCTGCTCTGCTCTAGAAACTACCAAACTGCTTATTTTCGTTTTTATAAACACATCAGTGCTAATGAATAAAGTACTCATTGTTGTCATTAGCACGTCCTCAGTGCTAATAAACAAACTACTCATTGTTGTCGTTATAAACTCCTCAGCACTAATAATCAAACTACTCATTTTTGTCGTTATAAACTCCTCAGCACTAATAATCAAACTACTCATTTTTGTCGTTATAAACTCCTCAGCACTAATAATCAAACTACCAATTTTTGTCGTTATAAACTCCTCAGTACAGAAAAAAACAAATAAGTAGAAAATCAAAATGTTTACTTTTAAAAATGAATTGGTTTATTTAAAAAGCGTTTATTAATACAAAACTTTTATAGTACATATGTGCAAACAAATAACATACTTTGTATATATCGATGGTCCTGTGCAATAACGACACAATTCAAAATTCAAAAAACAAAACCCTTACTACTGTTAAGTGGTTCATATATCTATCTAATCCATGTCGAATCCTTATCCTTACTTTAGCAATCCTTACTGCTTACTTTATAAAAGGTTGGAAATGGATTAGACGAGGATTACAGACAAGAGCGACTTAACAGTAGTAACAGTTTTTATTTTATGAATTTTGAATTGTGTAGTTATTGCAGAGGACCATTGATGTGGATGTGTATAACATTGCCGGTGCAGGCGTTGAAGGTGATGTTGGTGGTGACCTTAAAGTAATAGTGGCGATGTTGAAGGTGATTTTGCTGGTGCCGGTGTTGAATGATGATGGTGGCGATACTTCTGGTACCGGTGTTGAAGGTGATGGTACGATGTTGGTGGTGGCATTAAAGGTGATGGAGGAGGTGCGTGTGATATCAGCTGGTGACGGCATTAAAGATGATGGTGGGTTTTAATTTTAATTGTTGCAAATCTGTAATAACGAGAAAATCAATTAAAATGCACAAGTTAAGTAATTTACATATGTATGTACATACCTTAAAAATAATGATGCAAAGTCGACAGCAACGGCAACGGGAACATAAAATGAAATTTGAAATATCTATAAAATTATAAATTTTTTTTTATCAAATGTGACATTTTTCGACAAAGCCTACTGTCATAAAAACTGCCATATTTCTTACTCCCTTTAACGCACAGAATTCCTATAAAAGTAGGAATCCGCTCTAACAAATGAAAAATGTTTCACATTTCGAATACCAAATTTGTAAATGTGTGCGTGTGATAGCTAAAAAGTTGCGAAAGTGTGTGTAACGCTGTCGAATTTGAGGGGAAACTGCTCAGCCATGGCTTGCAGGGGTACGTTATGTTTGGAAATAAATGAGTGCGAGTGTGTGCAGATGTGAAAAGAAAGCGAGTGACTTAAAATGTAATTTGAGTGTATCCATGCAGCTCTCTGGTATTTACAATAAAATTCAGCGGTTTGTAGATATTTCTCACGGCCCTTATTTAAATTTTTTAGTGCTTTTAATGTTCACTTTTTGTAATTTTTTTAGTCCATAATGTGGTAAGTGATTTTTTGTTATATATTGGTATTTTATGCTAAATTTCTATATTTTATGATTGTGCCAAAAGAGAATGAATTGTGCCAAAAGTGCCTCTGAGAATGAAAGTGCCAAAAATTACACTATTGTGCCTACTTTTCCATCACTGGCGCAAAGCAAGGGTTATTTATACATATACATACGTGCTAATGTTAACGTTAATAGTTATTCTAAAAAAAACAAGTGCATATGTATGCAGGGTTGCCACTGAAAAACTTTCTTTCCTACCAAGAGCGGGTTCAAAAACTTACCAAAATGGCTTCTTTCCTCCCATTTCTTTTAATCCATAAAACGGCGTTTGACTGCATTAAACACATTTCTTTTTTCTGGTTTTTATACTTAACCCAAATTGTCCCAGATTAATTTTTTTTTGGTTTTTTTGGTTTCATCTATATATAGGGTAAAAGTAGCGTTAAAATAAAGGACAAAAAATGACTAAAACTTTGGGAGTAGTATAGTTCTCCTGATATCGGCCGTTGCCATATGGCAACACGGGGCGCATTCCAGATGGATTGTTAGAGGGGAGTATTTGAGTATTATTGATAATATATGCATTTCTACGTACAAAGCGGATAAAGAAGTTAATTTTTAGTATGAAAAGTAGCAAAACACTTCAAACATAAACCCACATCACATTTTGCACAGGCTACTCGCCCTATAGTTTACAGCACAACGAAGTTTTTTTGTCAATTTGTGTGGGTCAGTGGTTTAGTTCCAAGTGTGGAGACCCCCGAGGCTAGGTAGCATCGAGCTTTCAATTAAAGACCACACAAAGTATTTGGGAGTAGTCTTCGATGGTAAACAGCTGTGGATGCGCAATGTTGAACAAAGAGAGAAGGAGGCCAGTAACGCCCTATATGCATGTAAAAGAATGCTGGGAGTCACTTGGGGTGTGTCACCTGCTTTGATGCTGGAATGCCGCAAAAAAGTCCTTATACCTTGGGCCAATGTAGAAGGTTCAGCGCCTAGCGGCACTGTGCATCGCGGGAGCGCTGAGGTCCACTTCGACGGGTGATCTTTAAAAAACCCTTAGTTTACCGTCCATTAGCCGATTTCCGGAAATCCTGCTGCGAAATCCGCAGGTAGATTGACGGCCATGGGGAAATTCAATTTTAGAATCTGAACCGCTTAATTGGGCCGGAAAGCACAAGCTGTATTTTAATTCGCTGCATTGTCCATGTCATAGTAAATCTCATA
>NW_023458555.1:104575665-104606002 GCF_013731165.1 Rhagoletis pomonella | reverse complement strand
ATTTTACATACCCCAGTACCAAGTCACAGTACTCTACCATGAACACCTCTAGAGATAAGCAGTATAAAACAGTAAATTTGTACGGCAGGAACCATGTCCCCTTTTCGAATAACGCAAATTCTTCTCTATGAGTATGGAATTAATTTTGTATACACATCTCGGTGCCAAGTTCCAGTCCTCTGCAATAGACACCTCCAGAGATATGCAGCATAGAAAAATCAATTTGCATGGGAGTTGCCACACCACCTTTTCCCATAACTCTCATTTTTCTCCATGAGTATGGTATTAGTTTCACATACATACATGCATACATATGTATTTCCATACCAAGCTTGAGTGCTTTACCCCAAACAATTGAAGAGATATGCAATATGAAACTTTTAATTATTATGGGAGGTGCTACGCTTCTTTTCCAAAAACGTATATTTTTCTCCGTGAACATGAACATGATTTCACACAGTGTTGGCAAACTGTTAATCTGATTAACGATTAAAAATTAACGATTAAAATGTTATTCGCGTTTGACGATTAACCCTAGAACACACACCCAGAAAATACCACGTAAACACACACCCGGGATACGTTTGTACCCGGGACCTTATTTTGCGGTTTTTTTAATGCTTATTCAACCGATTTCTATGATTTTTTTTTTTGAAATGTATATTTTAATATATAACAAGTATTTTGTCTTTTGTTTCATTCGAATATTCCTACTGGTTCCAGCGATATGGGCAAATAAAGTCAGGACATGCAACAGTGGATTTTTGTTTTTGTTGTTGTCCTGATAAATGCAAAACAAAATAATATAATTTATAATAATATACTTGTAGAGTAACAACGAGTACACATTTTGGTTTTTATTTCATTGAAATATTCTACCTAGTTCAAAAGAGATGTGCAAAAAGGTCGCGCAAGGTATGGGTACGTAGGTAGCAAATACACTGGTATAACTGGTTTTTGTATTTTATATGCAGCTGCAAGGGTTGTTTTCACACGAGGTGTTGTTATAAATGCTGCCTGTTGATATTTTCATTATTGTTTTGGTGCTCAAAAGTGTAAGAAGTGAAAATATAAGTGAAAATAAATATAACTGAAACTATAAATAACTGGATACGAAATGACTTCAAGAAGAAACGAATATTTATCAAGTGCAGCATATAGAAGGTAAAAAATGTAAAATAAGCAACAATGTAAACATATACTAATTTTTTTTTATTATGCAGGCTAACTGAGGAACAGCGAGAATCATATATACAATCTTTATTTGATGAAATTTGTGACGATGACGCTCCCTATGACTTTGACTCAGAAGATGAAGAAGAAATTCAAATCAATGACATTGAAATTGCTGATGACGATGCTGAAGTTTCGCAAAGTGCCGCAGAAGTATTACCTGATTATGCGGACTATGAGGATGATGAAGAAGACGATGAAGAAGAAGAAGTAGAAGAAAATAATGAATTACCTGCTAGTGCAGAAAAATTTGTTGCACGTGATGGTACTGAGTGGATGAAAGAACCAAATGTAAGTCGTCAGGTACTCAGACAAAATATTATAAGAGAACGTTCTGGACCAGCTAGATGCACTGAAATGTTGTCAATAGAGCAAACATTCAAATGTTTCATGAACGTTGAAATGGCTGATATAATTATGCGCCACACAAATAAGTTAGCAAAAGAAACTTATAATGCTTACAACAATGCGCATCCAAACACAACTCCTAAGTCATGGACGCCTGTGTCAATAACAGAGCTGTATGCATTTTTTGGCATACTTATTATGACTGGTGCGAACCATAGCAATGGAGAACATGTTCGAGATTTATGGAGCGTCAAAAACTATCCTTTATATCGCGCCACAATGCGAGTCAACCGTTTCTGTTCGATATTGCGGTTCCTAAGATTTGACGATAAAAACACTCGTGCAACACGCTTACTAACTGATAAAGCAGCACCGATCAGTGAGTTGTGGACGATGATGAACAATAATCTTGCTGCACATTACAAGCCCAGCTCATGCTTAACGATTGATGAACAATTACTTCCTTACCGTGGACGTACACGGTTTACGCAGTACATACCGTCAAAACCTGCTAAATATGGTATCAAGGTTTGGTGGATTTGCGATGCCACAAATGCATATCCACTGCATGGACAAATATATACTGGCCAAGCAGAAACTGGTAGGGAAACGAACCAAGGCGAACGAGTGGTGAAGGATTTGTCTGCCAAATACCAAGGAAGTGGCCGAAACATTACAATGGACAATTTGTTTACGACCTTGCCAGTTGCAGAACTGCTTCTCACCTGGAAACTCACGATCGTTGGAACTTTGCGCAAAAACCAATCATATATTCCTCAAGAAATGAAGCAGAACAAAAACAGGGCAATTGGTTCAACGACATTTGGCTTCAAAAATAATGTGACAATGTGCTCTTATGTTCCCAAAAAAAATAAAGCAGTAATTTTGCTTTCGACCATGCATAATGATGCTGAAACCTGAAATAATTGAATATTATAATCGTACCAAAGGTGGTGTTGATCGAATGGACCAAATGTTTGCGGAATATCCAACACAAAGACAAACAAAACGATGGCCACTAGCGATGTTCTTCAACATGTTGGACATTACAGCTCTTGCAGCCTACATTGTCTACGATTTGAATAACCCTATGTTGCCTTGGAGAACAAACAACAAGCGTAAGCAGATCCTGCGCAGCTTGGCTGAAGCATTGTGCCAGAGCCATAAATCGTCAAGTGACGCGAAATTTTTCGACTAAAATTGCTATTGAAGCATATTTCAACCGACCGATGGAATCAATGGTGTCAACAGCAGCATCAACATCTGCCGCAGCGCGCACGCCAAAACCTATGTCCGGATCTTGCTATTTATGTTACGCACAAGAGGAAAAACGCCGCAGAAAAACCAGAAAGCTGTGCGACAAATGTAAGAAGCCAATGTGTCTTGAACATTCGGTCACATCAACAAATTGCTCTATTTGCCATGATTTTCCTTAGATATAAGATGCATTTTTATAATTTTTATAATAAAAGTCAATAATATAATGTGTGAAATGAATATTTTTAATTTTTTAAATAAAAAAATAATATAAAAAATGTTTTTTTTTTTATTATTATGAGGATTTTTACTATTGGGGTACAAACGTATCCCGGGTGTGTGTTTACGTATATAATGTGTTTGGAAGGCTGTAGCTCCTGAACCAATGGTCCGATCTGGTTCAAATTTTGAATTTGAACTCAAAACTAAATAATCTTCCTAGATCCGATCCGTTAGCGGTATAGAGGTATAGCGGTTTAAAAGTTACAACACTTCAAATTTGAAAGTGGATACATTTGTACCCGGGTGTGTGTTCTAGGGTTAAAATTAATTAGTCGTAATCAACTGTACGATTAATGATAACATTTTTTTAATCGTTAACCGCTGGCTGCGATTACGTTTAATTATTTTAAAACATTAATCGTTAATCCAATTAAAAATAAAATCTGATTAATTTGTCTAGTTTGTCCGAGTTTGAAACCAAACACCAGTTATAGTAATTATTTTGTGTTTTACGCTTATAAAAACACGTAATATAAAAAAATTATATTTATTGTTATTAGTAATACATAAACTGGGAACTTTTACAAACCTAGTTTGTAAAATGTTTGTTGGTATATATCTTAAGGAAAATGCACACCAAATTGCTTAGATTGATGAGGAAACCCGACTTAGCCATACCAGATTAACTTGCTTTGTGTGCACAGGGCAATCCCAGCATAACTTAATTAATCACCAAACCTACTTGATCAAATTAAAAGTTATTGATTAAAAATTAATATTTTAACCGCGGTTACGATTAACTGTTTAGTCGGATTAAAATTAATCATGATTAACTGTAATAAGATTGAATTTAATCGAATTAACTAACTAATTAAAACATCAATCGATTAATGCCAACATTGATTTCACATGCATATCACTAAACCAAGTTTCAGTTCTCTCCCACAAATACTTCCAGAGATATGTATGTAATATGAAAATTCCAATTTGTATGGGAGGGGCCTTGAGTTATCGGACTCAGTTTCAGCCTAAGACCATCCTTCCGAAATCCGTAGTAAGTGTACTAAATTTCGTTCTGATCGGAAAACCGGTTAAGGAAGTAGGCTATTTTTCAATCCAGGTCATAAACTATCTTTGAGCAAAATTTCATTTTGAAACAGGTGGCAATTCTTAAAAAAGTAGCTTATTTTCCAGTCTACGTCATAAGCTATCTGTGTGCAAACTTTCATGCAAATCAGTTCAGTCATTTCCACGTATTAATTTAATTAAACTTTCCTAATACGTGATAACTATTAAAACAGTAGCCTATTTTCCAACATAGGTCATAAGCTATCTCTGTGCGAAATGTCATGCAAATCAGTTCAGTCGTTTCCGCGTGTTAATTTGATTAAAACTTTTTTAACAGGCGGCAACTCTTCCTAAAATTAGTATATTTTCCACTGTGGATCATAAGCTATCTGCTTGCAAAGTTTCATGCAAATCCGTTCTGACTTTTCCGCGTATTAATTTAATTAAACTTTTTTAGCAGGTGGTAACTCTTAAAAAAGTAGCCTATTTTTCAACCTAGCTCATAAGCTATCTGTGTGAAAAGTTCCATGCAAATCAGTTCACGCATTTCCGTGTATTAATTAAATTAAACATTCCTAACAGGTGGCAACTCTTAAAAAAAGTTGCCTACCTTCTAACCTAGGTCATAAGCTATCTGTGTGCAAAATTTCATGCAAATCCGTTTAGTCGTTTCCGCGTATTAATTTAATTAAACTTTTTTAACAGGTGGCAACTCTTCCAAAAAATTAGCCTATTTTCCAGTGTATTTCATAAGCTATCTGCTTGCGAAATTTCATGCAAATCCATGCGGTCGTTTCCGCGTATTAATTTAATGAAACTTTTTTAACAGGTGGCAACTCTTAAGAAAAGTAGCCTATTTTCCAGTTTAGGTGATAAGCTATCTGTCTGTAAATGTTCATGTAAATCCATTCAGTCGTTCCCGCATATTAAATATATGAAACTTTTTTAGCAGGTGGCAACTCTTAAAAAAATAGCCTGTTAACCAATCTGGCCCATAAGCTATCTGCGTACAAAATTTCATGCAAATCCGTTTAGTCGTTTCCGCGTGATGATTTTCCAAACATCCAAACATACAAACTTTCACATTTATAATATTTATAAGATAAGATAATATTTATAAGATGACCATATGTATGTTTAGCTATTTTGCTTCGCCACTGTGTAACGTGGTGTTCTTACCCAATCGAACACTATTAAATACACGATCTTACAGCAAATAAAAAGATGAGCTTTTTATTGAATCTTAAAATATTTGTATCAAGTACAAAGGGTTAGTCTTCAAATTTTATAATATAAAAATGAGCGCGCAATATAGGGCTTGCAAGCACAAAAGCGAATGAATAAAAATGTTCAGCTCAACTAACTGCAAGCTTACAAAAAATGGGTACATTATAAATGAGAATGTCAAAGATGTGATAAATGTAAAAAATGTTTGCACAGGGTGCTCCACAGTACTCCACCTCCAGACGAAAGCTACCTGTATCGTCGAGGGATGGCGGCCACTACGGGTGGATTTCTTCGCGATACTTTCGAAAGTGTCTTGCGCCGGTTGATTAACTTCAGGATTGCAGCTTTGAGTGTTCTATGCCAACGTTCTATCATGCCATTGGATTGTGGATGATACGGAGTAGTACGAAGGTGGTTGGCCCCAATCGTAGAAATTACTTCCTTGAAAACAGATGATTCGAATTGTCTACCCCGATCTGATGTAATGCGTTCTGGTACACCAAATCTGGAAATCCAATGCGTTGTCAAAGCCCTGGCGATGGTTTCGGCAGTCATATCCGGAATTGGCACAGCTTCCGGCCATCTGGTGTAGCGATCTATTACCGTAAGACAATATCGCTGTCCTTCGCATAGTGGAAATGGACCAACGATATCGATATTTATGTGCAAAAATCGTTCCTGTGGGAGAACGTATTTTTCAGGCGGTGATTTCATATGCCGCTGAACTTTCGAACGTTGGCAAGCTTCACAACTGCGTAAGAAGTTGGCGACATCTTTTTTAATGCCTTTCCACACAAATCGAGTAGTTATTAACTTGATTGTACCGCGAGCGCCGGAATGTGATAGGCCGTGAATCTTCGTAAGTATTTGAGATCTGAATTTTTTTGGAACATAGGGGCGTAAACGCGATGTACTAGTATCGCAAATCAGCTGAACATCAGTCTCTGGAAGCATGAATTGTTTAAGAATGAGTGAGTTTCTTGAATCTGCACCTGATTGCAAAAGACGTTGGAGTTCCTCGTCGGTTCGCTGTGCCAAAGCTATGCTCTTTTAGTCGATGATGTCATAAACTGACAGTATTCGTGAAAATAGGTCTGCTGCAATGTTGGCTTCGCCCGATATATGTCGAATATCAGTCGTAAACTGCGCGGTGTAATCTAGCTGTCGCGCTCTGCGGGGGCGGTCTTTTCGAGCTTTTGGTCGAACGCGTATGTTAACGTGCGATGATCGGTTAGAATGTGGCATTTTCTTCCTTCTATCATGTATCGGAAGTGTACGACTGCCTGATACATGGCTGTCAGCTCTCTATCATATGTGGAGTAGTTACACTGAGGTGGCCTCAACTTTTTTGAATAGAATGCAAGGGGCTGATATCCACCGTCTACAAATTGGTGTAGGGCAACACCGACAGCCAAGTCTGAGGCGTCGATGGGCAAAGATAATTCGGCATCGGTGGATGGATGAAACAGTAAAGTGGCGTTTGCAAGCTCTTCCTTGCAACGTGGAAAAGCGGATTCGGCTTCCG
Organism: Rhagoletis pomonella; assembly: GCF_013731165.1. Classification (NCBI taxonomy): domain Eukaryota; kingdom Metazoa; phylum Arthropoda; class Insecta; order Diptera; family Tephritidae; genus Rhagoletis; species Rhagoletis pomonella. The sequence goes on along the minus strand of NW_023458555.1, from coordinate 104,599,122 downwards.
GTGTCCAGACAAGCAATGTGAGATCGTTTTTCTTATTACATGTCATAAGTTTTTGTAGTTCTTTTTGGCAGTCGACGGCATGTGGCAAAAATTTTCTGTAGAAATTAAGCAGATGATGGCCCAGAAATTTTATTTCCGCCTTACCAAATTCACATTTTGAAAAGTTAATAGAGAGATAATTTTCACATAGGCGTTGAAATACTAAACGCACATGTTGCCGATGTTGATCGATTGAGTCCGATGCTACGCAAATGTCATCAATGGAAATACAAAATCAAGTCCCCGTAGGACTTCGTCTATAAGACGCTGAAATGTTTGTGCAGCGTTGCACAAGCCGAAGGTCATAAATTCGAATTCATATAATCGGATGTGAGTAGTGATGGCCGTTTTTGCAACGTCATCGGGATGGATTGGCACCTGGTGAAATGCTTGGTCCAGGTCTATTTTCGAAAAAAATTTCTTACCTCGCAAAATATTTGTAAAGTCCGTCAGATACGGCAGCGGGTATCGATCGGGAAGCTTACGCACGTTGGGCGAAAGCCGACGGGGTCTCGAAAATACTGGTTTGCCCGTTGCCTCGATGCGATGGAACACCATCGACGTCGTTTTTGATCCGTATGGCGCTAGTTTTGCGATGGTCGGGAATTCTGATAAGATATCAGCAAATAAATTTCCTGCTGTAAACGTTTTAACTGTTGCTTCAGTGCACTTTATCGGTTCTCCTAGAGATGTAGCGAGAGATGTCAAGTTATCGATAAGTTTGTTTCGTCGCATATCGATAAGCAAATCATAAAATTTCATTAAATCCGCGCCAATAATAGGTTGTGTGACGTCTGCGACCAGGAATGACCAAACAAATTCGCGGTGAAGGCCAAGGTCTAGTTTAATTCGTTTTTCCCCACGTACTTTAATCGCAGCACCGTTTGCTGCGTATAACTTCATAGCGGATGGGCGAATGTCATACGATAACGTGAGCGGGAGAATAGATACGTCCGCTCCCGTATCGATGAGGAAAATTTTATTCGATGTTTTATCTCTTACCTGGAGGCGAAAAACTGAGTGTTCTGTGACAAAATTTTCGGCAAATTTTACCACGGGCTTTTCTAGTCAATTTTGCTTGTCTGTTATCGCTTGAATTGCTCGATGTCGTCGTCGACAAGGGCTGCGGGACTTGCGGGCATTGGCGCCGTACTTCTGATGATACCAGCACTCTATGTTTGGGGATGATGCGCTTCCATCTCTAGCATCAGGTGGTCGATTTGCGCTTTGCGTATTATGATAGGTGGTAGCTATTGGTCGAGACCGTGAGCGAGAATGCGAGCGAGAGCGTAAGTTGAATCTTTCGAATCGCTTGGACAAGTCTTCTATAGTTGAACGGAGTTGACTTATCTCTGCTGCCTGATTTCTCACCTGCGACACTTGATGAGGACTAACAGCATCGATGATTGAGTCGGCTATCTTTGTGAACTCTGATGCTGTGCCCGAGGATGCGGCGATAACTGGTTGCGCGAATTCTGGTAGACGCTTTATCCAAAGTCCCTTGAGATCAGCTTCTCCCAAGGTAGTACCTGCAACTCGTTTCATTTGGAAGTAGAGCTCCGAAGGTTTCCTATCACCAAGCGGCAACTCTGATTGTAGTCTATTATTTTCTATTATTAGACGTCTTTGGTCGCTATCTGCGAAATGCTCTATAATTTTGGTTTTGACGTTCTCGAATTTGTCGTTTTGTGGCATTTCGGCGATGACTTGGGCTAACTGGCTAATAACGGTGGGGTCCAATGCTGCAAATACCGTCCGATGTGATTCCGGAGGCGGTGAACCAAAAGTCCATGGACGTAAACCACGCCTCTATGTTGGAACTGGACATGGCAGGAACAGGCAGCCGAGCATAGATAACTGCGGCCTGCCGTTCATTTGGTGGTGCTTCACCACTCGTACTCCGGTTGTGTTGTTGTGGACTATCCGCTGGCGGCAAAGATATACCGCTATCAGAAGGCATTTTGTCGATTCTGAAAATTTCTCATAAAAACGCGTGATTTTTATAACGGTGCTCGTAGCGGCCCAACGCTAGGGCTGTTGTCTGCGTGTCGCGTGTCGGCAAACGTGGTGGTCACCAGTGTAGCTATTTTGCTTCGCTACTGTGTAACGTGGTGTTCTTACCCAATCGAACACTATTAAAAACACGATCTTACAGCAAATAAAAAGATGATCTTTTTATTGAATCTTAAAGTATTTGTATCATGTACAAAGGGTCTTCAAATTTTATAATATAAAAATGGGCGCGCGATATACGGCTTCCAGGCACAAAAGCGAATGAATAAAAATGTTCAGCTCAACTAACTGCAAGCTTACAAAAAATGGGTACATTATAAATGAGAATGTCAAAAATGTGATAAATGTAAAAAATGTTTGCACAGGGTGCTCCACATATGTATATAATTACGCATAAATACCCTGCTGCTATGTTTTTTTGTACGTAAGTGAGCGCAATATAAAAAGCAGCAACTCTTATCCATCTATGTATATCGCAAAGCTCGACATCGGCTGAACCGAGTTTTTTGAAATTTCGGACACCTGCTCCAGATAATCAAAGGACGGTTATCGGCAAATAAAAATCTCGTTATATAAAAGGGGCGTGGAACCTCCCATACAAAACGAATTTTTCTTACTCCAAATCTCTGGAAATGTTCATCGTAGAGTTCTAAAACTTTATATGGGCAAGGCACCTCCCATTAGTGATGTGCTGAATTGTCGGTACCCAATACTCGGTACGCAATACTTGAAGAAAATTTCGGTACCCAATACTTTCTTTTGGGTACCCGAAACCGATTTGATACATTAAACCTGATCAGCTGATTAAGTCTAGCGACATTTGAACTAGTTTTTACTATTTTTTCTTTTGTTTATTTTGTGTTTATAATATTATAAAAGTCTAGCACATTACATAGCACATTACATAGCACCATATTAGTCCACATTTCAAACTTTTTACAAAAATTATGAAAATTCAACAAACTTTAACAATTACACTTACAAATCTTGAACTTTTTATAAAAATTTTGTAGAAAAATTGTAGGTATACAGTTTCATAGCCCATTATATTTCAGTACTTTTAAACTACAAATTTTAAAACGCTAGAAATTCGCGTAGATTTTTAATAAATTTTTTTGGTGACGGTCCTAGGCATTTTCCTCCATATAAAAGTAATTGGTAGCATACTTTGTATGGGAGAATATGCTCAACAAAAAAAATTATAAACAATTAGTACACAAAAGAATAATTGCCAAAACTGACCACAAGAGTATACTTTTGAAGGGTGCAGAAAAAAAATTGAATTGCTCTTTTGTATGACAAAGCCTGAAATAAAAACAGGTACAAATAAGACGATGCTTCCTCAAAAGATGAGCAATGTGTATGCCAACATTTGAGCCTTCTTGTACTTATCACCGCAGTCTTACGAACTGCAATAATTATTGTGGTTAATTCGTAATAATCAGGCAGGTTCTGCAATTCACTTCCGAGTAAATGCCAATTTGAATTAAAAGCGAGTTTGAATTGAAATCCACTCGTAAGTGAATTGCAGAACCTGCCAGATTAGTACGATTTGCATTGTTGTTGACGTAGGGGCAGATATTAATACAGCGACGAGAACGTTCAGATCCAAATAATGTGGAGAAATATACTTCTTTAACCATAGATTAATGACTTCAACGAACACTAAACACCTTTTATTCCATATTTGTGGGTATTGCGGACTCATATTAGAAATTCCAATACTTCGGTACCGAGTATCGAAAGTATTGGATACTTTTTAATTCGGTACCGAGTATCGATCAATACTTAAAAGTATCGACTCAGCTCATCACTGCTTCTCATACAAGTCGAATTTTTCTTATTGCATATCTCTAGAATTGTTCTTGGTAGAGTACTGGAAATTGGGGTGGAGATATATGAAATTAATCGCATAGTCATGGAGAAAATATGAATCTATTGGAAAATACGGCGTGGCACCTACCATACAAGCCGAATTTCATACTGCATATCACTTATCACTGCAAGTGTTCATGGTACAGTACTGGAACACTTCATATGAAATGAATCCCATACTCATTGAGAAAAATGGGCTCTTTGAAGAGAGGGCGTGACAAAGTACAGACGAGCGAGTGCTGAAAGCAGCCACAGTAGCATGCTGAAATGACTCGCTTATATATACACGGGATTTGGAAGTTTTTATCTAGACGTCCAAGCGACGTGTTTGAGGTATCGTTGGAGAGGTTTTGCAGAGTGTGTCCAGAAAATGTATTCAGGTTTCATAAACGGTTATCCGAATTCTTCAAAATTAGGCTAAAGTAAAGGGTATGAGGGTACACCCAACATATCTAGTGTTATTTATAGGGCAATACCTTTCCAACGATACCTTTTATATTGAGTTCCGGCTACTAGTTGGAAAGATATAGAGCTAAATTGATTTTGGTTCGTGTCTCCACTACGAGATGCTTTCCGATGTGTGTATCGTCTGTACGTACCTTCATTTAATTTTTTTCAAACTTTCTGGTCAGTCGATTTTATTCTATGTTTCCTCAAGTCTAGCCCAAAGCCTTAGCTTTTATTTGGTATATAGGTTATATCTTGGAAGACTATTGTTGTAGAGATATTACGATTCAAATTGAAAAAATGTCTCTCCAAATATCGAAAAATTGTTAAGAGAAAACATATTCTTCTAATTTGGTTACCTTAAGTTATAAACTGAAATTCCCTGAAAATCGAGGGAATTTCCCACGAGTTAACTTCCTTGCACGCGATACATAATTAAGTAAATACGCAATCTTTTTATTTTTGCTGTTTTTTTTTCTTGTACATACATACATAAGTATACATGTGTGTACTAGGAATGTTTTTTATACTCAATGGTGAAACATGTCGATTTAGTCTGACATTCACGGCACCTTTTCTCACTTGTCGATTTTTAGTAATAACTCGACCTCAGCATCACCTGACAGCTCGTTTTTGTAATTGGACTGCCTTTACCGTTTCCAATACATGTTTTGAATATTCGTCAAATCGGATCATAAAAAAGATTTTTAGTAATAACTCAACTCCAGCGTCAACTGGCGGATTAAATTGTGCAACTAAACTATCCAGCCATTAAGGATTTCACTCACAAATATGTACAGCTACAGAAGAATTATGTACAAATTCAAAGATACGTAAAAGTCAGTACGTTTGTCCTTTGCCACGCCCTCTTTTCAAAGAGCCCATTTTTCTCAATGAGTATGGGATTGATTTTATATAGCTCCGTACGAAGTGTTCCGGTACTGTTTCCAGGGATATGCAGCATGAATGGTATTTTTCAATAGCTCCATATTTTCTCCATGACAACGCGACTAATTTCATATATCTCAACACCAAGTTCCATTATTCTACCAAGAATAATTCTAGAGATATGCAATAAGAAAAATTTGACTTGTATGGGAAGTGCCACGCGCCCTTTCCAATACCTCCAATTTTTATACAAGAGTATGAGGTTGATTTCATCTCCATACCAAGTTCCAGTACACTACCAAAACACTTCCAGTGATATGCAGTATGAAAATTCGGTTTGGATGGAGCGACTTTTTTCAAGTTGAATCGAAATATCTCCACAACAAGAGTTTTCCCAGATATATGCTATATGCAAAATGAAAGCTAAGGTTTTGGGCTAGACTTGTTGAAACTTAGAATAAAACCGACTGACCAGAAAATGCTCGACATCTATATTTTCAGCAGCCCGATTTTTAGTTTTCAGGCGATAACGTTATGACATGTTTATATTTCATAAACAAAAAAGACAGCGTTAGATAGCTTGTTTTAAGACCCTTCTACCGATACCCATTTCAATGGTATGGAATGAGTAGTGCGGCCTCAGTGATAGCTTAAAAATTTGCCTTTTTTCGAATTTCATGCACCAGCCACGCCCACAAAGGAATACGAATCGAAATATCCTGAAACAAAACCTTCTTAGTTTTTTCTGTACTTTAATTCCTGAAAGATTGAAAAAAATTAAAAAACAGACGCTACATACATCGCAAAGCATCTCGAAGTGGAGACACGAACCAAAACTAATTTAGCTCTATATCTTTCCAACTAGTAGCCGGAACTCAATATATAAGGTATCGTTGGAAAGGTATTGACCTCTAGAATAACACCAAATATGTCGGGTGTACCTACTTATCCCCCTAAAGCGGCAAAAGCAAAAAAAACTTTATTTCGCGACACTTTAGCCTAATTTTTAAGAATCCGGTTAATCATTTATGAAGCTGGAATACATTTTCTGGACACACTCTACAAGACCTTTCCAATGATACCTCAAACATGTCGATTGGACGTCTGGATAAAAACTTCCAAATCTCGTGTATATATAAGCGAGTTATTTCAGCATGCTGCTGTGGCTGCTTTCGTCAGTCGCGTGCACTGCCGTGCGCTGTGATTATGTCTTTAAGCTTCGGCGCTGAGCAACGCATCTACTGTCAACCGAATTTAACTGCTAGGAATGTAGTAAATGCCACGATCTTTCCATCATTCTTGAGTAAAAGCTTTAAATTTGCCAAGATACATAAGTTTCTGGCGTTCTCACCAATCAAAAGCAAAAGTACGTGTAATTTTTCAAAGAATGATGGGGGTTTTTTTTTCTCATGTTTTTTTGGTGTTAATGGCGCTAGCGCTTTTCATATATTTGTGTTGGCGCGGCAGCTCTGGCTACGGTGTTAACGCAACTGCGCCGCTCAGCGCAGTGTTACTCATGTCTACTACTGTGGCTGCTTTCTTCACTCGCGCGCACTGCCGTGTGCTGTGATATGACTTTTTTAATTTCTTCCTTTTGATCACTTTTCTTTAGAATTGTTTATTCTTCAAAATGAAAGCGAAGCTTCTCCCGTGACTACAAGTAAATATATTAGCACGGTAAAGGAAAAAGAAAAAAAAATAAAAATGCATCTGATCAAAAGATGATTGTACCTAAAATCTAGTGACTGTATCTAATGTACCTTCATTTCTATTCTGTTGCCCTCACAAAAATCACCACTTTCACTACTGTGAGATTTCTGACTATTGTGAGGTTATCCCTATGCTGGCGTAAATTCGAAAGCTCATACGCTCACAACTGTGAGAAAATTTATGATGTACGAATGAGACCCTCACAAGAGAATAATAGCCGATTTTTATTGAGCAAATGTTTTGTTAATTTTCGTTCGCTATCAGTGTCTGTGTTATTTTTTATTTTTTTAACTAAAAGTATATTCAGTAATGGCAGAGTTATTGCTTGTTTTTCGGCAGTTTCGGAAGAGTTAGAGCAGGCATAGGATTTCATTTCCATACAAGCTTTTGCACCAAGTTGTGGATTGCAAACTGTGTGAAGTACTGGATCTACTCCTGCTTTGTTATTTTTTTTTTTTAGTTCGCCTAGAAAATAAATAAAATCAGTTATTGTCAAAAAAATAAACAAATTGCAAAAATATTTACTTTTCCTGTTGTTCAGCATCCATTTTGTATATATTTTATTTGCGAAACAGCTGTTAGACAGCAAAATGCTTTTCACCTCGTGTGGTGATTTGGTTGAGCTTTTTTCTTATGAGGTGTGGGCAAGAATAACCTCACAAAATAGACCTCACAAGAAATCTCAAAATTTTTTGCTCACAACTCAGTTGTGAGGTTTTATTAGAATAGGGCTGTTAGTCATCAAACGTCGGAAAAAGGTACAACTGTACCTACTTTTTCATCCCTTGTATGTAGAATCATTTATGTTGCCACAAGGAGCAACTACCCTGTAGTGAAAAGCTGAACCAGTATGCACAAATTCCAGTTCATGAACTATTATTTAAGGATAACAGTCATACCAGTTCGTTATGAACCATAATTATACCAGTTCTTCGTAAAAAAAAGTAAACTAGTTGGTAGAAATTCTAGTTCTAAAACTGGTATTAAATGGGGAAGTCATACCAGTTCCTCATGTATTATAATTATACCAGTTCTCCGCAGTGAAATGCCAAACCAGCCAGTAAAATACTAGTTGATTAACTACTATGTGCTAAAGCGACGGCCTACCATTTCGGCGATTTCGAACAACTTATACGATCAGCGACATCTGTCTTTGAATAGGCACAACCAAAACTAAAATGCGGTTAATCGCTTTCATCGCAAATGTCGGCTGTGGCGTCGAATGAAGACAACCGATTCTGGTTCTGAGATCTCAGGTTCGAGTACGCTTGGAGGTTATTAAAGTAAAGTAAGTAAATTAATTTAAATGATTATTTCAATTTAAATATAAAATAAAAATTGTACATAAATTTAATTTAATTTGGTAAAAACCTAAATACTCAAATACTATAAAAAATGAAAAGAAATAATTGTTTGTTCTTTTTAAAATAATAAATTTAAAAATTACACAAGAGATATAAATAAAAAATAAAAGTAATAAAAAATAAAATAAAACAAGTAAGAGCAGCGCTGTCTTCGGCTATGCCGAAGGCTTCATACCTTTCATGAACATCTGCAAATTTTACTTTGACAGATTACTGCTTTTGAATACATCTGCATACATGGATAGAGGAGTTACATACTTATATAAAAAATCGCATATAAACAATCAGAGGTATGGAAGATATACTTTATATGGCACCAATCTAAGTGATTTTCACTGCTATGTGATCGGTATGTAAACCGGTAACACAGTTTATTGGGTTTAGTTTCCTACATAAAGGAGATATATGGCAAAAACTGGTATCTGAACAATCAGTGCTATAGGAGATAAAGCTTATACAGCATAGATTTTGATGATTTTCTCAGTAGACGTTGTATTATTATTTATAAAATATCTTACGAAATTTATCGGTTTTAGCGGTTCAAATAAAGGAGTTTTACCGTAAAATCCCATATCTGAACAATCAGATGTATGGAAGATATATGTTGTAGTCATCCGATCCTTGTTATATTCACTGTAAGTATTCTGTAAATAATGAGTGAAAGTGGTGCGAAATTTCATGTTCCTAGCTGCATAAATGGAGGAGTTATGATAAAAGACCTCATATCTGAACAATCAGTTGTATGGGGTCTGCAGGTTATAGTGACCCGATCTTTGTTATTTTCACTGTAAGTCTTCTGTTGATAATGAGTGAAAACAGCGCGAAATTTCATGGTCCTAGCTACATAAATGGATGAATTATAACGAAAAATCTCATATCTGAACAATCAGTTGTATGGGAGCTATAGGTTATAGTTACCCGATCTTTTTAATTTTCACTGTAAGTTTTCTGTTGATAATTATTGAAAACAGTGCGGAATTTCATGTTCCTAGCGATATAAATGGAGGAGTTATAACGGAAAATTTTATATCTGAACAATCAGTTGTATGGGGGCTATAGGTTATAGTGACCCGATCTTTGTAATTTTCACTGTAAGTATTCTGTTGATAATGGGTGCAAGTACTGCAAAATTTCATGTTCGTAGCTGCATAAATGGAGAAGTTATAACGAAAAATCTCATATCTGAACAATCAGTTGTATGGGAGCTATATGTTATAGTGGTCCGATTCTTCCGGTTCCGACAAATGATTAATACATTATAAAAATACACCCACATACCAAATTTGATACGGATATCTCGAAAACTGAGAGACTAGATTGCATACAAACAGACAGACAGACGGACAGACGGACAGACGGACATGGTTAAATCAACTCAGCTCGACGTTCTGATCATATAAGTATACATTTTAATGGGTCTATCTCTTTTTGTTCTGGTACTTACAAACATCGGACCAAAGTTATAATACCATTTCATGCTCATGAAAGGTATAAAAATAAAAAAAGATTAGCTTGGCGTGCCAAAGTTTTACTCTGCCGACCATTGCCACTGTTGCAGCGCCGTGAGCAAAATGACATACTTATGCTTTTCACGGGGGATGAATAGGCAGTCTATCCCGTCAACTGGTATGATGACCAGTAGCAGCATGCTGATGCAGGAGTGGACAATTGACATCTCCTATGACACTGCCATGTTAAAACTACCAGTCGATAACATTGAAAAAGCATACAACGTGAACTAGTTGGGCTGAAACGCAAACTGATAAAATTCTGGTTCACAACTGGTAGCTTTCCCTGCTGAGTAACATTGCTATTAGCACTTACATTTGTATATGCTTATTTATGTACATACATATGTATGTATATAATTACGCTAAAAACCTGCTGCTATGTTTTTTTGTACGTAAGTGAGCGCAATATAAAAAGCAGCAACTCTTAGGCTATCTGCACACTTGTCGTCCAATCATAAATAGTTGCGCTATCGTCTCGCCCTGAAATTTTGAGCCGAGCACATGCATTTCAAAGGAGATCTGCACACTTGTCGTTATCGGCTAGTTATCGGCATATCGTAGAAGATGCAGAAACGCATAAGTACTGTCGTTTGCTAATCGTTGTGCACGCATTGTTTGTTTACATTTTATGGAGAAAAATTAGTGAAAAAGGTTAATATTAGCATTAAAATTGCTTAAATATTAGTATTTTTTGCATAAAATATGAGGAAATTATTAAAAAGTGGATAATTGCATTAAAATTCAATAAATGTGAGCGTTTTAACTATAAAATATGACGAAATTGTAAAAAGTCTCTGTGTGCATGCACAAAACACATTTCAGGAAAAGAAAAGAGGAGGTGTTACTGAAAAAATATGTCTAGAATTGTTGCAGCACAGTCTATATTTTAAAAATTGCAGGTTTTTGTAAATATTTTAGACGCCAAATTAATTGAAATATCACGACCGAGTGTGCTAAAGTGTAGCCGTCATGTAATCGTTGCATCATGATTGTGACGATGAAGCAATTATGATTGGACGACCAATGAGCAGAAAGCCTTATCCATCATTGTACTACGCAAAGCTCGAGATCGGCTGAACCGATTTTTTGAAATTTGGGACACCTGCTGCAGACGTTCAAAGGATGGTTATCGGCTAATAAAAACTGATCACAAGAGTATACTTTTGAAGGTTGCAGAAAAAAAGACTAATTTTTCTTTTGTATTACATAGCCTGAAATAAAAAAAGGTACAAATAAGACGATGCTTCCTCAAAATATGAGCAATGTGTATGCCAACATTTGAGCCTTCTTGTACTTATCACCGCAGTCTTACCAACTGCAACAGTTAATGTGGCAACATTGTTAATTCGTAATATTCGGGCAGGTTCTGCAATTCACTTCCGAGTAGATTTAACCCCTGCCAATTAGAATTCAAAGCGAGTTTGATTGAAATTCACTCGAAAGTGAATTGCAGAACCTGCCAGATTATTACGATTTGCATTGTGGTTGACGTAGGGGCAGACATTAATCCAGCGACGAGAAAGTTCAGATCCAAATAATGTGGAGAAATAGACTTCTTAAACCATAGATTAATGACTTCAACGAACACTAAACACCTTTTATTCCATATTTGTGGGTATTGCGGACTCATATTAGAAATTCCAATACTTCGGTACCGAGTATCGAAAGTATTGGATACTTTTTAATTCGGTACCGAGTATCGATCAATACTTAAAAGTACCGACTCAGCACATCACCGCCTCCCATACATGTCGAATTTTTCTTATTGCATATCATCATATATATTATTTCTCTAAGGTGTTTTTTTGTTAGTCTCCCTTTTTCTATTTTCCTATGTAAGTAGTTTCACTAATGAGGTGTCATTTGAAAAGTCAGAGGTCCCCTGAGTGGTTATTAGGTAATATTAATGGTCATAACTCCTCTGAAGTAAAGAAATTTGCTTTTTATTTTTGTTTTTAATTTACCATTGTTAAGCCACACTAAAGGTATTTTGTACTGAAGCACTATTGTGACTGCAGCATCGCTTACACCGTATACGACAGTGGTGGGCGCACGCATGATTCAATCATTAATGGTTCGATAAACTGACAGTTGTCTCTCTCGCACAGCTCCCTTATCCGAGGCACCGTGTTGCTTCTTTGCAAATTAAAAAAACAGTAGCTTATGTACGTGTGAAATAGAAGTATACGTTTTTTGTGCAATATGTTTATTTTTATATATTCAAATAAAGCACAATTAACCAATGAAATAAATTACAAAATTTACGTATAATTCTTAATACTTCGTTTGAAATGCCAATTTTCCTGCAAATACATTAGAATTCGCAAAAGGAAATTCACTACTAATTGCCGAGATTGCGTACTGTTCTACTACCATTTTCGCACCAAGAGATTCCATTCTTCCTCTTTCTCTGTCTTTCGTAAGTGTTTTGTAAGAGAGTGTTAAACCGCGGCTGCCAATAATTATCTCATAATTATCCTTTTATTATTGAATCATGGGACACGACAATAAGAAAGAAAAGAATAATAAGGAATTAAATAGTATAGTGCCAAATATTAAGACCGTAAATTTATAAATAAAAAAGGAAAATTTAAAATAATGTTACACAATTTAGAACAACATTGAAAAAATCACCGTTAGGAAAATACTGTGCTTCAATAACCTCAATATTCTTATATAATTATATTATATATATAGTATAATTTTCAGTAGTCAATGAAATAAAAAAAAATAACATTGTAGAATAGCCAAAAATTGGAAAATGTGGTACAATATCAAAGTTGTGGTATCAAATTCATAAAGGGTATTTCCACGATGCCTGAATTGCGCTATAGGGGTTTCCTTTGTTCATGAATTATGAGGTCAAACATGTATACAGAATTAGGTACGAATTCGTAAAATGAGCACAACATTTTTTTTATACAATTACGATCTTTTAAAAGGCCTATCCGTTAATAAGTAGGTAATCTATTATTAATTTTTTACAGTAAAATATTTACTATTGAAGTAATAAATAAATACAAATTTTTCCAAGTAATTTACATCAAATTAAATTTTTTCATTCTAAATGTAGTGAATATACTTACATAAATTCAAATATAAAAGCCCAAAACCATATTGTGATCGTATTGGGATTCGATTTTGAAACCGCGCTTTACGCGCTACTACGCATACCGTAACTATAAACTGGTGAAAATTATATAAAGTCGTCACAACTAACAAAATCTTTCACGTGTGAGTCATCGTGCACTTTAGATGGCATTCAATATCTAAATCTTTAACATAAAATGCTTTTTGTATTCCTCAGTTCTTATACATATATATTTATATACGAGTATATATCTCGACTACTAAATACAACATCAAGAAAACATTATTTCTTTATAAAAAATTTTAAGTACACTATTTTCCCCCAATAGATTATTATGTCCAAAATAATATCAGAAATCACTTAAACACTTAACTATAAAAAGAAAAAGTTACAAATAACATCTTTTTCAAAACTTTTGATTCGTATTGACAGCGGCTAAATATTTATGCCACTTTTTTTTAGTTTCCATGATTTCATGAAATCATTCACGAATTCTTACTCAATTCTGCAATATAAACCATACAATTTGTACATGAACGAAGCCGTTAAAGCGCGCCATCTGTGGCATCACCATAATAACACTTAATTTCAAAATACTGTGCTATTGTGACTTCAAGCTTAAACATAACTGTAATCCAAATAATAGGAATTTCAATAATAAGAATTGCAGCAGGCTGCGCTGTCAGTTAAAAATATTCATTTTCCTCTTATGATAAAAGCTGAGAAATATATTTATCGCGTAAATTGTAGATACGGTAAGTACATTCATATATTGGTATTTTCGAAAATTCCTTTTATGTGAACTGCTAAGCAATACATTTATTACGAGTATTATTGGTATGGTAAGCATATTGGTGTTTAGTGTTATGGTGTTTTTGGTGATTTTCAATTCAACATTTCATTTAGAGAAAAAATTTTCCATTAGATATACTGACATATTGCGCTTATCTCATAAATTCTATATAAAATCGGTAACCTTATAATTTCAAAAAGTTATTTTGTTGATCGTAATGTCCATTTTTACTACTATAGGATTCAATTTAATATAATTACGCATAACAATGTCTCGAAAAAAGTGTATGGGAGTGTCAGCTGATCGCAAAAAAACGTAATTGCCTTCCAATAAAACAAGATATGCAACAACGGCAGATCTATTTGCAACGAGTTAGGGAATGTATGCGGAACCAAAGGCAGAAACAACGGGCCGAACAAAGGCAACAATTCACTCTCCAATTTAGTAGTGTTTTGGTGCCATCATATTTTCAGCGATTAAGTGAAGATGTCAGTGCAAGGAGGCGGCAAGAAAAGCTACCAAAGACGTATTGCGGTGCACGTCTCTTCCTTAAAGACGATGAGATAGAATAAAATTGTGCTGAACGCATGGAGAAGATATGTGAGTTTTGCTCAGCTAAACTTTATCCAGGCGAGGCAGCTGATAATACTGCATCCAACTGTTGCAACAAGAGCAAGGTGAGTTTACCACCAATTTCTGTCCGCGATGAGCTGAAATAACTTATTGAGCGCAATGATAACATCACAAAAAACTATTTGGAGAATATCCGTAAATTTAACAACGGTATGCGTTTGCTTCAGTGCTGGTGAACTTTGTCAATATTCCGGGTAGAGGACCATTTTGTTTTAAACTAGAGTAAGACGATTCTCAGATATTATTGTTTCTGTTAACGAAACATTTAATAAAAAGTAAATTCTGAATATATTTTCTCCCCTACAAAGTAAGCGACACCATGTTTCCCTCAACTCATGACACTCATATATCAGGCAGTTTGTAATATGTTTTTATGTATGTACCTAATAAGTATAAGTTCTGATGTACTATAAATCTCATTAATGCTTTGAAATATATGTATAATAAAAATAAGGGGTTTATAAGAATAATTATTTCCGCGAACTATTAGAATAGTCTGCTTCTATCTGTGGCTACAAAGAGGGATGAGTTTACTGTGTATTTCTGTCTGCGCAGACTGCGCATGGGCCCGCTTGTCTCTAGAATTGTTCTTGGTAGAATATTGGAACTTGGTGTGGAGATATATGAAATTAAACGCATAGTCATGGAGACAATATGAATCTATTGGAAAAGACGGTGTGGCACCTACCATACAAGCAGAATTTCATACTGCATATCGCTGGAAGTGTTCAAGGTCCAGTACTGGAACACTTCGTTTGAAATGAATCCCATACTCATTGAGAAAAATGGGCTCTTTGAAGAGAGGGCGTGACAAAGTACAGACGAGCGAGTGCTGAAAGCAGCCACAGTAGCATGCTGAAATGACTCGCTTATATATACACGGGATTTGGAAGTTTTTACCTAGACGTCCAAGCGACATGTTTGAGGTATCGTTGGAGAGGTTTTGCAGAGTGTGTCCAGAAAATTTATTCAGGTTTCATAAACGGTTATCCGAATTCTTCAAAATTAGGCTAAAGTAAAGGGTATGAGGGTACACCCAACATATTTAGTGTTATTTATAGGGCAATACCTTTCCAAGGATACATTTTATATTGAGTTCCGGCTACTAGTTGGAAAGATATAGAACTAAATTGATTTTGGTTCGTGTCTCCACTACGAGATTCTTTCCGATGTGTGTATCGTCTGTACGTACCTTCATTTAATTTTTTTCAAACTTTCAGGAATTAAAGTAACAAACAAAAAACGGGAAGGTTTTGTTCCAGGATGTTTCGCCTTTGTGGGCGTGGCTGGTGCCTGAATTTCGAAAAAAGGCAGTTCTTTAAACTACCCTTGACTACCTGATTCCATACTATTCACGTGGATATCAGTTAAAGGGCCTTAAAACAAGCTAACTAACGCTGTATTTTGAGTTTATGAAATATAAATATGTCATAACGTCATCGCCTAAAAAAAATCGGGCTGCTGAAAATATAGATTTCGAGAATTTTCTCAAAAACTGGTCAGTCGATTTTATTCCTCAAGCCCAAAGCCTTAGCTTTCATTTGGTATATAGCTTATATCTGGGAAGACTCTTGTTGTGGAGATATTATGATTCAAAGTGAAAAAATGTCGCTCCAAATAGCGAAAAATTGTTAAAAGAAAACATATTCGTCTAATTTGGTTACTTTAAGTTATAAACAAAATTCGGGTGAATTTCCCACGAGTTTACTTCCCTGCACGCGATACATAATTAAGTAAATAAGAAATCTTTGTATTTTTGCTGTTTTTTTTCTTGTACATAAATGTATACCTATGTAGTACTAGGAATGTTTTTTATTCTCAATGGTGCAACAGGTCTTACAGGATTTAGTCTGACATTCACTGCACCTTTTCTCACTTGTCGATTTTTAGTAATAACTCGACCTCAGCATCACCTGACAGCTCGTTTTTGTAATTGGACTGCCTTTACTGTTTCCAATACATGTTTTGAATATTCGCCAAATCGGATCATAAAAAAGATTTTTAGTAATAACTCAACTCCAGCGCCAACTGGCGGATTAAATTGTGAAACTAAACTATCCAGCCATTAAGGATTTCACTCACAAATATGTACAGCTACAGAAGAATTATATACAAATTCAAACATATGTAAAAGTCAGTAAGTTTGTCCATTGCCACGCCCTCTTTTCAAAGAGCCCATTTTTCTGAATGAGTATGGGATTGATTTTATATAGCTCCGTACGAAGTGTTCCGGTACTGTTTCCAGGGATATGCAGCATGAAATTCGGCTTGTATGGTAGGTGCCACGCCCCCTTTTTCAATAGCTCCATATTTTCTCCATGACTACGCGACTAATTTCATATATCTCCACACCAAGTTCCACAATAGAATAATTCTAGAGATATGCAATAAGAAAAATTCGACTTGTCCTTGCCCTTTTCCAATACCTCCAATTTTTATACAAGAGTATGGGATTGATTTCATATATCTCCATACCAAGTTCCAGTACTCTACCAAAAACACTTCCAGTGATATGCAGTATGAAATATTCGGTTTGGATGGGAGGTGCCACGCCCCCTTTCCCTATAGGTCCAAATTTTTCTCCAAGAGTATGCGATCAATTTTATATATCTCCATACCAATTTCCATCACCATTCCATGAACATTTCTAGAGATATACAGTATGAAAAATTCGGTTTGTATAGGAGGTGCCACGCCCCCTTTCCAATAGATCCAGTTTTTCTCTATAACTATGTGATTGATTTCATATATTTCCGTACCAAGTTCAAAAGTTTTACCATGAACGCTTCCAGAAATATGCAGTATGAAATATTCGGGTTGTTTGGGAGGTACCACGCCCTTTTTCCAATAGCTCCAATTTTTCTACAAGAGTATGCGATTGATTTGATATATCTCCACACCAATTTTCCGAAGTCTACCATGAACATTTCCAGAGATATACAGTATGAAAATTCGATTTTATTGGAAGTGCCACGCTCCATTCCAATAACTCCAGTTTTTCTCCATAAGTATGTGATTGATTTCATATATCTCCATACCAAGAGATATGCAGTATGAAAAATTCGGTTTGAAAGGGAGGTGCCACGATTCTTTTCCAATAGGTCCAATTTTTCTCCTAGAGTTTGCTATGGATTTCATATATCTCTATACCAAGAACATCTATACAAAAAACATAGCAGCAGGGTTTTTACGCGTAGTTATATACATACATTTGTATGTACATAAATATGCATTACAAATGTAAGTGCCAACATCAATATTAGTTGCCCCTTGTGGCAACATACTGTACATACATAATCGCCTACATTATTTCTCCATTAACTCTACATACATACAGAGTTGCCATTTTGGGCTTTTCCTACTAAAATTGGTAAGTTTTTTTTTTCTCGTTGGTAGGATAGTAGGACGCTTCTTTGCTCATAAAACATAAAACATATCTGGCTGATTGTAATGTGTCTTTTTGTCAGCACTGTGAAAGAAGGTAGTTTCATTGTCACTTTTCGGGCGCCATATTAACTACCTGACAATTAAGCAGATTGTGACATTTCGTGCTACCATACCTAGTCCTCAATAATCATTTATTAATTGTAAAAAAAAAATTTACAAAATAAAAAAGAAATTTGTCTTCGATATACGCAAAAACGAAAATTGAAATTCTTGATATGATAAGAGTGCCAGTTAGTCTTTATCTTCACTTTTGCCTTTTTTTGGCTTCATCGTTATCACTTGTTTCTTCATCTTCATATTTAACTTTATCTCAAAGTTTAATTTCAAATAGGAAGTAAAACAAAATGCGAAACAGCTTAAATTGAACAGGTTGCAAAAACAACCATACACAAATATGGAAATTTTTAAACGACGATTTTCAACCAATTTCGAAACTAAAAACTCTCCTCGTCTACAGAAAATTACCTTTCCAACGGTGTTTTTGGTTTGGAAATCGGTAACTTTACCTTGGTCTTCATCTTGATGTAATATCATGTGATGTCTCTTCATATCATGTGATAAATTGTGACGTGATGTCATGTAGTGTGATCACATTCCATGTTCCGATTAGTGTATCGATAACCCTGTTGATAACTGTGTCGAAAAAAATACCGATAACAATATCCATAAACATATAGAAAGATACAACGATTGTGAAATCGATTAATTCATCGATAAATATAACAATCATCAGTATCGATTATTGTACATATCGTTAACAATATAAATGACTAAGTCGATAACAAAATCAATTATTTAATCGATTATTATACCGATAACAATATCCATTATTGTGTCGGTAACAATATCGGTTATTATATTGATTATTATATCTATTACAATAGCGGTTGTTTAATCAATAACAGTATCGATAACAATATCGGTTATTTTATCGATAGCAATAACGATTTTTATATCGATAAAAATCTCGAGTTTCATATCGATAACAATATCGATCTTCATCCTCATCCTCATATTTATCTTTATTTTTGCATATTCCTGGTCACCTTTACCTTAAAGTGTTTAAATTTACTTTGATCTTCGTTTTTGCCTGTACCTCTAGGCATCTTTGTTTTTGTTTTTATTCTCAAACCGCTAAACCGCTGAGAACCATTTCCATGTGCATTATTCCCCTTGAATTTGACAATTTACTCCCAACTATCCAACTGCCGCTAAAGAAGTTTCACTTCATAAATTCAAGAAATGTTCTTACCCTTTCAGTTACCCTAATTCTTATGAATCTGTCGTTGTCTCCATTTTCGTCTTTATCTTCACTTTTGCCTTCTTTTTTTTGACTTCATCGTTGTCATTTATTTCTTTATCTTCATATTTATCTTTATTTCAAAGCTTAATTTCAAATGTATAGAATGTATAGGTTTGGTAGAATCGCCAAACGAACGGAGACAAAATTTATGTTAGCGTATTAATATATAGATTATAGTTATGGAGGAGGTACTCCCGACTGAACTGGCACTCAGAGTCTGGAAGTAAGTAGTGTGTTAAGTGCAGCTTGGCCGTCACGTAAACTCTTTCCGTTCCTCCTATTTTCCACCACGTAGTCTATATCCTTGAGGATTACAAATACCTCTGCCTGGAAGACCGAAGCATACTTGCCAAGAGAAAAGTTAATGACGGTAAGTACAGCAGTGCATCAAGAGCAACGCCACGTATTGTATGGAAATCTTTCGTACCGCACACGGCAGTAGTTCTTTGAAGTTTTGCAAGCAGACCTCCCACGCTCTTGGTTGAGAATCTGCTCCACCATACCACTGGCGCATAGCTAATTATGGGTCTGATCATAGAGGTATAAATCTAGAGGATTCCCTCTGGTGACACACCCCACGTTTTACCAAAGACCAGTTTACATTGCCAAAATGCTGCCCATTCTTTAGAGGTTTTGTGTTCGAATCCTGGTTTCGGACTATGCTTTAATGACGAAATATCTAAGAATACATCTTCTTCGGACTATTTAACAAAAAAAAAAAAAGAGTTTTATTATGTAAATTTATTTATTTTGTTTAAAATGACATGAAAAACAGCTCTTTAATAAATAAATGTTTCAAAACTAGATCTTATTTTATTTCTTCATCTCTGCACATCGATATTATTCAAAGGATCTTTTAAACGCTTGAGAAAAACGTTCAAATTTGATTATTGAACACGTCAAGTTACTATTGTTTGTATGTAAATTTTACTCCCAAATATTTAAAAGAAAATCTCCCCTATCAAAAAGTTTCAATGTGGCAAAACTATGCTTAATGTTTACATCTGGAGAAATGTCAAAAATCTGATTTATAATCAAAAAATAGTAGTAATGAAACTACCTTCTTTTTTGTATCATGCTCATTCACTTAAAACCCTCGTTTTTTACTGGTATAGGCAGAATTCTACCAATTATCGGAAATTATCTGAGCTCTATATTCGTAAAAAGTCTTACCCACTACGTATCTACATAAATATCAAGTGATTGAATTGATGGATGTAAAGACAGGTTTATAAATGAGATATTTTTCCTTAAAATGCAGTAGCGAATCTATAATAGTTTCGACCATGACAAGGTTGTTAAAATATTTTAATGGCAAAAGAAGAGTGACTCAACAACAAAATCCACTTATTGTTAGTCATATTTCCGGTAAATCGCAGAATATCAAAGTCTTTAACCGCAACTCGAAGAAATTAATATCAAACCCGCAGCGCGCAGATGCTTCTAGATCCGGACATTTGGCAAGCCTAACAGTGGGGTTTATTTTTGCCTTACTAATGAATATATCGTTCCCTAAAGGTGAAAAGGTGCCAAGTCCATTTTTTGAATTTTTTCTGGAGATACGAAAAATCGATGTAGTTTCGCATTATATGTCATTCTGCATCACAAAGCCGAACATTAAATACCCGGCGCAAGTATTAAATATATGTTTTTTCACCCTTCCGAAACCTTCCGCTAGATGGTAAGCCGAGGTGTATCAATTTTGAGTAAATTAGCGTCCTTCAATTTCGAAATATTGAGTTTCAAGCATTTCTTAAATTTACCGTTATATGAGAATCGGCCGTTATTTTAGTCCGATTTCAATAATTTTCAACGTTTTGCTTACACGTGGCAAGTACAATAACCATACCGAGTTTGGTACAAATTGGTAGAACGGTTACCGATATACTTATATGTGATCATAATTTGGCGATGCCACGCCCATTTTCCAAAATTTTACCATAAACGTATTTCTTGGTAAAGAATTGTTGCAAGCATCAATTTTGAATAAATAAGCTTCAATATTTACTGATTTATCGAAGATTTTGTATTTCTCTAAATTACCGTTATATGGGATGTGGGCGTGGTTATTGTCCGATTTTAAAAAGTTTCGGCCATTTGGTATGTTATGCGAAGGCCAACAACTGTGCCAAGTTTGGAAGAAATTGGTGCAGCGGTTACCAAGATATACACATGTAACCATAAGTGGGCGTGGCTACGCCCATTTTCCAAAAAGTTATAATATTCTTATTTTTCGTCTAAAAATTATTTTAAATATCAATTTTGAGTGAATTATCTTCAGTAGTTACTAAAATATCGCAGTTTTCGTATTTCTGAAAATTACCGTTATATGGGAAGTAGGCGTGGTTATTGAGCGATTTTAAAAATTTTCGGCCATTTGGTATGTTATGCGAAGGCCAACAACTGTACCAAGTTTGGAAGAAATTGGTGCAGCGGTTACCAAGATGTACACATGTAACCATAAGTGGGCGTGGCTACGCCCATTTTCCAAAAATTTATAATATTCTTATTTTTCGTCTAAAAATTATTTTAAATATCAATTTTGAGTGAATTATCTTCAGTAGTTACTAACATATCGCAGTTTTCGTATTTCTGGAAATTACCGTTATATGGGAAGTGGGCGTGGTTAAAGTCCGATTTCGCCCATTTTCAATACGAACCTACCTTGGATTAAGGGAAACCTACATACCAAATTTCGTTGAGATATCTCAATTTTTGCTCGAGTTATCGTGTACACGGGAAGACGGACAGACGGACAGACGGACAGACGGACGGACAGACAGACATGGCTTAATCGATTTCTTTTTTCATCCTGATCATTTATGTATACATTTGTCTATATCTATCTCGATTCGTTTTGGCTGTTACAAACAACCGTTATGTGAACAAAATTAATATACCCTTGTGCACAAGTGCGCTCGGGTATAAAAAGTGGAATTGGCACCTTTCTCCTTTAGGTAGCAATATGTATATGTACAAGCTCCATAATATATATATGTATGCAAATGAGCCATAAAAAATCTATAACGGAATTTTATTTTCCATTACGATTTTTTCACGTCATTTCCTCCGAAGGCTTTATTAAAACTGTAAACTCCGAATTGTTTGCCACTTTTTCGGTTTTTCGCAGTTTACTTTTTTTGAGGGTTTAGAAATCAAACAGACCTCAGATTCGGATTCATTGAGTGGAAATACATGTCGATAGGCATGTTTGGTTAAAAGCACACACCACTTATTCTGATCTTTTTAATTACTGGATACCTTATTTTAACCCAAATTGACCCCGTGTTGCCATATGGCAACGCAAAATACACTATGTTTAAGAGGGTGTAAGCAAAAATCGATTACTTTAAAATGCTTATATGTACGTTAACTACTTCCTAAAAGGTATATCTTTCGGAACGCATACGCTTCGGTCAGATCGTTGCTGTCTTTCGAGTGTAATGCAAGTGTATTCTTTAAACAAAATTAAGAGTGGAAGAAAACCATCAAAATATCATATATGAAGAAGTAAGCATGAATTTATGGAAAGGGTTTTTTTATTTGCAAAATATGACAGTGATAAATTATTAGCTAAAACATTAGTGACTCTATTGGTAACAAGTAACAATAAAAAACAATCGTGAATGCTATATAATATAAGTGTTTTTTAAGTCCGTTGCCATATGGCAACACGGGGCGTAATGTGAACTGTTCATCTCTTTACCAAGTTTTGATATGTTCGCTAGCACAAATTGACCCCGTGTTGCCATATGCCAACGCAAAATACCATCATGTATGAGATTTTTGTTTTAAATCGTTAATATGTTTTTGCAGTTTTGCAGGTGGTTAACTCATTCCATCTAGCCCTGAACTGCCTAATCATATTATCGTATATTTCATTGTACAAGTGTTGAAGTGGTATACAAATGTAGTTTATCTGTTGTCAATGGCTTTCCGGCTGTGAAGGACGTTTATGGATGAAATACTATATGAGGAAACTGCCTTAATTGCCGCCTGGAATAGGTTTAATTTTGAATTGATTGTCGTTTCGGTGAGGGCTAATTCTGCAGTTATTCTCATTGCGAAAATCTCTGCTTGAAATATGCTGCAATGGTTAGGTAGCCTTACTGTCCGCCTGACGTTCAGTTCCCGGCAGTAAATCCCGGCACCCACTACCGTAACCATTTTAGAGCCGTCCGTGAAAATGTTTAGGGATATACGGCTAGGTTTCATTCCCTTGCGCCATCCCTGCTCCTCAATCGTTGTGCAAAAAGTTCGTTTCCACTTAAAGCTAGGTGCCATGAAGTCTGTGCCGCTTGTGCTTTCCGGCCCAATTAAGCGGTTCAGATTCTAAAATTGAA